>NC_080635.1:78336012-78643512 GCF_027579445.1 Ammospiza nelsoni
AGAGCACTGTAATACTTCAGACATATGCATACTTTCCATATATTGTTTAAACAATTTTGTCAATTTCCTTATTTCTTTTCAATGTAAGTACATGAATTTAAAACTCTATGTTATCTTTTAGGAGAATGGACTATGGTAAAGTCATAAAAAGTAAAATTCAGTAACTTTTGACGTAATTTTCAATCTGTAATGCACAAAGTTTCTGGCAAAGTTTATGCCTTGATGCAAGAAAGCCATTGAGGCATGCACTGGAAAACATCCACCACGGGCAGCTACAGACCCCCTGGGAACCCAAGGTGTCCACTGCCAGGACATCCAGGGGAGAGCCAGCTCCCATTTCCCTCAGGAACCAGCAGAAGTGCACTGAGGAACAGGCAAGATTAAATCTCCTGAGTCCCACTCTCAGATCTGAGCAATCCCACTCAAAATTAAGAGCATCCTCACAATACAGAGCAAGCACCCATGAAATATTAAACATAGATCCAGCTTTGCAATGCATGTTAGTCTTCACAATAAAAGGTATTATGATACTGTCACCCTGCAAAATCCTATTTTCACCCTAAATACTGAATGATGAGACATCCACTATTTCTTGGTACTTATTCTTTGTTGAGTTGTGTTTTTATTGGGGATTTGAACACAGCTAATCCAAACTCTGCAGTGTAGACAAATGTATTAATCATATCCTGCATGCCACCTTGCATTTAAGTGTGAGCATTTTATCCACTTATTTTTAAGGGACCAATTTAAGATGAGGTCGCAATACAATTTTACAAGAAGACAACTGAGCAAACAAAGATTGAGACATAATAGTTTCTTTTCTGTGAGAACCAGAAGCTTCTTTGGTAGAGACGAATCCTTTGAAGATAATAGCTGCCAATTACTTGAGGATAAAGCGAAGTGTATGGAGAGCCTGGATTTTTTTTTCTATCTTCATTAGAATTTTACTAACATAGCTGTAGATTTTACATTCATATTCACCTGTTGTGTCCTAGTGCACTGCAGACAAGTATTTCTCTCTATACAGTAGTATAGTAAGGGAGAAAAAACATCTATATTATATATGGGAGTAGGTGGCATTAACTTGAATAGTTAATAATTTTTACTGTGCAAGTACCAAATTAGATGAGGAATATGCCTGCGGAAGGAAGAAAAAAAAAGTCAATATGTTTCTAACTGTAACTTATTTTGGTCAAGATAGTACCCTAATTTCAGATTCCAAGCATAGGGATTAACGTGATAAATATGCAAACTTGCACAGCTAAGGTAAGATGCAGTGCACAGTAAATATTTTGCCAGCAGCTAAGTGATGAGCCCACGTACTGCAAGTGACAGCTTTACTGGAAGCAGAAAGGGAGCCCAGGTAACAAAGAGTTTGAACCTGGCAGTAAAAGACAATATTCTATTTTAACAAAGATTCAATAAGTCTGTTTTAATATAAATGTTGCCATAGCCAAACAGATTTCTAAACTGTGGGTTTGTTTTTCTAGGCTGCTAGGTGAATAGAGATGAACAAACTCCTTGGACAGCATTTAAAAACAATATTTTTGTTAGACTGCACTGCTGAGAGTTGGGAATGAATATTGAATAATAAGTATTTCATATTTCTCTGGGTCATGTTCCTCTGTGGATATTTGCATTATGAAATATATAACAAAAAAAAGCATTAGTCACCACACATCAGAGCCTGATCCAGCACCCACTAAAGTAAGAGCAAAAACTGCCACTGACTTCAGTGGAAATTGGTTCAGGCCTACAACACTTTTGTTCAAACTGTACATTTTTTGCCAAACGTTGATAGTGGAACAAAGCTTCTGACAGCAAAAGCCATTGCCACATTGCCCTTTCCCTGTGGCAAACACCTGGGAGGAGCAGTGAGCTGTGTAGGACTGGAGAAGGGCTGCTTGCACAACAAAGGACATCTACAGCCAGACAAAGGGAAGGAGCCAGATGAGACAGAAAGCAGGAAGAGGAGCCAAAGGAGAGTGGTTTCTGAGGAAGATGTTGGTCTGACTTGTAAATTAGAAATGGGGAAGCTGGGACAGAGTCCGAGGAAAGCTGGAGAGGAGCTGCTGGCCAGCAGTGTTGCAGGGTCAGAGGGAAGTTTCCATGGCAAAGCCTGGGGTAGTTGGAAAGAGGCAGGCAAGGTGTTGAGACATCAGAAGAAATAACAGAGAGAAAGCTCAGCAAGATACAACAGCTGCTGTGGCCACAGTCATCTCCAAAACACAGAAAGGAGTTTGTCTGGTGAAGGCTGGGCTGCAGCAGTGCATCACTGCTCAGGGGCCATTGCAGACAGTGATGGGCACAAGATTCAGTGTGAGAGGAGGGTGCTAATGAAAGGGATGGGCTACAGGCACTCAGACACAAGTGTGCTTTCCTTCAAAGATGCCTTTGTCAAGGCTTTTGAAGAACTGAGAACTAAATCACTATTAGAAAACATGGGAAATAGTTGAAGCTGTTAAGGCAAACCAAATAAAAATAAAAAACCACATTAAATGAAGAGAAACAATTTTGATAGTTTATACACTTTATTGCTTCTATTCTCTCAAAACTCAATAGCTGCATTTTATTCCTATATTTAAATTAAACTAAAACAGATAAAACCTGGAGTCATTGTACATAATTAATAGAATATAAAGAGATAACCTGAGGGTGGTTTTAGTGGTTTAAACATTCTATATTGTTTTCCTGAATCTTTGAATAAATATTTCTCAGAACAATAAATTTTAAATTAGATTATTTTTAAGAGGAGGATGAAATTACAGAACTGTTGCAATGTATTTTCTTCCTAGAAAATAAAAAAACATGGCTGAATGGTTTTCTGATGAATTTCAGATGCTTGTGTTCACCTGGCCTGTGTAGCATTTGCAATGTTGTACATTTGGTAGAGAATTTCAGTTCTCAGTTACTCTGTCCTGTGACAGCAAAAATCCAAATAATACATTTGAAATGCAAGACTACAAGAGAAAAGTTATTTATTTTAATTATTCACATCAGTGATATTGTAGCAGTGCCTAAGAAACTTAAAAATATTCCTGTTTTGATAAAAGCTCCTCTTAGAAATAATTAAAAAGTCTTGACTGACTGGAGAAAAAAATTGTTGAAAACAGGAAAAAAACAAGTATCCTCAATTTTCAGCCAGGAAGCAACACACAGGAAGCCTCTGTGGCAAAGCAGAAGTTTAAAACCAATCTGGTGACTTGTCCAGAAATTACTTGCCAAAGGGAATAGCACTATATCCATAAATAAGAGTTTTAGATTGTGGTCCTTTAATCTTTAACATGGACAAAATCAGTGTCTTTTTCAGTAATGCACAAAAATTTCTTTTCAGGTCATAAGCAACTTTGTCGACTTAAGTAGAAACAAGCAAGCAAGCAAACAAACATCAAAAAATATACTTTTAAAATATGCTGTAAATGATAAAAAAGGATGAGCCCTTAAAAAAAAATAGGCAGCAGCTTTGCTTGAATTAGGTGGCTGATGTATTCTATTAAAGTCACCTGTCGCTACAGAGATTTAATAAGAGTCCTTCAGAACTGAAAACAACAGCATTTGTTACAAGAAGGATGCAATAGCAATCAGTAGCTCCCATTATTTTATTTTTTCAAGACTACATTAGTAATATTTTTATTTGTCTTTGGGCAGCAATCAATTTTCTCACTTTCTGACATTGTATGTCATCAGGGCACATATACCAGAAATTTAATAAATAAATGTATTTATTACCTGGTCATTTTTACTGCTCCATCAGCAAACCCTTTCCCCTGCCCCATTGCTAGGAAGACGTTGCTGGTTCCTCAGCCTTACAGACCACATGTAAAGGAACTGAGGTCAAACCTTAGGGCTGTTCTGGTCCAGCATTGATACAGATGAGCAAGAAAAGAGAGTTACCAGGACTTAACCAGCTTCAGGTGGGGGGATGCCTTCATCGTGTGGCAGAACATTAACTGAACTTATGTTATCTGTAGTTTTTGAGGGGCAGGGGAAAGCAATAAGAAAAACCTTATGTTGTCTTTAACAGAGTGAAAAAAAATTGCAAATCTGATAACTATAAATCTCAAAAAGCTTTGTTTTCTGGTGACTGTGGTATTAAGGAAGTCTTATCAGGCTTCAACCTGATAAGTAATGTAGATAAGTAATTGCGAGCTGGGGCTTCCTTCTCTTCAAAGCAGACAGTGTGATCAACTTGGAGTAACACAAGTAATGAGGCCTCAGATAGCAAAGACATGGCAGACTTTATCTGACATGGCCCTTAATAGCATTGTTTTAATTGCCAGAAATCTCTAAAACCTCATGCTGGGCTGCAGACAAAAAGTGCCTTCTGCAGGCATTTAGATTGCTGTTAAGGAGCTACTTCCTTCCATTGCATTGCTGGGATTTTTTCTGTCTATTGGGAGCCTTTCAGAGCCTGGGATGATAAAATAAAGGTGGAGCAACACTCTTAGCATGAAATGAAGTGCTCAGTGGAGGAACAGGTTGAGACCAGCTGCTTTTGCTGTAGCACATGGAGGTTTCAGAGGAATGTAGGAAATAAAGGCGCTGAGGTAGCAAGGGTTAACCATGGTTGAAAAAAATTATTTAAGACTAAATTAAATACCATAGATATTATGAAAGCAGTGAGAATTGATTTCATAATGATAGAGGTCATCCAGTACTCTCTAATTAGTTGCATATTACTGCTTACTATGAAATGTGTGAAATTAGAAGCCTCACAATACACCAAAATACTACATTAGGCCAAACCAGCAGCTTCAGCTAGAGGAGAATTGTTTTATTGCATTTCTCCATGAGAGCCTGTTCTCATTTGTTGTACACTTGTCAAATTCAGCATTTCAAGCTCAGCTTTTTAGGCTAGATATCTGTGAATTCTTGGAGGAAGACATGACTGAAATAGTTCAGCTCTTGTTAAAAAATGTCACTAGGTAAAGAATGTTTCAGAAAACACATTAGTCTGTGAGCTGAGAAAAACTGCTGCAAGAGAGACTGCTGTCTCTAGGACAGTAACTTTCCTCCCGTGAAAAGCTGAAAATCTAGAGAAAATTAAGTATTAAGGATAGAGAACAGCCCCTCTGATACTTCAGCACTGGGAAGGACAGGGGTCACTAGCCACCTTTGTCAGGTATCTGTGCAGCTCTGAGAAGGAAGATTCACAGGGTGCAGGCAGTGCTAAGCAGGGATGATCATGCCAACTCTTTGGGGTTTCTCCACAGCAGTGCAGTACTCAGGTGCACGAACCTGAACTCTGAAAACAACAGCTCTGTGTTAGCATGAGGCTGCACAGAGACTAACCCTTTTCTTCTTGGCCAGTCTCAGGGAAAGAGGAAAGGCAGATTAGGTTAAGCAGAGGTGTTGCTTCCAGCAGAGGATCTGATTTCTGTAGTTGTAGCTCTACTGTACTTGTTCTCACAATAAGAGTGACACAGCAAGTTCCAACTAGAGAGGCTGAGAAACCCAATAAACCAGAGATATTTGACACAGAAAAACCTACCTCCTATTTATTAAATTGTGAGTAATCCCAGCTGCAGTTGCTTGGAACTGGAGTTGTACAATTGATAAACCTTGTGCTACTGTTCTTGTTCTCCTTAGGCACTAACTCCAGTGGACTAAACCCTCCAGTGGACAGCCCTCTAGAACTACCTGTATTTCATAGGGAGCAAAACTTACATGTCTGAACTTCTTGAAAGCTCTTCAGGTGAGAGTTTTCCAACTTCATCCACTGATAATCATTAATTTAAAAGAGTGGACTAACCCTGCCCTGTCTTGAAGGTAGGAAGGGTTTTGGTGAAGCAGAACCCTTCATGAGTCCAATTAGCTCATGACTTAAAAATCTATTTTTAATTTCAGTAGCTCAGTATTACTTTAAGATTTCAGTAGTTTGATATCTTCTTTTCACATGGAAATTGAACACATATGTAGCTTCATATTTAGTTAATACCAGTAAGACCTGAAATATTACTTTTAAAATTCAGCTAATATAAAGACTTTATAGATTGACAAGTGTTAAATTTTATCTCTTTTCATCCCTGTCTTCTGTTACCTTCATAACTAAGTCTGTCCAAGGTTGCTTTTGGATAAATACTTTCACTCAGTAATTATTCACTCCCTGGTCCATGCAAAATGCATGCATATGCACGGTTAAAAGTAAGGACAGAAACCAACACAAATGTTAATGGACTGCTTTAAAACTGCTTTTAATGATTCTTTTGCTGTGTTACATAAAGTCCATATTTTAAGATAATTCAAGAGTTTTATAGGAGTTTAAGATTAGGAAGCACCTTTAGTAGTACTGATGCACGGAGATGCTTATGAAACTGTAAAAGTCAGTGATTTTTCATTCTTGATGATCAATTTTTGTCTTTATGTGTGTAGCAATTACAGTACAACCCAGAATCCATCGGTTGCCTTGCCCAAATTTAGTTTGATTTTTTAAATTTGAAGGCATTCTGTGGAAAAGCCATCTTTCCTAACTTTTACAATTCAGCATCTCAGTTATCTACTGAACTAGGTGCAAGCTTCTTATACAGAATCCTGAAACAACTGAGTTTGGCAGGGACCTCTGGAGATCACCTAATCCAAGCTTCCTAGTCACAGCAGGGACTGTGACACACAGTCCTATGACACGTTGCCCAGGACTGCAACTAGTCAGGTTTGAATATCTTCACCAAAAGAGACTCTGCAACATCTCCAAACAGTCTGTTTTGGTACTCAGCCCTTCTCAAAGTGACAAAAAATCTTTCTGACATTTAGAGAGAATTCCAAACAATTTCCCTGAGTCTTCTCTGGCCTCAGCCTTTCTGTGTATGAAAGGTATTCTAGTCCCCTAATAATATCAGGTATCCAGGTGCCCTGGACACTCTCTGTAACTCCATGATGTACTGGGGAGCCCATAGCTGCATGCAGGACTCCATGTGTGGCCTCATCAGTCCTGAACAGAGAGGAAAGATCACCTCCCTTGACCTTCTGGCAAGAGTCTGCCAAATGTAGTCCAGGATGATGTTTGACTTCTTCACCATGAAGACCACGTTGTTCATCTTGTTGCTCACCAACACTCCTGGGTCATTCTCTTCAAAGCTACTTTCCAGATTATCAGTCCCAGCATGTATTGGTGCATGACTTTGTTCTTCCCCAGGTGCAGGACTTTGCATTTCTTTTTGTGAATTTCTTTAGGTACCTCTCTCCAAACCTTCCATGTCCCTCTGAAGGGCAACATGACCATCTTGGATATATCAGTCATAAGAGACAGGCACCTACAAACACATCAGATCCTTTTAGCAGCCTTAAATACTGTCTTCTCCATTAGCTGTAGAGGCAAACTAGAAACTTGATTAGTACAGTCACTATTATCTAGGTGGCTGAAGTTAAGGAATTTATACCCTACTCTTTTGCCAACTCAACCGATTCTTTCTTGGCTATTCTCTACTAAGTAATGTTCATCATGATATGAACAAAATGTGGATTATTAGTACCAGTCATCTACAGTTCTATGATCTTCTCTGCAATACTTATGTAAGAAAAGACTTCCCTTTTGTATGCACCAAAATCTCAGTTGCTTCCTGGACATATCCCTGTTCAGTGCACATTAATAACCCCATCATGAAAGAATAGATCAAAACCTTAGAATCATAGAATAGGTTAGGTTGGAAGGGATATTAAAGGTCATCCATTGCAATGGGCAGGGACACCTTTCACTAAACCAGGTTGTTCAGAACCCTATCCAACCTGGCCTTGAACAACTCCAGTGATGGGACATCCACAACTTCGGGTAACCTATTCCAGCATCTCTCTAATCTCCCAGTGAAGAAATTTTTCTATATATCCAATCTAAAGCAACCCCCTTTTAGTTTAAAGACATTCGTGCCTTGTAAAAGTCCCTCATCAATTTTCTTGTAAGCACATTCTATGTTTTATCTTGATTTTGGTTTTCTCTCATAAAAGAATCCATGGGAGCAATTTATTGTCAGCTATGCAACAACTTCTGTTTTTCCCATGAGCTCCACTCTCATCTGTAAGCTGGTGACACTGAAATCTATATCTGGTGCTATGCTTATATCACAGTGACTGAGCTTTTTATGACCTGCACATCTTCTAGGAGCCCTGAATTCTTGCATATTCCAAAATATTTATCACAGACTTGACAACAGTTAAAATCATGAGATTATTTCAAAAAATATAAGCACTTGATATTTGACAGGGCTCCAAGCTATACTTTTTTTCTTTGGTGCCCAGTGGCTCCCGCACAGACTTCACACCATTATTGCAGCACTAACATGTTTGGTATCTTTCTCTTATTAAAAACATTTGCTTTCAGTTTGAGTAAAGCAGTGGATGGAGAAAAAAATATTCACTCACTGGGAGCACAGAAAAGCAGTTATTCCATATTTTAAAAGTTACAGGAAATTCCACATCTGCTGATTAATGGGAGCCCTTCTGCTGTGCATTTTTAGCCTCATAATTTTAATTGAAGGTTAGTTAGTCTTTCTCAAAGCAATAGGCCAGATTTTGAACACGAGTGTTCTGCCAAACATCCAGGCCCTGCTCCTTCTTTCCCCCTGCTAAAGAGACATTATTGCTACAGTAGTGCCTATTGCTGCAGGCTGAAGTTGTATTTTCATTTGCAGGAGGTCTCTAAGGACATTGCATTCCTGGTGTACGTGCTTCCCATCCTCACTGAATGTTGTGTCTTTTCTCTCTCAGCAAGTGAACATGAGGGGAAACTAGACAGATACAGCCAGATAATTGACTTTATCAGTGACACGAGGTTTAGCTACTTAGGGCCCCACTGCTCCAGCCAGGCTCCAATAGCTTACACAGTAACAGCGGGAGGATTGATAAAGAACTTCTTAACTGTTTTGAGGGATAATATAAAATTTATCCAGATTATTCATTCCATTCCTCGAAAATGGCTTGCTTTGCAACCTGTTCCTGCTAACAGCCGTGTGCACCTAGTACTAGGCAAACCATGGAGGTTTGTCTTATATCCCAGAATGTCTCTGTGTACAAGCTTAAGATGGATTGACTTACAAAATGAAAAATCAAAATTCAGCCTCCAGGTTAATATTTTTGATCAAGAGATGGGATTTTTTTAAAGAAACACAGCTGAAGATTTACATAAATATCCTTAAAGGACGTTTAAAAAATAGTTTTGGTTTTTTTCACATTAGACCTTCCTATAAAGGTTACATGGGCTATTTTTGGAGTTGATGTTACAAATTTTGGCTCAAACAGTGGAGAAAACAGAGGCTTAAAATTGCTGCAGTGAGAAAAGAGCTGCCTGATGCTTTCTTTGCTCTATGTCCAATGAATTAGGAAATATTGTTGCCTTGGAAATCAAAGAGCTTTCAGAAAACTGAATTCCCTGTGTAGTTCGAAGACTAAACCTACTTGGAACAAGAAGGAAATGGACTTTGTGATATCACTGTAGTATTTCTAGCAAAGATGAGTCACAGGGCTTGACCAAATATAGTATTGCTTTTGGGAAGCTAGCCTTTAATTGACACTTTTAAAATTTTTTCTGTCTCCGAGAAAACAGGCTCAGGTTTCTCTTGTAGAAAATCTGGCAAAAACAACATTCTTTTTCAAATGAACCCAGGAAATTTCGTGAAATAACCTAATTGGGATGCAGACTACAGAATACAAAAGACAGAATACGCATTTGAAACCTCAGATTTGAAAGACACTTATACTCGTGGATGTTTCTCAACACAAAAGTTGCTCCACTGGAAATGTACTGGCACTCAGGAAACCATCTTCAAATCAGTGTAATTGCTCTTGTAGTTCAGTACTTTGCTGGTGCAAATGTCACACTACAATTTTTCCATTTCTTTTTTTTCAATGCTCAGAGTGACATGATCCAACAGAATAGAGAAAGTAAAAACAGAGTTTACCAGAGTCTTATATAGATTTAGTTCTTTCGTGTGTTAATATTAGATACCCACTCCTTTGTGAATAAAGCAAGAAACAAAGAAATCTGTTAAAATTCTGCAATAAAATGTAATATAGAATCTCCTTCCAGTACCTGGAGGAAACCTACAGGAACAGTGGAGAGTAATGGTGTACAAGAACAGGTAGTGATAGGATAGGGAGGAATTTAGACTAAAAGAGAGTAGGTTTGGATTAGAAGGAAATTAGAAGGAAATGTTAGAAGGAAATTCATTACTGTGAGGAAGGCAAGGCACTGGGACAGGTTGCCCAGAGAAGCTGTGGATGCTCTAGCCCTGGAAGTGTTCAAGGCCAGCTTGAATGAGGCTCTGAGCAAACTGGTCTACTGGAAGGTATCTCTGCCAAGAGCAGCAGGGTGGAACTACATTAGTATGTAACTCTGAACTTCATATAAAGTGTTAGCAAGTTCTCCTCACAGTTTTAGACAAAACAATCCTTTTCCAGCCAAGAACCAAGGACACCATTACAGCTTCAGGCCCAAAAAGTGCAACCAAGAGCAAATTGAGGAGAGTAAACTGGGAATATGGGACTTCATAACCTGAAGCTGTAATTGGACAATTAACCCCAATATGTAAATGGACCAAAACTTATAAAAGTGTAAAAACTCATGACTCTCCAACCCTCTTGGGTTTAACCTTGGCTGGGCTCTTGTACTGCCCAGGGTGTATCCTTTGAAGGCCTTTTTAATAAATACCTACTTTATTCCTTTAACACTGTCTAGCCTCTCTTCTAGGTAGCCTCTTAAGGCATCATTACCTTGATGACAACCTCTTTTAAGCAATTTTCGCACCTCTGTATTATTATTCTTGATTTATACCAACATAAATCAAGGAAGAACTGGGACAAGCTATTTAAAAATTCAGCAAGTAGCTGAAGAGACCATTTATATTATCTTGGTAGAGGCATTTAAAACCAATATTTAATGAGTATGTGACTCATCAAGTTAAAATTGTTTTTAACAGAGCCTGATACCAAACACTAGATTGCCACTAAGTCACAAAGAAAGGCTGAGATGTTAAAGGGCAATTTGTAGCTTTGCTGGATAATTTAGTATAGACTTACTTGGAAAGCGTTTGACTCAATAATTTATTCTAAATCATCTGGGTTTTTATTTGTTTGAGGTTTTTTTTCCCTAAAAGCGTCTTCCATTTAGATTTTGGGATTCTATTTTGATTTGTTTTCCCAACAAGTAAGTTCTGTTGTAGAAGTGCTACTTTAAAATGTTAACTATAATATACTCAGCTGATGTAAATTGCTATAGTATCCACATGGATCATCATTAATTCACATGTATGTTAGGTATCAAAGGCACTGAAGATGTAAGAACTTACATCTTTTATTTTATTACTGTAATTAATCCTAAAGGAGTTGCTTTAAGAATATTGGCAACACTAACTCATCTGACCAGCATGTTCTTTCATTCCCATTAGGACAAAAACAACCTTAAAACGAAATTACTATCAGCTGTAAAGATAACATATGCATTTACAAAAAGGAAGCAGTTAAATACAAACATTTTACAAACACCTGACAAATTTACATAGTATAGCATTCACACTTTGAGAAAACTAATGGAAAACATTGTTGAAAAATGCATTTTTTGTTGAGGTACTATGGCCCTAGAGAGTCTTGCAAAACTTTTCAAATAACAAGATTTCTGGTTTGGTTTGTCACTAGAAAAAAAAAGGACAAGTAAAAAAAGAATTATGCTATGATTTAAAAACTACCTTCCCTCAAGATGAAAATCCAAAAACACATTCACTCCTGACAGGATAATTTCTTAGCTAGTTCTAATCTTCAAAGGCATATTCTGAGGTGATTTTTGCCACATGCAAATGATTTTGGTTTTTGTTTTTCTGGTGTTTTTCTAGAGGAAGGGACTTTTCAAACGTTCTCTCTCTTTCTTTAAAAATGCTAAATAATCTCAGAGAAGTGCAACATTGAGGCTGCAGCCAAGGTGTTATATCCAAGTTGGAGGGTGTTTAATATCCTGCAAATATGGTGTCTTATCAGCCGAAGGAAGAAGAAAACAGCAGTCTATAGGCAGAAGTTTTGGAATTCTTCTGATTTGTGAACTGCTATAGTTAGCCCAATGTTGTTCATTTGAAACTCACATGAGTGCTGAAATCTCTAAGTTCTCCCAACCTTTTTATCACTAGAGTCTTTCAGAAGACAGAAAAAACTACACAGTGAAAATGTAGGAAATATGAACAGCACATTTTACTGCATATGGCCCTGATATGTTCCATCTGAATATAAAAGTACTCGGGTTGTTCCCACTGTTTGCCTAATGGCCAAAAGAAAATCAGAATTCTCCTCACTCCTCTCTAACATAATGACGCAAATCTCATTCTTCTACAAGGCAGTGTGGTGCTTGTTCTGTAAGTTCCTTTTAAAGGAAAGTTGTATCTATGCTATATCATGAACACTTTCTTGGAATCTCCTAAGCACACAAAAAGTTAAAAACAAGAGCTTTCTACTGATTTCCGCAAGACACCATAATTCTCTGAAGATAGGAGTCAACTGTTTCTTCTTTGAGAAACTGAAGCTTTGGACAGTGCTTAACAGTTCCAATACCCCCATTTTTTTAGTTGCCTTTTTTACTGTTACCAAAAGACTCTTGCTGTGGCCTGATAATGTCTAGTACAGGTGCCTGAATAGAGGGTGTATCAGAGCTCTGAGCACCAAGTGACATCCTGCCGAGGCTTTATTTCTGGACTGTCAATGAAGTTGAAAGCTCCTGAGGGATTCCAAAATGGGCCACTACCAAAGACTGATCAAAAGGAGTCAGAAATCAAGCAATTTCCTCTAATTGGATCCTTGCAGCACTTACAGAGAGAATTATTTCAGAAACCCACTTTTAGAAGACGGCGTGTAGGAAGGCTCAAATGCCGTACAGCTAGAGTACCAGTAATTAAAATTGGACTCCCATTCATTGTATAATTTAGAGATGACTGATTCCCTGAATACTGAGAAAATCCCTTTCATCCTTACCAAACAATACCCAAGCCTGGGACAACCTACCTTCTCTATTTTCAGACTCAGTTCTACTATTCTTATCTTCTCTATGTTAGCAAACCCTGCTCAGGTGCTCAGGAATAGTGTGAAATGTTTAGATCAGTACAGTTCTTCTAAGGGCTGTGGGGAATAAAAGGGATGCCTTGAATTTAAAGCACTGTCAGCAGTGGGCTGAAATTGGTGATAGGTTGTGGTGATAGCATGGCTGTGCATTTATAATGTTACTTTTGGATGGCACCTGCACCATTGAAGGTGTGTGCCCTGCTGCAGAGAGGTTTGATGTGACACTTAAAGGCACATATCAATTAGCTGAAGTCAGGGTGCTTATTCTCATGCAAATTATGCATTGTGAACATGAGAAGCAAACTCAGACTAACATCTGTCATATACCACCTACAAAAGATTTCTGCTTTCATGTCTCAAGGCTGTCTTGGTTTAGCCATAAATCGTATTTTGACAGGGTTTAATAAAATACAAATTATGGAACTAGTGAGTCATGCTCAGTATTTCCATCAGACAAATTCAAATGGGTGTACATTTTAACTGAACTGTAAATAGATTAAATTGTAAACCTAATCCTTGGAACTTTTGCAGCTTTACAGATTTTAGAGGAATATGATTTCTCATCCAGAATTCATTCCTAAATTAATGCTGAGCATGACTGTGTAATGTGTTTGTTATGAGGCAGGATTAAAGGGATTTACCCAACACTATATCAGATGCTGTATGTGGTTTAGACATCCACATAAGCATTTTTTCTTACATTTATTCGCCAGAAGGTCTCTATAAATAAAAGGAATCAAAATGTTCTTTAATTCCTTTGTAGTGTGGTGCTGCCAGATTCATCCTGGGCAACCACAAATGCACAGCCAGTGTAATTACATTAGGAGAGTGGCTGTTCCAAGCTTCCTTTGGGATCAAGAGCACCTGGAGCTCCAGCCCATGGCTCACCCAGCCATGCCCTGCCCTGCCCTGCCCTTAGGAAGCTGCAACCATTGAGAGAGAGCTCCATCCCTCTGCTTTGAGAGGGCCTCAAAGCAAATTCCCTTGTCCGTTTGGAATTTCATATAAATGCATTATTCGTTCCTGATGTGCTGTGATTCCCCTCTAATTTCTATCTCATAGAATTGTTTTTGCTGTCAAAAACATGATTGTATTTTTACAGCACGTTAGGGAAATATAGTGTGAACATGAAGGGAAAAAAAGAAAGGATGAAAAGAGAGAAAAAAAAAAAGTTGATATGTCCAAACATTTTGATCAAACACTTGTAAGAAATAGGAAAAAATAGAAACTTTTTATGAAATGTCATTCAGTGTTGAGTGAATCTGGAAGGAACCTTTTATTTGCTTTCTGTTTTTCCTTTTTCTGTTTCTTTTTACTTCTTTGTTATTTTTAATTCCCTCTTGGGATGCCTACTACATATTGCTCATGCAATGAAGTATTATGGAACTAAGAGAGGAATATATTAAAGCAAAAACTAGTTCAGCTAAATGGTCTGTGTGGTTTCCTTTTGTCAGAAATCATCTTTGCATCATGAACTGCTTCCTGAAAAGTGTAGAAGTGTCCAGATAGCCAAGCCCCTTAATGGGCTAATGTGTATAAGAATGACATTATGTTACTCCTATTCCTCTTTGAAGGTTGACGTAATTCCCTTTAAATGGGTTTTTCAAGCAACTTTTTTTTATGTATCATAGAATCATAGAATGGCCTGGGTTGGAGGATCATCATTGGATGATAAAGATCATCTAATCCCAATCCACCTGCCATGGGCAGGGACACCTTTCACAAGAACAGGTTGCTCAGAGCCCTGTCTGACCTGGATTTAAACTCTTCTAGGGATGGGGTAGCCACAGCTTCTCTGAACAAAGCTGAAAAAAGGAGCTGTAATGGTTTTAAAAGTGAAGTCCTAGAGCAAGTGGTGTGCATGATTTATTACCTATTTCCAGAAGTAAGAGGTATGTCTGGGCTGCAGTTTACACATATGTCCAATATTCATCCTGACAACTCAAAGGAAAATGGCCTCCATTTCATCATAAGGGATGCTTTGTCTCTTTTTACATTCCATTTCTTTGATTATGAAGAGCTTATTAGCAGGCTGAAGTATTTTCTTTAACCCACAGAATGTGTATGTCTGGAGAAGACTGAGCTGCTTTGGATCTAGTTCTCAGTAATAGGAAAACTCTCAATAAACTTAATCTACAAAAAGATAAATTAAAAGCAACATTTTTTTGGTTTCAAACTAACAATTATTTTCAGAATGAATCATCCTCATTTGGTTTTTAATTTTTTTTAAACATTTCACATAATTTGTTAAACAATGAGTACAAATTTAGTTTTTGTTCTTTTTTATTGACAAATTGTGAGCAGAGCTGCATTAGTAAACTTTTTCAGAAAGAACATCTGCATCTTTTCTTAAGGCAGAAGAAAATATGTCTTTAAAGTTTTTATATTTTGGAACTTACTGCCATTGTATTTATTTCATTTTACAATACAGAGAAAAATAATTAAAAAATATATTAGAAAAAGCTGTTGCAGAACATAAGTTTTCTGCTTTGGGATAAATGAGTAATGGCTACATAACTGTCATCACACAATCAATTTTAAGCCTTCTTTCATGGTATACAGCTCTGGGCTTGGGCAATGCAACTAATTAGAGGGTGAAATCAAAGCCATATATCTTTCTTCTCTTGTGGATTTTTACTCCTTGTCTTTAAATGGCTATCATGCCCTTCTAACTATATGAAATAAAATTAAATTGCATTTTTCCAACCAACATTTTCATATTTCTGTCAAATAATGTTCATGTGCTAAAAGAAAAACATATTAGTAAATGAAAGGCACTGCTGTCAGTTGTAGATAAGAGAAAAGAAGTCCTTATGAAACTGCTGCTCTTCATGGTCTAGAGTATAGCCATGAGCACTGCTGCTGTTCTAGGAAAAGGAAGGTTACAGTAAGAGAGTTCATGATTTAGCATCAGGTTTCAATGGCCAGCAGCATCTTAATTTAAGGATGCTATGTTAAAAATAGCTTAACTTATAGTCACACAAATGTGAAAATTTTGGCAGTTCTAATTTTACATTAAAGAAAGTTTTTATTTTTGTTCTTCTAGTGCTTTTCTTGATAGGTGGTTTTATCAAATTTGCAGAGATTTGCTGAACTGATTCTTTTAAGTCCAAAGCCAAATTATGTACTGGGTACTCTAATTCTGAAATTACCTTTTACATGTTTTGTGATTATGACCAAGAGAGTCAAAGACAAAATTCCAGGAGCAGGCTGAACAAAAGGTAATTGATGATGTTCTGGGCAGATCTGCTGATATATACTTTTCCATAAATATGAGAGCCCTGGAAAAGATTGAAAGGCAAAAGGCAATTCCTGTATTAATATTTTTGCATTTTTCACACCAGTTTTGGTATCCACAAATTTTGCAGATGTTCACAGACCCAACTATAAACTTTTATCTCAGCGAGAACTCCAAAGCTAGAAAAGAAAATTCAGCCAAATATATGTTTTCTGAATTTCAAAAAATACTACTAGACTTACAAAGACTGATTGTGTTTTATACTCTACCTAGTAGAATAAAGGTGTCTGTGAAAAAGACATATGTTTACAAAGGAAAATTATTTTAGTCATTAAATTATTCCTTGTGCATTCAGATCTACAAAAAGTACTAGTTTATGTGTTCCCAGGAAGGTCAGAAAACAGTTTCTTTAAGAGCTTGTTTTTTCATTGTCTAGTTAGTAAATTTGTAATAGTACTAATCTAATCACAGGAAGATTTTTTAAAGGTTATCCATCATTATCAAGATCACCATTGTCATGAGATCAGAAGCTGATACTCAAAACCTTGTTTAATTTTCTATCTGAGGCACCAACCCTGCAGTGGTACCTCATTTCTCCTAGAGACCTGCCCTCCTCGTGTAAACTGTATGAGCTCATTGAGGCACAAACCCCTGAACCCATCACAACAAAGTTCTTGCTTTCTTGAAGGAAGTAATGCATCTCACTCTAAAACTGATCAGAATTTTGCCTCTAAGTGCCTCTCTTTTCTCCAATAAGTATGAAGAAAGCCACAATAAATAGCTGAAACACAGACATCTGCGTAGCAAACAATTAAATTTACATGAAATGAAATCTCTCCTGAAGGGTCTATAATTAAAGAGCAATTATATTCCCAAGTTACATGAAGAGGATCCCACCCACTGTAGTCTTTAAACTACTGCTGCTATTATCTATTTGCAGTGAGCTAAAACAAGCAGATTTGGATCAAGGTTGACATCTCATTATACTTTGTCTCATACAACCACTGTCTCAAAGCATGAGACTTTCAGTTTGAATGTGAATGGGTAAGGAAGGGGCAAGAGAAACAGTACAACAGCAACATTATGTGCCTACAGATATTAACTAATAATTGGTGTATTAATTAAAAATCACTATTTGTTTTCTATAAGATGAATCATCAAAAATCATAAATCCATAAATTCAGAGATACTCACAATCACCACTGAGTCTTATCTGGATAAAATGTACTTCTGCCATGATAGAAAAATTATTTCAAGTAACCTTCAGGGGAAGAATATACAAACTTTACACAAGAAAAGAGGTGAGAATATCAATGATGAAGAGCACAAGAAACATTTTACAAAAAATCAAAATATATTTTTTTAATTTGGTTCAAAATCCTTCCTTAAATATTTTTTCTTTTCTTCCTGTCTTGCTTTTGTCATTTCTGGTCTCAAATAATAAGAATAAAAATATTTTGAATTGTATCTCTTTTTTTCATAATATAGTGTGGTAAAATAGCCTTTGCTGTTTACACATAAACCAGTAATAGTAACCAAAATTTGCAGTTTAAAGTCAGCTAAAATCAGTATTCCTGTAACTGCAAAATGCCTTGAATTGTACCTCTGTATTTGTGCTCTCTTCTGCCTACTGGATATCCAGAGGGAAAGGTGAAGTGGCCCAGTGGTGGTGAAGTACTCCTCTTGCTATCTCACAATACCTATTGCAATTTTTAAAAACCCTGAATGGAGACAATAACAAAATGAACAAGAAAACAGACTTGCAAGCAGGAAGGCATGAAAGCAGAACATATTACAGACTGACCAAAGAACAGGAGGCCCCCCAGGGCAGCCTTCTGGGTGTGATGTAAAAAAGAAAAAAACCTGTCAGGAAATATGTGATAGCATATGGAGGAGTAGATGATAAAACCTTTCAAACACAAAATCTGCAAGGGGTGAGATACTAAAATCTGCTGGAAGGTATTGGTGAGATGCAGCTACAAACCATGTTTGGAAAAGCACTCTGTGTACCTTACAAGCTTCCAAACTCTTTAAAGTAGTACACTTGTGTGGTTTTCATTTAGTTCCTTTTGTTTCTTCCAAAGGATGATTATTTCCTAAGCATTAACAAAGTGTGCAAAAGCATTATGTGCATGCAAAGACATTACTAAGTGTTGTACATGAAGAAATCTGTCTTCAATTATATTTGAAGCAATTACTTTGATATCATCTTTTGTTTACAGTAAGCTACCATGAACAAGGATGTCCCTCAGGAAAAAGGATTTGAGGAGGACATAGGAAAAAAAGGCTCTAAAAACAATGCTAGTTTTGAAGTTTTTTCTAAGGAGAAAAAAAAAAAGAATCATGTGCAATGTCTGTGCAATAAAAGAAATCCTCACTTACCAAAAAGAGTTTGACAACAGGAAACAGGAGGAAAATAGTTGGGATCCAAGGGATTTTAAGAATTAAAAATCAAAAAATGTCTACAAATTTTGAGGTAGCTGTGCCTAACACATTTTTGGGGTTTTGTTCTTCAGTGGGTATGTTTTTCTCAGGTAGCTGAAAAAGAACTAATTGCTTCCATGTTCAGTAATGTTCGGCTTTAGCTTCATTTCTTGAATGCAAGGACAAAGGAATGTAGTTGACATTCATGCTTTTATTTTTATTTTTTTCTTTTAGGTAACAATCTGTAAAATGAAGGCATGATTCATTTCATAGCTAGGAAATTATGCTGGAGCTACATGTAGAGAGCAGGAGCTCTTGAACTTGTTTTCTTCCACAATGAAATGTTGCGGAGGAGCACACCCACACCAGGAGAATTTTGGTGCCTGTGCCGTGCTGGGGGAGCAGAGGTGCAGGGACAGGAACCAGGCTGGGGCAGGGAGCTAGACTGCAGCACTGTCTTTGACCTCAGATCCCTGGCCAAATGAGCCTCTGGAGAGAACTGAAATGTGTGTTGTAAAAACAAGTGAGCAATGCTGCAGCCCGGGAGCAGACTGACGCCTCTTAGACATGAGGGGATCTTGCCTGGCAGGCTGTGTGATGGCAGCAGTGCTTTGTCCCTGGTATCCAGCATGACCCACAGCAGACATGGCTGTGTGACTGTGTTAAACCAGGCTTCCAGGCTTCTGGAATAGCATTAGGTGATATACAGCCTTAAAACAATCACTACAGACCAGCTCTGACACAGGAGCCTCTGTACTTATCAAGGAACTCAGAACAGCCCAAGGACATTCTGGCACGTCTAAGACACAGTTTGTGATAGATCTCATGCATAACCAACACTGCTATATCAAATTTTGCAAGCTTTAAAATCAATCCTTAAAATTATAAGACATGGGCCTATTCTGCCCATAAAACTCACATGAATAATTTTTGAGTTTGCTCACCCAGCCATCCACAGTAAAATTATACTAATTCTGTTGGATCCATGTATACCAAACTTGCCTAGGGGTAAACCAACTTTCTTAGGGTATTTTTTGTATGACAGTAGTATTTAATGAAAATAAGGACATAAGGATGTGACCAGAGTCCTAGGGCTTCCTCCTGCCTCTGCATAGTGGCAGACCCTGAACAGAGAGAATCAGACCTCTAATACATGGCCCATCTGTAAGAGCAGCAAACAAAAAAATTCTTAAGAAAGTAGATGGCATAGTACCTTGTTTAGTACAAACATATTAGCATGTAAATGGGAGCTGATATCTTTGAGACCTACAGAAAGAGCTTGCAAGTTAAAACTAAACTGAAATACAATTTTAATACACTTGAAAAAGTATCATGAACAATGAGAAGCTTTCCCTTATCAAAATCCTTTTATATTGCCTTTTTGCTTTTGTTTCTCTAGTCACAGGAAATACCTTTGTGTGTGTTTTCAACATCTAAATGCACTTTCTTGCCTTAATTATGAAATCAGAAGTTAGGAAAACAATATTCTTTGTGCTTTGCAGGTTTCCCCTATGAGAAATGCAGGTTACTGCAGTATGTTTGTCTAAGTGCCATGCTTACAACTGTAGCTCCCATTGCTAGCTCAGTTTTCAGCATTGCCCCTGGCCCTCTCTTAATATTTTCCTTGTTTCTGAAGCTCCTCATAAGGTGAAAAGAAGCCATTACTGAAAAATATAGTAAAATGTAGATTTCTCCTGGAAAAGAAGGGTGAATAATTTGTTAACTGAATCATAGCCTCATTTAGGTTGGAAGAGACCTTTAAGATCATTGAGTAGAGCCATTGAGCACTTCCACCAGCTGCCCCAGTATCCTTGAGTGGGTCCCATCTGGCCCCATGGACTTTTGTGTTTCCAAGTGGTGTAGCAGGCCACTGACCATTTCCCCTTGGATTATGAAGATTTCCTTTTGCTTCCCATCTCTGTTTTCTAGCTCAGGGGGCCTGGTACTCCAACGACTGCACTTGCTATTAAAGGCTGAGGCAAAGAAGGCACTAAGTACCTCAGACTTTTTTTCATCCTTTGTAACTATGTTTGCCCCAACAAGCAATAAAGGAGGGAGTTTTTCTTTGGCCCAGCTTTTGTTGTGAAAGTGTTTATGGAAAGCTTTTTTATTTTGTTTTATATCCATAGCCAGAAAAAAAATCTAGTTGAGTTTTGGTCCTTCAAATTTTCGTCCTGAAAAACCTCACAACATCCTTATAGCCCTCCTGAGTTCTCCATCCCTTCTTCCAAAGAAGAAGTTCCCCATCCCTTCTTCTTCATGAACACATGGTGGGGTTTTTTTACAGAGTTCTAGACAAATTCTCTGTTCAATCAGGTCGGTCTTCTTCCCCACTGGCTCATCTTTTGGCACATGGGGACAGCCTGCTCTTGTACCATTAAGATTCCCTTCTTGAAGAATGTATAATCCTCCTGGACTTCTTGTGCTCTTCAAGGACTGTTCCCCATGGGACTCTCTCAACCAGTCTCCTAAACAGACTAAAGCTGCCCTCTGAGAATCCAAACTGGTAGCAGTTTTCCTGGCAGTCATCCTTACTTCTCTGGGAATTAAGCATTCTTATCATTTCATGATCACCGTGCCCAAGATGACCTCCAATCATCACATCAGTCACAAATCCTTGTCTGTTTGTGAAACCCAGGTCAGGTGGGACACCTTCCTCAATCAGCTGAGGCACAAAACTGACTTTAATGCCTTTTCCTGACTGTGACCAGGTCTGTAAGGGGCCACAACAGGCACATGGACCATCTCACACATGGAAGAGAACAAAGGCAGAACAGGAAGGCAGTGGAGGAGAAGGGAAAGAAGCGTGGTGAGCAGAAAAGCAGCTGAGGTATTTGAATCTGTCTGTAGAGGGATTAAGAAATTAATCTGTAGCCTTGAACAGGATCCCAAAACTACTGAAGAATGTGAGATATGACTGAGGGCAGGAATAAAAATTTGTCTTTCAGCCACTGACATGATGTGAGGGGACATCTGCCAGCTCAGGAGGGAGCCCAAAGCCCAGAAAGATAATCAAAGCAGTAATAAAATCTTATTCAGGAACTCATTTTAAGTTAACACTTTCCACGGCATCTCCATTTTAGAGCAAAATCTGTCTTTCGCACATTTCAATCTGCAGATACCCTCCCTGAAACCCCCTTTACAGCATACTAAGCAAAATAGGCAGGTGGAGTCTTTTCAGCTAATGATAGACCCAAATCATCTTCTAGCAACTGGTGGTGCCTAACAGATGCCTGCAGATGCCTAATTAACATTCATGAAGCACTTGAATCCTGTAGATGAAGGCAGTATACAGTAAAAGCATAAATTATTAGTATGGGTACTAACTGCTTCAGAAAACAATTGTGACTATTCTAAAAAAAATGGCTTATTATTCCTTTTGCTAAGAAAGAATTGAGTAATGACCAACTGAAAAAGCTTTTTACCCCCTTATTATTTTACTGCCATATAAATAGCAACAAACAAATATTAAAATCTGCTCAGGTGTTTCAGGAATCTGGATTTCTAACAAAACTGAAGATTCCAGCTAAATCTGACAGAAAGCTGGACAATCAACAATCATTAATGTGATTGAAAATTTTAAAGCAGACTACTCAATCATGCTGCAGAGCTGCTAAGAGCATTCTGTGTCCTTTCCTTGTCCCTGACCCTTAAGCTGCTTTGCATCTGGATATTTAAATACTTTGCACAGCTGTGTCTTGCAGACTTCGCCTTCTCCATCTGCTTGTTTGTTTTCTTGGTTTTATTTTTCAGGCTGCTATTTTGTATAAGCAAAATTATCCTTTTATGCCTCCTCTGCCTCTGTTATTTCTTCTAGATATTGTAAACTACAGCATCTGTGGTACTTCTCCTGTTATAGATTTATATTCTTCTAGGTAGTGTGGGATAAAGATAAGAAGCCTCAGTTGAACATGAAGCTGATGCCCTGGTCTGACACATAAATCCCCAAAGCTTTTTATTTCTGAAATTTTCTGCTGAGTATCCCCTTGGTATATAAATGAATTCTTTTGATTCTTTACAAGTGTGCATCACAGGTCAATAGAAAAAGAAGACAAGCCACTGGGCATTTGACAGACCACAGTTACCCTCTACATTAGCAAGAATGACACTTTTTTTTTTGTCAAATAATCTGAATACTCTGACAGTAAATATTAATCTGAATACTCTGACAGTAAAAAAAGAGTTCATGACCCAAGGAGAGCAGGGATTCAGATTTGATTGTTAAAGCATTTCTCCATCTTGGGGTCAGCATGTTTGCAGAATGAAAGGATGTTTCCTGACCTTTTTATCTCTGAAGGGTGGGAAGTAACTTTAGGTTCAGACATTTATCTCATATCCTAGAAACAAATTGAGCCAAGTTTTCAAGTTCTATCTCCCAGTTATTTCTGGATTACTGGGCTTTGTTTACTCTGAACTGTTTCATAAAGGAAGTTAAAAATTAATGCTGCTGCTTAGCTATATACTTAAATATGAGCTCAGCTTTCAGCACAAACAGATGTTCTTTGCTTAGTTGGGATGGTCTGGAAAAAAAAAAAAACAATTACAAAATTGTTTTGATGTGTTCAATTCTAGGAATCTGTTAATGGCTTATGAACAGAACACACGGATGGCTTTGTTAGGTCAGGACCGTGGCTTTCTCACCAGATATCAGAAACGGATATGATGGGACAAAAGGTAGGGGCACATACTGGAAACCCACATGGATTATAATATCCTACAGCTTTCTTATGCATTAATGCATCCCTGATTATTTGTTTCCTGTGTTATCCTGTACCGAGCCCTACCAATGTCAAACAAATTGCAAGATCAGAATCTTTCCTGCTTAAAGAAATCTCTCAGATTATCTTAAAAATTTCATTTGTCAGGTTTTGTAATAGCTGTTATATCCGGCTGAAATTATTGTGAAATGTCAAGAGCGAGATAGCAAAACATGCCCTACTGAACAGAAATTTAGGAAACATGAATCACTGAAATATAATCCTGAATGACCTTGGGGAGAGGGAGCGGAAAGAAGGTAAGGTCAAAATTATAAGATTAACGTCTGATCATGAGCTTTGCTCTTGGACACAGTTTACAGTCAGTGAGTGGTGCACTTCCAGCTCCCTTTTGCTTCATGGAAGTTTTAGAAATGTCTGGAATTGCTCTATGAGCCTTACAGAGAAATTTGATCATATCAGGTAAATTCTCTTTAGTTCTATAAATAATTACCACACATCATCTTGAATAAAACGCAAACCTTTAAGACAAACACAGCATGGGGCTAAGGGGAATCCATTTCACATCATCTTTACTCACAAGGTCTTCTAGAATCACAGATTTTAGAGGAAAGACTGTTAAACTGCCTAATCTTCATCTCCTGATGATCACAGATGCCTAAAATTTCTCCAAGTTACTCCTGAACTGAGCACAGTAGTTCAGATTTGATGGGAAAAGGTGATTATGTTGCCATTCATCAGCTCTTCCAATGTCAGCACAGCAGCCTACTGTGTACAGAATCTAATTAGGCCATGACTGAAACAAAAGTTGTTGCTGATTTGTAATTTTGCGCTTGTGATTAAGAACCCCAGTTGCAGACCATCTTATGTTCAGCATTCAGAAGTGCAACAGGAATTTATTCCCTGCTTCCCATAGATTACAGGCTAGAATAATTCACTTGGGAAAAGTGAACTGCCTTTGATTCCTTACAGTACTCCAAAGGCCAAAGCTTTGGTTAGAAAAGTATTAACTGTTTATTATTGCTAATGCTAATTAAAGAAAAAGGAACAATTCAACACAAATTTTTAGACAAAGCATAGCAAAATAAGAGTTAGGTCTCATTCTTACCCATTTAGGTCTTGAGCCCTACTTCAACTGTGAAAGGAGGAAATGTAATAAACTCACTGACTGCCTCAAGGACTGAAGCACATGAAAGATTTTCAGCAAGTATCAATAGCAACCCTGAGTATGACTCTTTGCCTGCAAGTTTGTCACTTATTCTGAAGTGCACTGGTTTTGGTACCCATAACAGGGGACTTTAGGAACTCTGTGTGTTTTATTACTTGCGGCTATAAGTATATAAGGCAAAGAATGTCACCTTTAGGGCTTCTGATACTGGTCCAAAATATGAAATTCATATGATGCAAAAGGCTGATTCTATATTATTTTATTCAGCTGGCTCCCCTTTTTTTTCCTTTATTTTTTCCCAAAAAATAACTGAAGGGTTGAATTTGTACAAATTTTTTTTACTAGAGTAGGTATTGCTCATCTTCACCATTTTATTTGATACCAGAGCTGATGTTATTTGTTCTCCTGTCTTTGGAAAAATACAGAATGCCAAAACAAACTCTGTTCCTATGTAGTCTGGCCAATATGATAGAAGTAGAGTCATCTGATCACAGCCAAGCTGGATCACACTTGTTTCATGCAGGGTTGGTTTTGCTATTGATCACTAGCAGAGAACATATCTGTGACAACAGGATTGCATTGAAACTTGCCTCACTTGAAGGAAGGCTTTATGAATAGTCTTTATACTATCTCTTGATGTAGTATCTTCTGTCCCAATTAGTATTGATATGAGCAAGTCCAAGGTGTGGAGAAATCTTTCCTGGCCCAACTGAAATACCCTCTTAAAGGCTGCAGCTGTTAGTGTCCTCCACCCAAACGACCACGGCATACATTTAACCTCAAACTGAAAAAGGAAATAGTTTCATACCCTGACATGGGGGTAGTTTTTCATTTCCCCCACCCAAATACCACATGGGAAATTTGGTAGGTGGGTAGAGCTAATACACACCCCAAATAATCCCATGGTTTTTTTAGCAGCCAAAACATCTTAAATTGTGTTTACACCATGTCCTCCTGGTGAACGTGTCCTGGGCGAGGCTCTGTGGCTGGCTGTATTTTCAACATTCTGAAGTTATTTGTGTGTCATTTTCACAGAACTATATGAAAATGCTTTCAAGTTTTAACGGACTTCGTTGGAAGGAACTACTTTTACCTTCAACAAAAGAACAGTTTTGTTTCTTAACAGCACTCAGGATAAGCCAAAAAGCACTAATTTCTCCTCACTTGTAAAACATTTAACATATCACTACCCACACCCTGTAATTTCAAGACTCCTAGGATTTATAGTTTAAAAGCATAATTGAAACTTCTTGGCAAAGGCCCTATGACTTCCAGTCAAAATGGTTATAGAAGAAAAATTCTCTGTCTTAATGTAAAAGAAATCCTGCCTAAATTAAAAGCAGCTGATATTAGCTCTTTTTCCCCTATAATAATATCTACCATTAAGATGACAGCAAAAATATAAGGTGTTCTTGCATTTCAAGAGACTATGAGAAGAAAAAGGATTGGTGGAACTATTTTAGTAATGCCACGTGGAACTCATAATATAATTTGTCAAAGCAACTGTTTATTCATATACATAGGGAAATGTATTTTTAATTTAAAATTCATTCAAAATCTCATGCCTCAACTCGTTGAATCATAATAGCTCAATGCCTAAACTAGCACAGGAAAGAGAGTACAAAGGTTCATCTTGAGTGTGTTATACTGCAACTGTAGCTTTTGTAACATTTGAGAATAATTTAAATAAATTCATCTTATCACATTGCTACATTCTGGAAGAGTTGGGTGCAGAGGCATTGTTGAAGTTCAGCCTCTTTTTCTTCACTGCACAAAAGCTTTGTAAAAGTTCTGGAGAGAGCAGATCTCCAGATCATACAAGCATAGATCATACCAACATAGGAGGCACACTCAGCCTCCCATAGAATGCAGATTCTCACATATTGTCAGTGGAGAGTGACTTAAAAATAGCAAAATGGATCCCATGATGGCAAGACAGGACAAACACTTTGAGTAACTAACACCCTAACTTGAATTCAAAAGCCTCCCTACAGCTTTCTGGGTTGTTAACCCTTCATTATTCTGAAAAGCTCCTTGAAACTCCCCGTACCTATATTGCACTCTCTATTTTTCCTCCAATTTAAGCCAGGCAGAAGGCACCAACCCCAGTCTAACATTCCTGTCCTCCAATGACATGGGTAGCAGCAATTGTGTTTTCTATTTGGAATCACAGGATTCTACAGTCATTTCTTGGCCCAGAATTTCTCTACAGAACAATAATAATGCAGGAATTAGACTCAATGATCCTCGTGGGTGTCTTCCAAATCATGATATTCTGTCCTACTCTGCCAGCAAATGTCTTTCTATAATAATACCTGACCCATAGTAATCCCTATTTTATACCACACAGAGAACAAATTGTTTTGATTTTTCTTGCAAGACTGTATTTTGCTTTTTCATGTCCCATTAGCTTACAGGGAGAATATTAAAAAAAACGTTTCGTGTTGACAGTACTTCATTTCCTGCTCAGTACTGTTGCCCGTAGGCCAGAGACTGATGACATGTCTACAATACTAGATCAAAATGAAAGGCCAGCTCTGAATTTCAGTTATTAAAAATGGTGTTTAAAAATGGTCTCTCCCAGCTACAATCTGCATTAGCAATTGTATAGTGGCACTGATGCAATGGTAACTATAAAAGAAAAAAAACGAGATTCATGAAGGGGACAACATTTACTCACCAGTTTACTCAGAGTTAGGAAATTCTGTTGCAAAGGGGAGGAAAATGATCACTAATTTTGGTGTGTTTGTAACAATTCTCTTATATTAGCAGTCACTTATTGTAGGAAAATGAGAGATGGCCTTATAGGAGATTTGAAAAAATGTTACAATCATGCTAATGAAAAGCCAAATGTCGTGCTGTGATTATTGTTATGATCTTTTCTTTTTATGCTTTCCTCACCTCTGTATTCTTGTCTGTAGTTGAACTCCAAGACCCTTAGGGTAAGGAAGCTGTTAATTCATCAGAGAAAGAGCTCTTTGTTGTAGATCCTGTATAATACTCACCAAATCAGCCTTAATCCCTTTAACATAAATAAAAACAAAGGTATCACAGTTGTTTAGTTTTAGAAGAGACTTCAAAGATACAAAAGTCTATCTGCTTTCTTTGAGGAAAAATTAAATGTACCTAGGCTATTCATGACAAGTCTGTCTAACCCTTCTCTGAAATAGATTTCTCCTTTCAGAAGAGGCATGGGATTCTTTGGTTACTTTCTGAAATCTGCTTCACTCCCTATCTCTTCTTATATTTAGAGATTGTTTTCAGTAGTTCCATGGATGGAAAGGCAAGAGGAAATTTTGATTAAGATTAAATGTTTTGGGTTTTTGGTCAGGTGCCTACATATGACACACACAAATAAGAGAGCAAAAGCCCTAAGTTTCAGCACTACAGTTTTAGAGGAAAAAACCCCACATTTTATCTGTAACATCAAAATACTTCTGATACCTGTGCCTAGTTTCACAAGTGGCTATCAAATACTAAGTTGTTTTCAAGTACCTTCGAAACAGAAACCTGTGTAACATATGTTTGTCAGGAGAGCAGTAAAAATTACAAGTACTATCTCTTCTACCCTTTCACAAAGTTTTAATGCATTAGGTGCTCCCTTGTTCCCAAAGGACATCTATGTGATTTTCAAAGTAAACACAGCCACTTATTTCACTAATATGCATAGTGTGTCCTGGTCCATCATGCTTCCTAACATCTGCTCTTGAAACTCTAACAGGAAAACTATCATAATCTAAAATTTTTAAGGTGTTTTTTACTTTATTTACTTTATTAACTTTTTAATGCATATTTATTGAAAACATTCTGTGAAATAATCTATTGGAGAATAATATTTTGCTTTAGTTCTTTGCAGTTCATTGCAGCTCAGAATGTAGACATAAATGTCCTACTGTTACACTTTGAAAGATATTCTACAGAAATTCAGGTTAGTAACAACCAACAGCATGTGTTGACAGAAAGCTACATCTAGCCTTCAATTAGGATACAGGTTTGCATGTATAGGTATAACTGTGCTAGTTTTATCTTCTGATCATCTGCTTTGTTCCTCTAAGGATGGCACAAAATGCCCTTCCCAGAATGCTTTTTTTCCTGTGAGCCAAGTATGCTTGCAGACAAACCTGAATACTTGGCAGCTGTATCCTTTGGTATGAGTTTCAGATAAAAACTAGCTTGGTATGTGCTGCATGTGTTACAATCACACTTCAAACTGAAGCCCCCGTATATCCTAAATTGAAACAGCAATGAATACTTGAGGCTCAGAAATGATCTTCCATCTCTGGCCATCTGTGGGGCAGATGTGCAACACTAATCTCACAGCTATACCAAAACCAGTTTCTAGCTCACCTTCCTGTTGTGCTTCTTCTAATCAACCCATTTCCAGACCTCGCTGCTGGCAGCAGTCATATTGCATGTTTGGTTTAATAGCTTTGCACCCCTGATATAATCCATCCCTTATGTGTGCACACATTCTCCCAGGCTCTCTTGGCAAAGTTCTGAGGTGTGCACAAGTGAACAGTGAGGAAGATGACAACTGTGGCACCGAAATGAAAATGCACCTACTGAAAAGAGAAAGTGATGCAAACTGGGAAAATACATGGTAAACTCGGGAACTGGAGCTAATGGAGCAGGAATGCTGGACTCCCAACATATTTTAGGAGCATAAAAACATATTTTACCCCATGTGGGTAGATTTAAAAAAAAACAACCCAACATGGTCCCTTCCACCACTATGGTAACACAAACACACCCACTACTGCACCGATAATCTAGAAGGGACTACATGTTCATTGCAAGTAAAACATAAGGGTCTCTAGTGCCCTTTACTCTGTGTGTTTGTTTAACCACTTTCTTCCCCAAAAAGCTATGATTATATACAGTATATTATTATATATTAAATACTTTAGAGAAGAAAACCCAACAGGGTGCTACAGTTATAAAAAATGTGAGTTTTTAAGTGAAAAAATTTCTTTGTCACCTTTTGCCACCTCATCAAACAAGTCATCCAGTGCTCCACAGAGCAGACTTCAGTCTGACACAGGATGCTGCTGAATGGAGATGTCTCCCAGACAAACCACTGTCCCGTCCTGCAAACCATGTGTTCTGCATGGTGCCCAGTGACAGCACACACTAAAAAGAGAGGAGGGCATGGGCAGGATGGAGCAGGAGACACTCAGTGTGCTACCATTCAACAGCAGAAAATGGGCAGGTTTGGTGTGATTACATTTGAGCCACAGCACTGCACATCACTGATCTACAAACTACCCAGCTGCTTCTTCTGTGGCTGCAGAAGGAAATGGAAACACATGGCAAAGGGGTCTAATTTATCACTTCACAGTCAAGTGAATTTTACTTGACACATATCTTCAGATCTCCTGGTGAAAGTAATTATAAAAATGAAATATGTGGTAGTATATGATAGCAACTGCTTGTTTTCCTGCTCAGTACCTAGTGCATCTCTAGTCTGGGAATGTTGGGTACCATTTTCATATAAATATCTTGTTGCGTTGTCACTGCTGTACAATAATTTTTAAAAAATGTTTTTTGTTAATGCTCATAAAGCTTTTGAAAAGTTTTTAGGTTTTTCTCATGAAGAAACAATACTTAAGGAAGAAGAAAAGTTTTTATGGTAATCTTTTGCTAACCTGACTTGTAGATTTTGTTATCTTTAATAAGCTTGTCATCCTAGTTTGAAGAAATAATTTTTTCTTTCATTTATTGTCTCATGAAGGACAAGACTAGAACCTGTAGATTCATTAAGCAAAAATAGTTCCTGTTATTGTATAGATATCCATTCCAGCCCAGCTAAAATTAGCATGCTGTATTCTGTTTGATACTACCCAGAACAGAATTATTTGCTAATGTTATTAATTCTATAAAAGTAAAATGGGTCACGATTTGGGAACTGTAACAATAGTTATGGGTAGCAGGATCCCAGCATTTAAAGGAGAACTGCTAAATTTTGAAGATTGAAAATGGGAAGGTTATATCTAGATATCTATATCTATATCTATATGTGTGTGTGTGTGTGTATGTATTTGTAGAACATAAAGGATCACAGCCTGCCAGTAATTCTAAGGGCCCAAACCTGCTCCTAGTAAATTTACCCAAGCTCCTTGAAAACAGCCCATTGGAAAGAACAGAGCCTAGTCTAGCAATGAATCACCTTTCCTTATGAATTAAAGTTGCTGGAGAGGATGCTCCTTCACTTGGCAATCTGAGGAGTCTCAGCCAGGATGAGCAGCTCCATTCCCCAGTTCTGCCCTTTCCATATGCAAGAACAGAAGGATGCACACTCTATTTCAAACAGTTAAATACAGCCTTTGCCAAATGCAATAAGGCTGTTTGCAGATTGAAACTTTGAGAATTTCAGCATGCATTTTTTTCTTTTTTTTTTTACCAATAAGTAAACATTGCGTAGCCCTTGAAAAAAAGCCACGTTCCAGATTTTGCAAGAATTTTGAAAGTCACGTAGTTAAAATCTATTTTATTCCCATCATATGAGTTTCTAGGTAATGAAAGGATATGATCTCACACCACACTACATGAGATTCAAATTCTGTTTTCACACCTTTGTAGTGCTCTTAACTTCAGTAATGTTATATGAATACAGTTAAGAGTAGGGTTTGATCCAAGAGGCAAAGATTTCTCTAAATTTTAGACAGCCAGACAATGAGTCTCAGTTTCTTTCTGGTGTTTATAATTATTTTTACCTCTTATGTTATTTGTTTACTGATTGATTGAATTGAAATTATTCAGGTTTTTCTCTAATCTAAATTATAAAATAATTTACTAGTGTGGGGTTTTTTTACTTGAGCAATGGTATTATGGTATTCTACAACCTTATTTTCAGCATGTTTTATTTTCCCTGTCAGTGTTTTGCATTTCACTGATTAGTATGGATGAAATTTCTTTCAATGGGCTTTCCGCATCAGAAAGTTGGACAGTTAGTCAAAACTATTCATCTAAACTCTTCCTATCAGTGAAGAGAGGCAGTAAGGGCAAGTGACCTGTCTTTCCTCACTGAATACAGGAGGAGTCTGGACAAAAAAAAGCTTAAAATAGAAAGTTATCTTAGGTAAATTAGCTAATTATCTTGGATGAGATAATTAGAAAATAATGAAAATAAATAATTGCTAGCCCCTTCAGGATGTTGCAGATGTTAACTAAGGAACAAAAGTGCTTCGAGAATCCTGAAATATTTGGATAGTATGGCCTGGCCATTTCTATTTCTTCTGCCTTTTATGTTTCTGTTATGAAACAAAACTGTTTCATTCAGTGTTCTTCAAAATTGAGTATGATTGTGTGGTGGTTCTTCCCCACTGGCTTTCTTGCCTATGGGAAAAATCCCACAACTTGAAAATTTGGCTTTCTTGAAAATTTCTGGCTTTTGCCAGAAATATGAGGTTTCTAGTCTTCCAAGAGTGTCAGAGGTGATTGGCCTGTCCATGTCTGCCTTACCTTAATATCTTCAAACTGATTTTTGCTGGGTTTTTTCTTAAATAGCCCTCTTGGTTGACTCTGTGTAATAACCATCTGTGTACATGATTATTTTCCTCAGAGATAAATTAAAATTTCTTTGATCTTTCTGTGCCCATAATTGTAACTACTTGAACCCCCTCTGCATGACCTTGAGCCTGTCCAAGCCTGGCACCATCCCTTGTGGCTCTGAGGTGCTCCAGAGACTCATCACCTCTCTGCAATTAGTGTCTCATGTGCAGTCTCCAAATATCCTAATATTCGCATCCATAGGGCTCTCTCTATACCCATTACATCCTCTTGCCTGTTCAGCTTCCCCTCCAGTGCTGCAGGAGAAAGAAACAAGCCAGGAAACAAAGGGGAGCTATTCAGAAGAGAAGAGAATTGTATTTCTGCAGAGAAAAGTGAGGCTCACTGGCCTTAAATGATATTTTATGACAAAACATGGATCCAAATCAGCCAGGTGCAATATGTGGCTGCAGCTTGGCAAGGTACTGCATGTGCCAAATGCATTTGTTCATACAGGAGGGTAAAACAAAATGTTTGGATGATCTTTCAGAAATCTTCATTACCACTAAAATGTACCTCCCTCTGTAACACCTTATAGTCAATCAACAGCCAGTCCTGTGCAGGAGGTAAAACTGATATAAGGGAGAACTCAAACAGACCAAGTGTGTGCTCATGTGCACAAACCCACCACAAACACACACACACACAGTGGCTGGCCTTGCAGAAGCCTGTAGTCAGAGCTTCATTTATCAGAAGGACATAGAGTGACACCTGCAAAATATTATTTTAGATTTTCTTAGAGCTCCCTTTATAAATCATGACTGATTGAAATAAACTCTCAACTGCAATTTGTTAATTTTATGTGATTTATTCCCAATGTCTGAATGTGAAAACCTGCTAGAAAAAAAAATGTTTTATAAAACATCAGTGGTTTTTACTAATCACCATTAGTATTCTAGAAAAGCAATTTTTCTGTACTCAATCCTCCTAAATGCTTGTGATGAGCAGTGAGGGAACTGATTGCCACATGCCATACAGTAATGAGGACACTAAATCAAATACTAAGAAACTGCTAGCCTGTTTGAGACAGAAAATTTTCTGAAGTGGGAAAAAGAGCCTTGATAATCATTGCCATACTGGAGTTTAAAAAGAAGTCACATTTGGAAACTGTATTTACTGATTACACAGAGAGCACTGCATTCAAAATAACTGCAAAATTTGTAGAATGTTTACTATCACACAAGATTCACGTCATCAGTTGAATATTTCTCTTTAATGTAAATGCACTATAGAACACAATATTGTTTGAAAATAACATCACCGATTTAAGAGGAAAAGAAAAAGACTTTTTTGTCTCAAAAGACCAAGTTAAAATTTGAATCATATGGCCAGAGATTTGAGCAGAAATCCATTATTTGATGTCCTCAACAAATCAGGATGCATTTATGAAAAGGTTTAAAAGACTTCAGAGAGAATGTAAGTGTATGCTGAGAGCATCAGGAGACTGAGAGTGGGAACGGAATGATATCACCCCTGTCAGCAGCACTATCAGCACTGGGATGGGTAAGGCACTAATGTAGATTTCTGATGGGATGAGCCAGAGCAAACATCCTGCAATACAATATGTAGGAACACAGAATACAGCTCCAGAAAATATCCAAAGCACTTAGAAAATGCATAGGTCTTTTATTTAATCAGATAAAGAATGCTGGGGTAACATGCTGCGTTACGCCAATACCTAATATCCTCAAATATTGCCTTAAATACTTGTCAATTTTTTAGGCTTTTTTTTTTTCTGGAAAGAGACTGCATCTTACAAGTGACACATTTGCAAGGAATGTCAGTTTGAATCTTTCCTATGACCCCAACACAGAGATATTCAGATTTACTAATGGACTCCTGGGAATAACTATGAAAATAACTGTTACCCTCTTGAGGAGAATAAGGAGAAAGAGCATGCCCTGCACTTATTTTGAAACTAGAGATCCGCATCTGTCTGTACTGACAGCTTCAACTTAAAATTGGAAAAGGTGGCATTGCTTGTAACAGACTTGAAGAATATCTGTTCCACTTACATCTGGCTGAGAGCAGGCCCTGAGATGAGCTGCACAGCAGGTCAACAATAGCAGAAGGTCAAGCAAAATGGGAGTGGGGAATTTTACTGGAATTTAGGATTCCATACTAATGAGTTTGGAGAATTTGCAGCCTGAGATGCTCTCTGCAAAGGAAGCCATATAGACACAGAGCATTGCCATCAATTTCGATTTATTTCTGTATTTCCTGCTGGCTGGTTATTAAAGTGCTTAATTTGTTTTTTTCACATGTTTTCAGTGAAGAGTGAACTTACCAGAATAAATTATAGGACCTCATTTGAAAAGTATTTTTGTGCTCTGAATTCACAAAATTTTGCATTCTGCAATGCCAAATGTTTATTGGATATTTAGAATGAGGTAGGGTTTCTTTGATTGTTTTGTTTACATAATTAGATACCAGGTCATTAACAGAAGGCTCTCTTCTGAATGGTAGAAGATATATCAACAGTTCAACAACAATTTCACTCTAAAGATTTTAGTTTGCTTTTATTCCTGATTAACTATTTTCACAGCAGTCTGTGTGATTTTTAAAATTTCACTGTAGTTCATGAGGATTTATGTATGATTTCAGAAAAACAAAAAAAATCTGTGAGTACCCTTCCAAAAATAATGGTGGACAGAATATTGTACTTGACCTACAGCCTAAAATTTCTGTTGGCCTTTTCTTTGAAAAATTTCAGTACCCTATTATTTAAAGTATAGGTTTGAATATAGATGGGGGAAAAAAGTCTTTTATAAGATATATTGCCTTCATTCCTCCTGCAAAAATCTATCAGAAACATGCCACACCATGTTGTCTTTGAGAAAAGTCACGCTTCTCTCCAGGAAACAGGGCAGCTCCCTTTCCTGTGCCTTTGGCACTCTCTGGTGCTGGAGCCAAACCCTGTAAAAGAAGAAACTGCTGCATGGGAAGATATGTTCATATTAGGGACAGAGAGACAGACTGGAGATAAAGATATCAGGAAAGAGGACGAGGAGGGAGGCAAAGTGGACTTTTACATGGAGCCACAACAGAAAATTGGTTGATAGTAATTAGCCACCTACAAAGGTTGATTGTGCAAGCCAAAATCTTACTTTTGAATTTAAAAAAACAAACCTGCCAAGCACCCCTGAAGAAACTTCTGCAGTCTCACAGTAGAGCAAGGACCAGGGGGAACATAGAACTGTACTTGCTGCACATCTTCCCTCCTCATGTTACACAACCAGGGCACACAAGCCACCCTGGGCTGTGACCAGTGTTTCCTGACATCACCAAATAATCCTAAAATGAAAACATTGATGCTGATAGAAGAAGCCTTCCTGTAAAAAACCATGTCTAAGTCAGGCATGGAGGTGCTACACAGTAGGACAGAACGCAGTTCCTTCTCCGTCACAATCTCATCCTTGTCCTATTTTACTAAAACGGAAGAAAATTTAATGGCAGTGGCAGTGGTGGTGGTTTTGCTTGTTTGAAGTGGTCAGTGCTTCCTAGGAATGGGTCTGAGAGCACAGCCTTCACTTTACACAGGCCAATGAGCTCACCATAATTACAATAAATTCTTAGGGGGCTGAAGATGAAATGCCAGAAGCATCTCCCTCTGTGACTTGCATGTACTGAAATTTAAGTGGAGGCTGATTTGTGCTGACATTCCTATTTACTTTCCAAGGCTGTAATGACTAATAATTAAGTAGATACTATACTAAAAGCTTCCACTTTGTCCAACAATAAAATGTAAGGATTCATTCAAATTAGAAAGCTCCTCTGGCCAATTATTTTGATACATAAGAATGTTGTAAAATAAAGATTACAGAAAAATAATTTCCATTAGTTATAGTTATCTGATTTTTTCTTCTAAGACCTCTATAGCTATTGATGGACTGTAACTTTTAATTTGCAGTAAAAGAACCAGAAAGAAGATAAAGTGGATTTTATGTCAAATTTAGGTTTCATCCTAGCAGGACACAAAATTGTAAATTAAATCCCCATGCTCAGCAACTGAAATCTAACACCTTGGAAAACTATTTTTGGGTTTGTGTTCATGGCTTTTTTCTTTTTTGTGGAAGAAACAGAGGATCACCAGGAAAATATTCCACCCTTTGATCCAATACATAGCAATTTTAGACCTACCTTAATAGCTTTAAGGGTGGAATTCCTTATTTCCAGCCTTCCCTCTGTTATCAGAACAAATAGCAGGTTCTGTTTACCAGCAGTCAAATGATTTGCAGATGACAGTCAAAAAGGAATGTATAAAATCTCTGTTCCAAGGAAAGCCATGATGCCCTTAGCTTAAAAAAAATCTCCAAACTGCCATTTCCAATATTTTCAAGAATGCCTAAAAATCTAAAGCTCCATCCTGAAGCTTTTCCTTTTTTTTCTTCTTTCCTTTTGTTCCCAAATATGTTGAAAATATTCCTATCCCTTGATTCTATTGTAAATATGAATTCACATTTCATATACAAAACCAGAGCTCTTTGTAATTTATGGTATTTTAAGGGTAAACTTGTTGTTAAGAGAAAACCTTTTCTTCCCTTTAAACTACTCTCAAGAACAGAGCCAGCTGTGAATACCAAGCTCTTGGCCTCTGTAATATTCTTCCTTGCGTGTGTGTGTGTTTTTATGGTCTGCTCTTGCAAACCTTGCTTGCTCTGGGTAATCTGCCCTTACATCAGTATTTAAACAGAAGCGAATGGAACTTCTTACATAAGACACTACTTGACATGAGCAGTGAATGATAAAGCCAGGCTCTTTGTAGGTATTACAGGATGTGATTTTTTCCCTTGCAACAATAGCATGCTTCAAAAAAAGGGCTAGAAAGGAAGCGTCCTTTGAGCACCAGTGTTTTTGAAGCCACGCGCTGAAGTCTCAAGTCCTAAATCAGTGTGCACTGCCCTCATGCAGAGCACAGATCACTTTTTGCCATCCTGTAATTCATTTGTCACTCCTTAGGGACAAGCATATTTGTGAGTAGGGATTTCTTCTGAATTTTGTCAGCATTCATTTGGAAAAAATACTAGCCCAGGTTATTAGGTAGTATGAAGTGATATAACTCTACATATGTCAAAAAACTATGGGTGTCTGATGTTATACACACAAAATTTTAACTACTGTATTACAAGAAGGTTGCTCTGTGCAGCCTGCAGATTTCAGCATGTAGTACAGTAACAATGTCCAGATTTTCCAGATTTTAGGTATTTTGTATGTGAAAATTCACATGAAAAGTGGACAGGACGCAGGATCTTTTCAGTATTACTTGCATTTGAGAAACATTAAACACAACCAAGTGTGAACCTGTAAGGAAGTTTCTTAAGACTGAAGAATATTGTTGCCCCAAAATTCTAAAAAGTCCAGAGACTGAAGCTTCTACAGCCTTCACATAACTCCCTAGGGAAAAAAAATAATAAAGAAGGGGGATTATTTATTTTCTTAATGACTTGTATGTTGGCCTGAGATTCAAGGAGGCATAACTGATCTTGATGGCCAAGAACTTCATAAACCTCATGAAAGACAAAACACCTGTTTTGTCTAGCAAAGGAAGCATGCTTAGAAAAGGTGACAATTTTTCACATTCCCTTCTTGCACATTAACACCAGTATCATTTTGTCACTTATATTGAAAACCAAATTAGATTGCTCTTTTTCCCCCATGGGTAAACATGTAGATTTTATACATACCTCTCAGAAATCAGGTTTTGAATGTGTGCCATAAACCTGTACACATGTCCTACTTTCAGGCTTGCCCTGCAAGTAGGAATACTCTTTCCAGAGGTGTTTGTTTCTAATTTGCGTGGCCAGCGAGGTGCAGCGGGACATGTGGCACCCAGCCAAACAGATATGAGACAGCTTCCAGCAGAGGATGGATAGATGTGTGAAGGAAATCTGCTTGTCTTCATGAGCCTCCGGGGAAAGAGAACTCCAGGCCCTGACTGTACAACTCAGCAATTCTACACACAGTGAGGTTCCCTTGGAGAGTCACACAGCCCCTTCTGTGCTGCATAAATGAGAACCGAGCAACGAAGACTCCATCCTACCATTTTATTCCTATGACACTGTGAACCAGTCTGCAAGGGTTAGAAAATGTTTAGAACCAGAAATAACTCCAGGTGAAGGCCTTTGATTGCCACAGTAGGTTGCAAATCATAACAGGCAAGCACAAGAGATCCCATAACCTTACGAAACATTCCAGGACAGTTAAGTGGAATACTTCCCTTGCACAATTTGAGAAAAGTTCATCTCTGAAGCATGACATGAAAACTTTTGCTCAATACTGCTGTTTTCATTTTAACTTAAAGTGAATAAACAGACCCAAAGGAGTCTGGCTTTAGGGCAGATTGCCTGCATAGGTACTCAAGTGATACAGACAGCTCTGTAATGAAGCGCAACCTGGCCAGCTACTTCAGAGTACAGCATTTGTTGTTGTCATACTTAAAGTAAAAAGATTCCTCATTAACTGCCTTATAAAGATGTAGTTCACTCTCTTCTTACAGGTAGGAAGATCTCAGTACAGCACTAACTCCTAGGCCTGAGCATTGCCTTCAGAGCTGTAGCAGTAGGAGTCATGACACTGTGACAACACAACAGATCAAGTAATATCAGAAGACGCTTCAATGTTGTATATTCTTGGAAAACATACACTAAGCAAGAAACAGGCCTTTATTTTTCTAGTAAGAGGAGCTTTTCCTTATATTTTATACTTATACTACATCTCACTCAAGGAAAATTTTATAGAGAAAATTACATATATTATATAGAGTTCATTGTTCTTTTCTATAGAAGGGTCCCTAGGTTTTGATTGAAAAATTTTCCCAGAAATCCATAATGTCTGTTATTCTTTGAATTTCCAACTGAATTGCCAACACAGATAATTCAGGATACCATGGGAATTAATAGTCAGAAAAAGAGATATTGTCTAGCAGGCATAATACTGTAAGCAGAGGACATCTTACTTGTTTATCTCTTCCTACATCACCAAACACTATTTAAAATGATAAGTTTTTTTTTCAGGGAGATTTTTTTAGCACAATCTACAGACAATTTAATTATATATGCCAGTATTTTATTAATTCTCAGGTTAATATTCTGAATTTAATGTGCTATAGCTAAATCATTTGAATGCAAATCTCTCATTGAAACACTTGACACCAAACACTGGTTTTTGTCAGAATTACTGAACATTATACTACATAATCCTTATAACTTGTGCTTTAATTGCAATAATTTAAGGTAGCTTAGTTTCATTTCAGACCTTGCCAACAGGGCCATGAAAATCAGAGGTAAAAAGAAACATAGATATAGAATAAGGGAAGATTTCTTTGAATTTGGTAGCTGCATCTGAGTCCTTCATATTCTGAATTTGCTGTCTTTTGGATTAAGTTACACATGTTACCAATCTGTGCTATGAGTTATACTCATACTAAGGTGGTTTTGTAAATCAGTCCACAAAAGCATTTGTGCAGGATATCTGGTGGCAGATACAGAACTAAGCTAAAAAAATATACCTGAATTATCAATTTTATTCCAAGTAGTTTTATTTAAAAAATAAAATTACAAACTCCTGAAATCCTTATTAAAAAGGATGGGGTTAAGAGTAGTGGGAGGAGAATTTTTCTTTAACTAAAAACAAAAACATGCTTGGATTAGTTTAAGGTTCAATCCTGCAAGTTGCCAAGCTTTCTGGTCCCAATTCAGTAAATTACTTAAGCATGAGCTTAAGTTTTAGGCACATCATCAATTCCAAAGAAATTATCTGACTCACACATCCCTAATAAATGTCTGGGCTAGAGCCAAAGATCTCAACACTTACTAGTATTAAGACCTTTGTTTCCTAATTAAACTAATATTGATAGGTAGATTGCACAGAGAATAAAACCCCCTGCAAAGCTCCTTGCAAGCTGGGAATCACAGCTGGCTCTGCTTTGACCCACACACCTCACAGTGTGACTCGACTCTGCCATGGCACAAAGCTGGCCACAATGTTCCTGCCCTCCCAACATTCCCCCAGTCCAGGGTGAATCATATTCAGTGTTGCTGAAATTCCTAGCTATCCAAACAAGCAATAATAGAAACACTTGAACAGAAAGAATTGTTTGAGTCATGTAGGTGGTTTTCTTGTGTGGGAAACTACCCACTTGGTATCTATGTGATGAGGAAAGTCAGCTTCATTTGCCTCTGGCTGCCTGAGGCAGGCAACAAAAAGCACATTCATGCTCCTATTCCTTCCTCCTCTCAGCAACACAGAAGAAGGAAAAGATTACTAACATTTATACTGTGGGTTAAGAGAATACATTCCCTGTCTGTAAGGCATCACTTCTTACCAGTGGGAACTTTTTCCAGAATTTTACACTGCCCACCCTGAACTCACCCATCCAGCAAGATGAAGAAAATGCTACCCAAATACATGCTGCCCAGTGCAGAAAGAATCATGCTAGGATACCAGAAGTATTGTTCTGCTGATGTTCAGCAATACACCAAACCCTCAGCAGATATGGTGTCTGCCTAAAATAGACTAAGTTGACCAAATAAAGCTGCTGAGTAGAGGTGAGGAAGATAGTGCAATAAGACACTACCATTCACTATTTGTGTCCTTCTGGTCTCTGGCAAGCCTGGATAGAAATCAGAAGAGTTTTTATGAAAGACCAGAAAAGAACAATTTGCTTTGGAGAGTTTTACAAAGCAAACATGAGGAGCAGCGTGGCTGTAGTCCAAAAGAGTTTCTTCAAAAAATTTAAAAAGAACAGACAAGAGACCTGAGTACCCCAGGCAGAGAAAACAGCAGACAGCAGACAGTAGCTTCTCAGGGCTGTGTAAAAATTATGTGACTGGGGGAAAAGCAAGCCAGGGTGAGGCTTTAGTTGAGGCAGATCTGGAGTAAAACATCAGTTCTGGAACCTATCAAGCAACAAGGAGGGAGAATGAGGACAGCAATCCCTCAGACATGTTGAAAGCCCAGGGAGGACATGATCTCAAAAACAGCAGGCTGTGAACATGGCTGTGTTGAACATGGCTGATGAGCCAAAACCCTGGTCAGAGGCGTGTTGGCTGAGCAGGAGGGGAGCTGGGGGAGAGAACAGAGGGGACAGAGGATCTCTAAAATCCAACATGAGCCCAGGGATGGGAACAGGAAGGTTTTTCATGCCAGAGAAGGAGACCGACTTGCATGGGAAACGTTACTATGCAAAAAAATTATTCCTGGGAGGATGTGCTAGATGTTAGGAATAGATTTTAAACCTTTGCCAGCCCTGCTCAGCTTTGACACCATGCTGTCAATGGCACTTTTCAACAGGTATTTCAGGGGGAACTTCATCTAGCACCCAAGAGATTTTATTAAAGTCAATATGACAAACTGTGACATCTTTACAGAAGAGAGCATAACAAAAGGTTTGCATCAGTTTTGTGAGCAGCCCTTGGGCGGCATTTTCAATCTAAGTATACAGAATGATTTCTGTTGAAAGTGCTATGCTGAAACTGGTGACATCACCAGTGGCAAAGGATGGAAACTGCCTGCATCCTGCTCTCAGCAGCCTTAATAGAAAAATGATTAATCATAAGTGCAAAAAAAGTTGGCATACTGTCTCATCTCTTTTACCATTAAATTATGCTGTCTATTTTACTTATTAGTTCTGGACTGACTTTTCTATTTTAATATAAACAAAGGGTAGGTAATTATAAGTGACATCTGCACATATGCTTCCAAAGTGTGAATAAAACCTTTCAACACACTGAAATATACTCGTTAGAGCATGCATTTAGATTCTGTCAGATAATAGGAAGGAAATTTCTAGAAAAATATGAAAAAGGAAATCATTTATGGTATCACTGGTCACCTCCTTATTGGCATTTTAAGTAAGAGATAATTAGTCCAAGGATATCTGTCTAACTGTCCTGTACATAGACAGGCTGCCTGCATTGCACACAAATAGATCTATAGGCTATTGTGGTGTTGATGACAGAGACAGGCAGTTGTGAAAATTTCAGAGAAGACAGCAGAAAGCTAAAAGGTAGAATCACAACAAATGCATTTGCAAGCAAATGTCTACGCAGAGCAGGAGTGAAGGCTCACAAATGATTTTTGGTGGTCAATTCTGAACCGAATAGTCTGCAGAATAAATGACCATGGTAATAGAAATGTTCTCATAAGTAATGTAAAATTTGCATCAAGAAAAGTCATGACTGAAAAATTAAGCACTGATAAAAAATATTTGGGTTGCACAGATGTACAGATAGGTGCTCAATTTGTATCCATAAGAAGTAAGTAATGAAATGCTCTAAAGGTCTGGCTTATTAAGCACCAACGTCAGTGAAGATTGTTCAAGACTGCTGCTGAAATAGTGTATTTCAAAGTTTTTATGTTTAAAAACTAGAATATTTATGTCTTTAAACAGAAAGTTCCTTCCTTCCTTCCTTCCTTCCTTCCTTCCTTCCTTCCTTCCTTCCTTCCTTCCTTCCTTCCTTCCTTCCTTCCTTCCTTCCGCCACTTCCTTCCTTCCGCCACTTCCTTCCTTCCGCCACTTCCTTCCTTCCTTCCGCCACTTCCTTCCGCCACTTCCTTCCGCCACTTCCTTCCGCCACTTCCTTCCGCCACTTCCTTCCGCCACTTCCTTCCGCCACTTCCTTCCGCCACTTCCTTCCTTCCGCCACTTCCTTCCTTCCTTCCGCCACTTCCTTCCTTCCGCCACTTCCTTCCTTCCGCCACTTCCTTCCTTCCTTCCTTCCTTCCGCCACTTCCTTCCTTCCGCCACTTCCTTCCTTCCGCCACTTCCTTCCTTCCTTCCTTCCGCCACTTCCTTCCTTCCGCCACTTCCTTCCTTCCGCCACTTCCTTCCTTCCGCCACTTACTTCCTTCCTTCCTTCCTTCCTTCCTTCCTTCCTTCCTTCCTTCCGCCACTTCCTTCCTTCCGCCACTTCCTTCCTTCCGCCACTTCCTTCCTTCCACCACTTCCTTCCTTCCGCCACTTCCTTCCTTCCGCCACTTCCTTCCTTCCGCCACTTCCTTCCTTCCGCCACTTCCTTCCTTCCTTCCTTCCTTCCTTCCTTCCTTCCTTCCTTCCTTCCTTCCGCCACTTCCTTCCGCCACTTCCTTCCGCCACTTCCTTCCGCCACTTCCGCCACTTCCGCCACTTCCTTCCGCCACTTCCTTCCTTCCGCCACTTCCTTCCTTCCACCACTTCCTTCCGCCACTTCCTTCCGCCACTTCCTTCCGCCACTTCCTTCCTTCCTTCCGCCACTTCCTTCCTTCCGCCACTTCCTTCTGCCACTTCCTTCCTTCCTTCCGCCACTTCCTTCCGCCACTTCCTTCCGCCACTTCCTTCCACCACTTCCGCCACTTCCGCCACTTCCTTCCTTCCGCCACTTCCTTCCTTCCGCCACTTCCTTCCTTCCTTCCGCCACTTCCTTCCGTCACTTCCTTCCTTCCTTCCTGTAGAAATACAGATTTGGATACCATTGCTGAAAACTACTTTTTCTCTAAAATACTTAATATTTTCCTTGTTTGAGTATCAACTATTTTTGTTTGTGTTTTCTCTAGCAGACAATAGTCTATTACCTTCCTTTTTGCAATTAAATATTACATTCTTAAGAATTATCAAGACTAAAATCTATTGAATTCTTCAATGTTTCCTCCAAATAAAAAAGGTCATGTTAACTAGATCTCTGATCATTCCTTCTTACTTCTTCTCAAATCTGTCCATTGTTCATATGTTTCTTGAACTCCTATTCATGCTTTTATTTCTCAGCATTTATACTACCTTTTATTGAAGTAGCCTCTTACTTTTGCAAAAGATATGTTATAGCTCACAAAAGACTGTGAGGAAAAATAGAATGTTAATTGTATCCCTACCTCAGAGATTTTAGAAGAAAGGATATTCAGCACATGCAGAAAAGAAATAACCATATAAAAATAATATATTTCACATCACAATTATATACTTAGTTACAATCACCATGACAGTCCCTCACACATTTTAGTACATCCTGCATCCCCCTGTGAGGGAAGGACCTACTATTATTGTCTTCCTACCATCAGGGACATATGAACAATTATATCTATATCTATATCTATATCTATATCTATATCTATATCTATATCTATATCTATATCTATATCTATATCTATATCGTCTATATCTATATCATCTATATCTATATCTATACACAGCCATCAACAATTATAGACACAAATCCACAAACAATTATGTGTCGTCATTTTATAAATTTATAGAAATAATATATTGATACATATGATATTTCTCATTCTCATGTTACCATGTGGAAATTGCTAAATTACCTCTGAAAGAGCTAGTGAGGGTACCAGAAGCAGAATATATACATTCAGATGAGCTCCATCCACTCAGACAATTTTCTCAACAAGGAAGAAAGATTTATTAGCCTGCGTTAATGTGGGTATTATCTGTTCATGATGCACAACCAGCTTAGGACACTTCAGACAACCCAGACCTGTGTCCTGAAAAAATTCTTAAGAGCTCTTATCACCAGATCTGCAGTAAATTCAGCATGTCTCCCACACTTCTTGCATGCCCAAACCACCCACAGTCGATTCCTCTTCGCTTACCTTGGGTTTGAGGGGGATTTTTTAGGAAGTTAAACAACATGAGAGGTAAAGCAGAAATACAGAAGACATGCCACCTCAAGTTGAGGTTCTTCCCACACTCTAAGCACAGCTCTTTCATCAGAGAGGAGGGACTCACCCCCTCTTCTTGGTAAGAACAAAGTCAACTAACTGAGACTCAGGTCACACAAACATGCACTAAATGTTCCACATAGGCCTAACAACTATAAAAAAACATCCCTTTTGGGAAGGAGAAATAAGTCTAGTGACATTTGATATATGAACACAATTTAACCATACCTACCTAGACAATTTTTGAGTTATCCATCTAGACAATTAACCATGTAGACAATTTCTGAGTTTTCAGGCCTTTAGCTCAGCCAGTCCAAATGCATGAGCTCTGGTCTCAGGAACTGCAGGTGAAACTAGGAAAAGAAAGAAGGGAGAGGGCCAGAAAGGGCAGGGGAAGGTAACTGAGGAAAGAAGGAAGAAAGAATATAAAAGCCTAGAAAAGAAGAAGTGGAAGGAAGAATATTTGAAATTTGAAGACTCTGATTTAGCTCAACTTTATACATTTCTTTTGTTACCTTATCATCAAGCAGACTCCCAGTGCAGAGACCAGAACTTTGGCGAGGTTTTTCAGTCAACATTCACAAAAAGAAAACAGAAAACATCTTAAAAAGTCTGTTGCCCTTAGTAAATTCTACTTTCTAACTCTTGAAATGTGGAAGGTTGATCACCTTGTTGGTTTGCACACTTGTTGCCTGACAGGAGCCAGCTGACTTCTCAGAAAGGGAAATCTGGGGACAAAAAATCAGTAATGACTCAGATACGAATTCTTCCCCATTGTATTAAAGCATGTAGCTAAAGCCCTGTGCAATTGCTGAAAACTCAAAGTTCTGTTTGGGACATCACTGAAACATACTTAGCAAATTTGCCTCTTAGCTGTCAGATATTTTTTTACTAATTGATGCTAATTTATAATAGGTATATTTCATTGTTATTCTTTATTGTTACCATGTTCTTATAGTTGAGAGGTAAATATTAAAATATTTTCTGATTTTTTTTTTCTCCTCCATAGAAGGACTAGATGATTTGTTTTTGTCTTGTACTCAGAGTTTGGAAATCTTCTAAATCAATCAATCTGTCAGCTCCCACAGGTACTTTAGCTGTCTTAACAATTTAGCTCCAATCCTGCAAATTTGTATGCACGAAGATGGCCAAGAATAGGACTTATCTCACCTAATCTAAGAGATAGCAATCTAATCTACACAGTTGTCTAGGCTACACTTCTGTTGTCAATTGAGAGAGGCAGGAGTCTAAGATGGGAGGTATGAATCACCCCTCCGGAGGCGAAAATCTCTCTCCATTGACTCTAGAGGGAATCCAGGAAGGTTGGTTATAGTAGACATCCAACATTTAAATGATCAAAACTAAGTGAGCTAAATCGCATTTGAAGTGCATGAAGGGCATGCTGAAATCACTGCAATTCCTCTGAAAAATAGTTGTACAGATGTTAAAACATTTGTATAATAAATGTTCCACACTATTGAGTCTTTAATGGAAAAGACTTTTTTTATGTGTTTAGGGGAATACAGCTTTGATCCCTGACTGGTATTTTTTTTTTTTTGTAAAATTAGAGAGGGATGCAAATCAGAAAATTCAGATGTAGGAAGAAAATTGTTCAATGTTACACTACAAAGCGTTTTAAAGGGTAACTATTGCTACCCTACCTGATTCTTCACTCACTGCTAGAGCCAATCTGCTTCTGAGAGGGAGTCTTCACAAAAAAAAAAAAAAATCATATGGTAAAAATGACCACATAGAGGTGTTTGGGAACACTGAATATAAGAACGTTTATTTTTGTATATCAGCAAAAATGAATGATGATACCTCTGCTCCCTTGGAAGTTCAGGAAGGTGTAGCTGTCACACTGCCAGACTGCCCGGATATTATTCAAACAGTTGATTATTGACAGAAACCTGTATCAAGTACATCAAAAGGTAAAACATTTGCTTGAGAATACATCGGTAAATTTTATCAACTGACAATAAGGACTTGGTGGTCTCATAGGCCGGGTGGATCTGAACATGAACACTCAAAGGTACATTTTTCTCTACACTAGCAAATCACAGCGTGTTGGCTTTTTTTCCTTTGTGGAAAAAAATTGCTTCAATTTTGCAGGGACGGAAGGAAGCAATGCCACCCACCTTGAGGCCTCTGATTTCAAGGCACTTCCCTTCCCATTGCATGTGTTTGTGGGGAGCAGAGGTTTTGTGTGTGCACAGCTGTAAGCTTGCCAAAGCCCCCTCAGCGGCTGCTGCCGCCCCACCAGCGCAGCTGAGCGGCTGACTGCCGTGCTGAGGTACTGAGTCAAACTGGAGTCTGTCCCCACACACAGCCCAGAAACTTGGAAACTTCAGTGCCAGATGCAGGGCGGTTGGGAAATCCACGCCCATAACCCAGGGATAGGGTGCACAGCTGGAGCACAGATGCAGACAGGGCCTTGCTGGGGTGGCCGTGGGCCGTGTGGGATCGGGGATGGCCCGAAAGGCTGCGATGTGCCCCTGCTCACAGCAGGTAAGGAACGTGTAGGGAACACACTCCATTCAGCCAAGGGATCTCCGCGTGCCACTCAGCTGCCAGCTCTGCTGCGGCTGCCGGCGTTCAGGTGGATTTCACTCGCTGCTGCAGGCAGACAGACTTTACCGCTTTGTGACTCACCGGGGCTCCATCGGCGGGAGGGAGAGCAGCAATCATTTATGACTCACTGTATTGTATAAGGCAGTGGAAAATCATTTGCCTGCATACTGTACAAATACATACTGGAAGTATATAAAATATGTTGAAGTAATTGGAACACAATTAAAATGTTCTGAAGCAAAAGAGAGAAAGGTTACTCATTACCAGTCTCTTCCTTTTTGCAGAGATAACCTATTACAAGAAATTTGCAGTATTTTCCTTCTGAAGTAGTCAAGGCTTTAAAATTCTGCCTAGAAATAGAACTGTGTGAATAATTTGGGGTGGGGGTTATATTCAAAGAAAAACTAGCAGTTTTTGTCCTCTTGACAGTGTTTTTTTCTTCTTTTCTTGAGCAACTGTTCCTAGGATTAGGAAAATGTAAGTTCTTCTGAAACAGTAGGAATAAATATATTTTGAAACTTTCCTTTTAAAAGAAAAGTTGTGCAAAAGCCTAATTCTTGAACCAGAGTTTGAATAAAACAGACTGCAAAGGATATTGTTGCACCAGAGGAAAAGAAACCATAGCCTGCAGATTGGGGTGCTGTCTATGCAAAGTTCTTTGCTTTGCTAGAATTTAAATGAGGACCTTAGGAAAAAAATATGTCTGGCTTAAATCTGAAAAAAAAAATAAATCTGAGGCTCCTTTATCCTGGAGAATTTAGAACCTGGGGTTACATGACTTGAATGAGGCAAGTGATGACAATATCAAGGAGACAGCTGTGTTTGAACACTCCCCTTTCTTTCAGACCAAAGCCCTATAAAGCAATACTAATAAAAGTTTTTCTACTGGAAAGGAAAAAAAATTCCTGTCAAAACTGATATTTTGAGACAATTAGCTCACAGAATTGCAGAATATGCCAAGTTGGAAAGGACCCACAAGGATCACTGAGTCCAGCTCCTGGTTCTTCTCAAAAACATCCCCAAAAGCCACATCATGTTCTTTAGCAGAGTGAAATGTGGGATCAGACAAACCCCGTGAGAGCATGATGGGTGGTGGGAAGATGAGAGTGGGACCAAATTCTTCAACCCATGCTTCAATCTTGAGTCACAGACAGGTCAGTCTACAGAGGGGAACTTCACCTGAAACTGAAGCTAAACTAAAAGAAGTGCAGGGAATGGTGAGCTGATTGCTAGGCAATGGCTATCACAGCAAACACAAGCTAAAATCAGCTCAGGCCAAGACAAGCCCAGGCACATTTTTAATCCCTGCCCTGCCAGGTCAACAGAAAGTCCCTGACCTTTTACATGTAGGGACAAGGAATCACATACACTGAGCTACAAAATAAGGACAAGGAAAAAGAGAGGAAGAGAATGATGGTCTTTTTCCCCACCAGAAAAAGAAAATAAAAAAACAGATCTATGCAGGATTGCCTTTAAAATGTGTGATGTGTTTAAAATGAGGCATTTTGTGTTCTGAGGTTGGCACCAAAAAATTTCCTTTTAAGATAATTCTTGTTAAACTAGAGAAATTACTCTGTTCTGTCAGAAAACAGAGAGGATACCTGGAGCAACTCTTTCCCATACTGTAACCTGAAGATCAGAGCCTTTCAACAAGGAGCAAACCTTCCAGTATCTCCAAAGTTTCAGGTGTGTGTGAATTGCCTTTTTTTTCCTTTTTTTTTCCTTTTTTTCTTTTTTTTTTCCATTTTTTCCTTTTTTTTTTTTTTTTGGGTTTTTTTTTTTTTTTTTTTTTTTTTGTTTTTTTTTTGGGGTTTTCTTTCCTGCCTGTGCAGACAAAAAATGCCAGATTCATGGGGACAGAAAGAAAAGACAAGAAGCAGCAAAGGGCCAGCCTGGGAGTCTGAAGACTCATCTGTAGGGGCAAAATCTTAGTTTACATTTAAATGCAGGCGAAACAGTAAAACAAGTACAGGCTCACTTCCAAATATCTGACATTTGGTCAGAACTTTGCAGAGAGGTTGGGATCCTGCTTTCCTGCTCATTGTCTTCTTCTAAAAAAACATACTATCTCTCCGTGTGCACATTTTTGCAATTCCACCCAGCCCTTGTCACATGGACCCTTAACATCCCAAAGAAGCACAGGGCACCGTATCCCTGTGGAAGAGGACATCTCTCAGTGCAGCCTCTTTGGGGAATTTCTCCTGTAACTTGGTACAAGCTCCCTGGGCCCTTGGTGACATCCCAGTGTCACCCAGCACAGTGCAACTCCATTCAGTCAAACCAATCTAGCGCTGGCTTCTATCCCCGGCCAGTGAGAGATGGCCCTCAGTCAACCAAGTGGCAAGTAAAAGGCACAATGAGTCTCATATAAGAATTTATGACACAACTCATAAATTGAGTGTGTTGTCATAAGTGTTGTCCATTTGTCTGTCTTATTATCTCCCAGGCAAGGGCCCAACTGATATCCCAGTGTAGCTGATGATAGGACTTTAAATTTTGGAACATTTTCAGCATCTTATTTTGTTGATATGCAGAAATTAATCTAGTGTAAACCAGAAGGTTGGTTTTTTTTGTTTTTTTTAATCTCCTAATATCACAGGCAGACATGCACTTATAGCTCAGTAAAGTGCCCAGAGCAATACTGAGACAGATCAAAATGCGGTATTTTACAGGAGACAGAAAATCTTTCTGAATATCTCAGACTCAAAATGTGACTTGTGTGCTATATGATCAGGTGAAATATAGAATTAATGTCTTAATCTTATAGAATATCCCGAAATGGCTAGTACAACCAGCTAAAACCACTATATTAAATTAATTGCTGGATTAAATTTAAAAGGTCACTCAAAATACTGGATTTGAATACACAGAAAGTGATAAAAAAATTATCCACTTGCCCAGTGTTTTCTAGTGGTTGTAAAGATTCCAAAAGATAAATAAGTTATATGTTATTGTAAAAGTCATTGTGATCACTACAGAACAGGTCTATAGGAGACCAAAGAGGAGTACAATAATAAAAAAATTGCACTAAATAAAATAATAAGGAAAGGAAAATGGCGATTTCAAACTCTGTGAATTTCAAGTACAATGACAATATTGATTTGCAGCCCAGAAGTCAGAGTAATAAATAAAAATCATGGGAAAAATTTATTCATTGTCTCTGATTTGGAGCAAACGGTCCAGTCCTAAAGGAGGCTTTTAATTTTTACCAAAAGGAAAGAAATATGTGAAGAAAAGAGGACAGTTTACTTTTTGGGGTTTTTTTTTTGCATCTGGGACAGTTGCATAGAAATTATTTTTGGATACAGAAAAATACATAAAGGCTTTGCAGTAAAAAAGGGGAGAAAAAATTTCCAGTGTTGAATTTTTAACAAGATAACTAGATATGGAGTGGGCAGTGAGCAACTTTCACTTTAGGGGGGAAGACAGAAGGTAACCACCACATTGACTAACTGAGATTCACAGAATATTCTGAGTTGGAAGGGACGCACAAGGATCATCAAGTCCCACTCTTAAGTAAATGGCCCATATGGGCATTGACCCCACACACTTGGTGTTACTAGCACCATGCTCCAAACAACTAACCTCACCTCCTCATTCTGAGAATAATTTCACATTATATGAGGACATTTGAATTGACCCACATGTATGTAAAAGGGCTAAAGAGAGTTCTCTCATTTTTTAAAGTTTTGGAGAAAAGTGAAAATGATTGATTTTTTTTTTTCTTGAACCCCAAATTTAATTCCTTATACACTGTAGATGAGGCACAAAATAGTTTATCAAAGAAAGAGATTAAAAATGTAGCTGGTTGTTTTTCACACAGATGAACAAAGATCTCTCTGTTCTATTATCAGTGCTCATATCTGTTCTGGTACAGGATGTGTCATTGCTCCCTGTACCAAAGTGTTACTGTGTATTGTAATGTTCATTGAGAAAAATAATCAAAAGGAAAACTCAGGATGTGGTTAAACCCTACCCATGTCAGTCTGGGCTTTACATGTATAAATCACATCCAGTGTTATGGAAAGAACCCAAGAGACTAAATTAATATTCTGTTACATCCCTGGAAACTTCTGAAGACTTTGGCAAATTCTTGTTGATTTTATTCAAATTCTGTCCTAATGTTCAAATTCATGAAGCACATGAAGATGCTTTTGATTTATTAAAATTTATTTGTACTCAACATCTTTGAAAGTCAGGTCACTACATGACTATATATAAAGAAGCTCAGTAGGCTGGCCTGATTTTTGAAAGAACCAAGTTACCACAGTTTTTACTGAAGTCAGTGAAAAATATAAGTTCTCAGTAATTGGAAATCCACTAGTCTTTTGCTCAATTTTTTAGCTGTACATGAAAGACTCTGGCTACCTAAAAATGAAAAACTGAGGCTTGATCTTTTAACTTCATAATGGAACAGAAAATTGGGTCATTATATTAAAAGAAAAAAAGAGCAATTGGGTCATTGAGATTGAGGTAGGAAAGCAAGTTTGCTGAATTTATCTAGTGCCTTTAACATTAAGAATATCTCAATTTTCAGGATTTTTTCCTGAGGTTTCATTTCAAATGTAATTAAAAAAATGCATACTGTCCCTTGGGTATTTCAGACAGTGGTGAGATCTGGTGTCATATTTAAATACTTTTCAGAATAGAAAATTTGGAGGGGGAATGAGGATACAGGGTGAAAATTTCACTTGGGAAGCACTCTAATTTCCACTGAAGTCAATGACAGAATTCCTACTGACTTTTAAAGACAGCAAAAGCAAGTCAGCACAAAAAAAGTGCATAAATAGAAGCATCCCAAGCCTGCTGAGATTTCATTACATAATTTTTAAAGTATGAAGGATAAATCTAGGCATCTAAATGGCATATACATGTGTTATGCACCATTAATAAGTTATGAGAAATAAATAAATTAAACCGAACATGCCCAGTGCACTGCTAGTCTTCCCAGAGATGAGAGCTGGAGAACCTAAAAATAGAAAAGATGATTTTATGTGCAAGTGCCATGAAGGAGTAGTGGTTCAGCAGGGGAAGATGTAAACAGAGAACCAATGCAGTCCCAGTGGGGATGTACAAATGTGAGGAAGGGCACAGCTTCTGTCTCTGTGCATAACATGAAGACATCCAGGTAAGCCACAAACTGCACAGATCTAAAATATAAGCAGTAAAAGCCATCCCACAGTGAATTATAGCTGAGTTTTTCTCCAATTTTTATTTTTCTCTTCTCCCTGAAAAGTTGCTTTTGGCTAGTGGCTGTATAAGTGTCTTTTATATGTCCATTTGATTCCTATTTTCTGTCTTGCATGTCTGCTGAATAATTTATGCCATGAAAAACAAGTTAAGCAAGCAAGCTTCTTCTGTGCTTCATTCAGGAAGCAGTGATGTTAGTGGCCACTGACTAGGGAAGGAAAAACAGTCCAAGCAACAATTTGAGCCAAACACTTTGATGATCAAGAGCAGATCCTTAACTTAATTACTTGATAATAAAGACCAGTTGTTAACTTCCCCCATTTGAGAATGATATGTTCATTCTGTTTCTAATTGGCAGCTGCTGTAGGGACCCATGGCTCTGCAGTGATGTCAGTACAACAGCTCCAAGCAAGAGCAAACAAAGCATCAACAAATGTATACGCACAGAGCACAAGTGTTTCCTCTTAGCTGATGATTTGCCTACAAAAATAAATCCCACTTGTTTCAAGACCCTGACACAACAGTGAAGCACAAGTGATACCAAGCACCTTCACCATTTCTAGAGTAGCCATGGGAGCCTTCCAACAGCCCCCTGTGACTGGCTGGTGGGTGCCGAAAATAGACATGGGGATGAACATGTGCTAGCTGTGGTTATTCGCTATGTGCTGTATGAGTAGACTCTGTTCTTTAGGAAAAATGTCATAAAAAGTAAATCAGATTATCCTGAAGAGCATTGTCTGTTGTGATTATAACTTTAATTTCTCATGTCTCAGGGTATAGAGGGTCCCATATCCAATCCCAACAAAGAACCCCTGCTGGAAGAACTGCTGGAAGCTGCTCAAAGCAGAATGTGCAATCCAGACTCTTCTGTTTACAGTAGAATCCAAAATAGTTAAATATAAACATAGAAGTTAAAAAATAAACATGGAACTTACTCCTTAGTAATGACACTTAACAACACCAATTTCCTTGCAGGTCTTACACGTAGCTGGATTCTTCCTGTGTAGAAACATCTTCCCAGGTTAGGTCAATTGTGTGCCCTCAGCAGATCTCCCCACTCTCTCAGTTTTCAAGGTGTTGTGGAATAAATGCAGATCTCATGTCAGTATTTTATTTGAGAAGTAAAAATTGGGAAAAAAATGTTTGAATGTCTATTTCAAAGGCCAGTGTGAGAATCAAAACCAAAGCTGGAGCATAGTCAAGGGCTATGGGAATGAAGTAAACCTCAATTCCAAAGGAAGATATAGAAAGGGTAAACCTGCATTTAGAAAAAAAAGGTTAAAAAGCACATGATGGGCAGTTGATTTGAAATGTGCTCTGAGGGAAAGCTGAAAAACCAGAAGATCCTTTTCTCAAGATGCTGAAACTAACTGTGAAAGCTAACCAGAAAATGTGACTAGAACTAGAGTCCAGCAGATAAGGGAAAGATGGTGCTGTAAAAACAAGGCCCCTACTTGTTCCAGGGTACATCATCAGAGATAAGAAAGTTCCTAGTGATGATTGTGCTTATCCCTTCCATCTCCAGTTGTGGCAGTCTGGAAGTCATGAACAATATGGAAAATCCTAAAGGGTCTCACATACAAGGCCTGTAGTGAAGAATTCAAAATCCAAAGACTGGGACCTTGGACTAAAACTCATTGTTTAAAATGAAAAGCAAAATTTTAGTTTTACATTTAGGAAATGTAAAGTAGAACTCAAGCCATAAGTCAAGAACACAGTGCACACCTACCCTAATGCCTGCTGAGAGATCCAAGGGCTGACTCTGCACATGATAACCTTGTGCCAGAAAATGTGGGGAGCTGTCTTACCAAAGACATGGCTAAGAACATACTCAGCATTGAAGCATGACAGCAACATTTGCCATATCCCGCAGCTGAATAAAGCATATTGATTTACCTGGCTTTGCAGAGACCAAGGTTATCCTGATTACAAAGCTCAGAATATCATTCTGTGAATGGAGTTTACTATATCACGTAGATTTACTCCCACAGTCTTACCCCTTTTCAGTGATTTCTGCACCACACTTCATTTTGTGGCATCGATGTGTTCTCAGAATGCACAAAACAGCAGAGATCTGTTTTGAGTTGAGGCAGCTATGCAGATTTGTACCATCTGAAAATCTGGACTATGGTATCCCCACATTCCTTTCCTACATGCAACATAATTCTGCTAGGCTGCAAACAGCTGTTGGAACTGACATGTGGCAGCTAAAGGCAACCAAATTTCTTCTAATGAAACAAAACCCTATCACATAGAATGCGCAGTTACTTGAGATTTTTCCCATCTCCTCTGGAAAAACAGGTAACATTAATACAAGCAATCTGGGCTGCATCAAAAAAATTTATTTTAAACCAATAATGCTCTGCTGATAATTGATGCATTGTCTTATCAAAGAACCAGTATCTACAAAAGTGAACACACTTGTTGCTACCATAATTAGAAAAACCCACCCAAAAAGTCTGCATTGATGGAAATGCAAGTAGGAGCCATCATGTTCTCCCATGCAATACAAATCTTGCAGCCAATCTTCCTTTCTACATGAAGTTATTAGGCAATAAGAGCTCATGTATGTGAGTAGACCTTGCATCAAAGGTCATTTTCAATTCAGAATGTTCCTAAAGTCTGGAGTAAGTAAAATAGCTATACCTCTGCTCATCACTATTGCTGTAATTCTTTTGTTTGACAAGGGTTTTTTTAAGTGGTAAAAGCCTTTCAGCCTGTGCAGCTGAGATGCTCAAGCTTTTCAGAAGCAGGACACCTTAGTTCATGTGAAAGATTTCTTTGTTCCTGCTAGAAAGCAGGAAAGTCTGTACTAAATAATCTGAGAAATAATTGCAATCTTGATACTTCTTCATGACTCCCACATTGGAAACCTCTCTTTCCTGGAAAGGGGGTTGGGTGAAGTAGATATGTATCTATTCTTAACTTGCAATGATCCAACTTTACTGAATTTCTATATTGACCTGATCCAAAGCCATAAAGCTGACAGAAAATTTGAGGTGGAAAATGTAGTCTAACAACAAATGACAACAAATCATTTACAGCAGGAAAGCTGCTTGTCTGCCTGAATGGCTACAGAGATCAGAACATGGACAATTTACCCAGCTAGCTGAGACTTCCGCCTTCAACACAACCCCAGAGTCGAGTCTTGCAAACAATTTAGGAGTGTTTAGAGGTTTCCATGAAAAGCAATGATGGTTAAATGCCATCACTAAGGGATTCAGCAGACAGACTGAGAAGGAAGGTAAAGCTGTAAATCAAAATCAACAGTTGGCATTTACAGGTTTTAGAGCCTTTCAAAGTACACATGATCCTTCAGAGAAAGAGACTCTAATCATATTCATCTGAGTGGTAAGTGATACTAACAAGTTGCAAAGTGGAAGCTAAAGGTCAGCAAGGTCAGACAGTTACCCTTTCTAATAAAGCTGCACTTAATGGCTGAGATTTTCTTGGCAGTCCTCAAAAACACTTCTTAACAACCCTAGTCTTTGGGTATCTCAGCATAAAGCAGAGGAGTTGTTTGATAGATCAGGCTTAAGAAGGTATTCTGGTGAGGACAGTCTGGCAGTAAAGGCAGCAGATAAACTGAGGATCTCAGGTTGGCTCTACAGACAGAGCACAATGTTCAGAGTCTGTTCACTCATTATTGTGATGATCTGCAAAGTATTTCATTTGAACACAAGAAATGTGAAAGTAGTCTTGGAGGCACCTAAATTCCCAAAAGCAGGGCTGATTACAAGCCTCAAGAAGTAGCCTTGCTTTAAAATCTCTATAAATCACAAGCTAGGCAGCCAAAGAGAAGCAGTATCTCTGCAATCACAAGATACCTTGCAATCAACACAAGTTTCCCTTTAATTCATTACAGCATTCCAGCAGAATTGCAACAGATGTCAGCAAGAGATGATGTTACATATTGTCTTTCCAAATCACAGGAATAATCCTAGCATGTGGAGTAAGATTTAATTAGGAAAACAAGCAGAAGAATTAGTTTGGGTTATGTAAACTCTGGGAAAGAAGCAACAAGAAATTTTTTCCTTGATTTTAATGTCTAATAAAGGCTATCAAGAATTGTAGTCAAAGAATCACTCTTCGATAATTGTCCAATTTTGATGGAGATATATGTATTCTCACCCACATGGATATTTCCTTTACTGTGTTTGACAACTTGCTTCAGAATCAGATTTAGTGAGCACATCTAAAATAATTTTCAGTTAAAGAATTTCAGAGGCTTTACCTGTCACCCTTACAGTGTTCATTTTTATGAAGGTTTCAAGAGCTTTGTTGCATATTTGAGGCATTGCTCTCTGACCTGTTTAAGATGGTTTATATGTTAGCATATGAACCAGTGAAAGAGTTTCAATTTTGTAATACTGCTCTGTGGAGTAAAGCTCTGAGTACCTGCATAGTGAAGTATTCATGGAACACAAAAAAATGCAAGAATTCTGTTCTACATCTGGAAAAATGGCAGTCTGGAAAGTTGAATTAGTTGAATTTAACTGAGGTGGTATTAAATTTCTAAGAGCAATAGTAACTAATTTAGGTTATGCAAGTTCAAGCATCTGAACACAAGAAGTACAACAGGTCCAGTGTCAAATACCTTCTCTGACCTTGTTCCAGATTATTTTTTCTCGCAATGCTTCTAATTTCTGGATCTGCTTCACTGTATATAAATAGTTGACCCATTAGTTATCTTTTCCTGACCCAATACAGTGTCCAATTATTTTCTTTTTTTCTCTTGACCCAGAAGAAATCTTTTCCAGGGCTGCACACTGCTTATTCAGGGAGGGAAGATGCATGTATCGAATCTTGCCAAAGTGCTTAGATTTCACAAAGCTGACATAGGTACTGAAAAATAAAATAAATTAATGTAGAATGCAAAAGGGAAAAGTTAAGCCACAGCTCAATATGAGAGTGTGAGACTGTTTTCAGAGAGGTTTTTTGGGGCAAATAATGGCCTTAAAGCATATCAACTTCTACTGTGTATTTGTTCTAATAGAGCAGATTTCCTGAAGCTGAACTTAAAACTTATGCTATTTTAGTACACAAGGGTCAATTCCACTTGACCATTTCTACTGCGTATGAATGGTTGGGAAGCAAAGGACATTACGTACAGGGGATGGTATGCTACTCAGGCAGGGAGTTTATGAAACAACTCCTAATCAAGTCTTTAAAAGCAAATTAAAGAAGGGCTGAACATAGCTCAGATTGCAATAACCTTTGCAGAATGTTTAGGAAAAAATCCATTTTATTTTTAGGCTTTATTCTCATTATAACTTCCCATAAATTTCTTCAAGGACTGGAAGGTGAGATAATAGCAAAATATAGCACACTAAATATCCCACGAAGTCTTTACTCCATTCTTTACACCAAGTCCTGCTCAATTCACTCCAGTTCTAATGCTGCTGCTGTTACCACAGTGTCTCAGTGCCTTCTAGTAATGCACTAAACAACACATCCAACATCTGCCAAATGTTTGTGCTCTCTGTTTCTCTCCTCAGGGGAAGATGTGTGTTCAGCAGAGTGCTTTCTTTTCAAATTTATTTTTAATAAATCTAAATGGCTGTGCTATTTGTTTGTTAGACAAGTCAAAGAAATATGACTTGCACTCAGGACAGAGGGTACACAAGATGCTGTAGCCCACAGCTGCCTCTGGCAGAAGAAGTGCAATTTATGCCCAGGAGTGGGAAGAAGCTGTGGGTGGGTCCTGAGGGTGAAAAGGTGGGGAGTGCTTAAAAGGAGCTGTGACAAGGGGTTACTCATGCAAACTGTGAACGCAGGAAGGAGAGGGTGAGACTTTATTTTTGCATCTTTTTTTGCTTGCATTCAAATTTTATGTTGAAAATGCAAATGCAGAAAAAAAGCTTCGGCTGAATTCCCTCAAAGTGTCATCAGAGCCATTCATTACTCACTTTGCTGCTGCTGCTCCTCCTGAGCATCCCAGATTTGAAACAAGAGGGCTGTGACAGGGATGCCTGAGGAAAACTGGGAGGATATGTTTGCACATTTACTGCCTACACTCTTTTAATGTCCAGCTCAGGAAAACCTTAAGAAATTCAAGCATATCTATATCTCACACATGTATTTTAAAAGGAGAGTAAGAGAAAGGGGGAAAAAATTGCCAGGACCTTGCAGCCAGTGAGAACAGGGGTGCAAAGCTCTGTGTATTGAGAATGAAACACTATGCAGTTAGAAGGTAAGCTTATATGACTTTCAAGACAGTGATGTGCTCCATTAAGAGGAATCCTAAGAGACCTATGTAAAGCCAGGAGGGGCCAGCTCCATCCTCCTCCCAGTAACAAGTGAATTTACCTTTGACTGGAGTACATGCATTAATGGCAAATAAATAATTGCAGTAATTTATTCAGTGGGTTCTTCTATTCTTCTGAAATATGATTTTGTGCAACTGTTTCTCACTTAAGCATTAAGAATAAACTCCTGTACCAGCTTTCACATAAATAGTATACCTAGTAAATTGTCCTTCCACTGTTGTAAAAAGACTTTAACTACAGCCCTGTAGCTAAACCAACCCAATTCTCAAGGAATATGCTTAAAATAAACACTGCAGATAAAACATTAAGTTGTCTTCAGGTGATATTTTACTATCCTCTCTATCATAATCATCACTTTTGTTCATTCCATTGTTAGCTTTTTAACAGCTAAAACCAGCATGATTTAGAAAGTGAGACATCTCTTGAGCTGGAAAGAAGCAGAGTTACCAAACAAAGCTTTAAAAATATCATTGTTCTCTGGCTGCAGAGACACATGTGCATTTCCCTTGTTACAGACAAATGTTGTCTATAAAGGAGGATTTATTTTTCACTGTTCTAAAACCTAAATTTAGTCTCAGTGCTCTAGTCCCCAAAACTCCCACACATTTCATTGGAAAATATACCTGAACAAAGACAGCAAGTTCTGTCCTTGGGGAGGCCAAGACTAGATTTTTGTCTTAGATTTATACCAGCAGCATGTGGAGACAGAAAATATGCAATAAGTCAAAGAGATTTTACTTATCAGAGATTTAGACAACCATTTGTCAGTACTTAACTGTATTGCTGGATGACTCATTCCCATTTCTAATACCTAGGAATACAGGGCATGTGTGAGAACACAATGTTTGCATTGATTTTAATCTGGTCTCTTTTTGTACTGTCTACAAATAGCTCAAAACGAACCCAATCAGATAAGCAGAGCAGAAAATGATTGCAAAAACACATATAGTAAGCTGCTCACAGAGGCCTCAGAGAGGCCAAGCAACACACTAAACAGAAAACACCAAGGTAGCAAAGAACAGCTCAAGAAAGGATGCAGTTTCTCTATGCCATGGATGAATAATTTAGGTAGGGAAAGGGATCAGGCAGGGAAAAGAAAGATTTTGATTTTAGGTGCAGAACCAGCAGCTGCCCTACTCGAAGCCTAGTGCTAGCAACACATCCCTTTTAAGCTCTTCAGCTTTGGATTCCAAGTTTCATGTCAAAGTAAGAATCCATTATTTACACTTGACAGGTTGGAGAAGGCAGGCTCTCCTGCTATTGCACTAACAGTATTTAAAACATTCTGTGTGCTCTGGTCCTCACTGAACTCCCTTTCACAGATGCCTGCTGCAATCCTTGGCTCCAGGAGAGTGGGTGTGGTAGACTTCTGGGAAAGAATCTTCCTGTTATGGGAGAATTTTTCAGCTTTTGAATTTGTTTCTGATACCAAATGAAACAAAAAATTGAAATTTTTGTTGTTGTTTTGCAAGCTGTTTCTCTGAAAAAAACTTGAATCAGGGAAATTGAGAATTTTTTTCAATAACAAGCTCTTTGTTTTCAGTCTTTACATTTGCTTTTTTGCTCCACCTTTTAGTGAAGATCAAGATTAAACACTCAAATATAAATATTAACCAAGCCAATCATTCTGTTTCAAAATTTTCTAAATAGGTTCTGTCAGTAAATTCAAAAGCTTCTGCTATTGGAATATTCACCATAGATTCATGCCTCCAGAGTATCCTCATAGCCTTGACAAGTCAAGGATGTCCAACAAAAATTCCTTTCTGGTCTAGCCCCTTAACACATATTTCTTCTGCCATCCTGAGGGTACCCTTTTGGGACCCAGGGTGGAAGGGGAGAAACAAACATGTGTTGTGGGATAACAGGCTCACCCCTAATCCAGAAGGGATGATAGGAGGAAGAAGCAGTCATAGAAGCTTATACAAGGCAGAGATGACAATCTATCTGATGTTAAAATAGCCAAAGAGTCAGAGTAGCATCTTTGACTATTCATATACAACATCAGTTCCTTTTTCTGCATCAGAAGAAACTATAATCCCCTAAGGGTACTGCAATTACACTGATTTTACATCAAAATAAATCAGAGAACTGTCAAAATTGCTATAACAACAAGGATCAGAATTTCATCTTGCCTTCTCTGTGTGGCCACATATCTGCCCTTCATTCTTTCTGATAGGCAACTTTCCTTTGTGAACCATTTGTCTGAACACAATTATGTGGAAAAATGGAGAGAGGCTCACAGAAGTTCCTGAGGCAGTGCAACTGAAGGAGGCATACATTCCCATAGCTCAGAGAGCCAGAGCTGCTGCATCTCCCTTTCCTGATCCTGGAGCAAGTTCTGTTTACAGCAGCCCAGGGCCCTCTCTGCCACATCCCAGGCCAGAGCACATCCTGCAGTTTGCCATCCTGGGACAAGTCTTATGTAATCCCATGTAGTTCACAGCAGGAGGAGTGCAGTCTGCAGAGAACAGCCACATAATTCATGTGTGCAGCTGTCCCCTGCATGCATTTTCTGAGCTCATCCTAGCAAAGACCTATGAGTTTCCCCCAGTTTGCCAGACCAGATCTGTAATATGCTCCAAACTGGGAAAAACAGTGTTGTAGTGTTATATCACAAAGACCTTCCCAAAAAGAACACAGGAACAATAAGAAATATTAGATCTCCAAAAGCAAGTGGGAGAGCAACTACGTATTTGGAGCTGTGGCAAGCCCAAATAAAATTTGACTGTATTTTCCATCTAGGATGGATTCAGGTTTTTAAAAAGCTATTCTGAAGAGAGCGTAGGGTTTCACAGCCTGGAGGCTTTATGTCACCCTGTGTCCTGTGACGATGACTACCTCCCTGTTTACTTCGAACCGAGTGGAAAGTTGCTTATGTACCTCCTACACTTTTGCTAGCATCTTGATCCTTGCCTTCCAGCAGCCACAGGGAAGGATTATGAGATAAATAATCCCCAAAAAGAGGGAAAGAGGGCTTCCTAACCCTATTCCTTGGAATAACTTGTTCTGCAAGGGCAATTTATTTCCTTGATGGCAGAAGAGTATTGTGGAATGCCTATGAGGAAATGGTTTCAAAACTCTAGTCCAAATTCATTGCAGATATCCCAAAGCTTTGTGTAACACCAGGAAAGCTCAGGGATTTCCCAGAGCCTGCTGGGTTTACTGGCAGTCTTGTACCTTCCTCTGCCAAGTGTGGATCTGTTGAAGCCACAATGATGGAGAAATACCTTAATCTTCTCTTTACAGAAACACTAATCTCACCTTGACCACATTATATTCCTCTCATTAATTTATCCAGGTTAGACAGGTAACAGCAAGCTTTTCCTTGCTGCAAAGCACAAGACACTGAAAGCCATCAGAATCTCATCTTCTGCACAGAGGGGCTCATTGGAGTCTGTGGAAACCCCATTGTATCCAGATCTCAAGGACAGGAAGGCCTGAGGGCCAGCAGGATGTCGGAAGAAGAAATTCAATAGGAAGCCACTTAAAAACCAATAATTCAAGAGGATAATCACCTTAGAAATCAACTACATGGAGCATATTGCTTGCCAAATAAAGAAAAAATGGGTTATTTATTGTTTTAGCAAGGATTTTCTATTAAAGCAAATGCAAAGTTTACTTTATTCAAGTAATAAAGATAGCAACAAGGAAACATCTGAGATTAAATAATCATCTTCTTCAAGAACTAAATTGCTGTTTTACTGAGTCTTTTCTTTCATTTTTAAAGTGAAAGTTAATTTTAATCAAATGATTGAATATTGGACCTCACATTTTTTGAACAGGCTGCTAGAAGTTGGTGGTTTTTTGCTTGGTTAGCTGTCAGCTGGAATAAGTATCCTAAGAATATGAAAGAAAAAGATATAAATGCCCCTGACTTCAATCTGTACAATTTAAAGTCAGGTTAGATAACTGCAAATGTGAGGCTTTTATTCCCCAACTCTGCACACATACTCAAGTTTACTAAAAATAAATATTTCCTCTGATTTACATCTGTTTCAGTTTTTTTTTCTGTTGAGCTAAGGGTTGATTCTCCACCCACACATGTAACAGCAGCTAACTCCCAATTAATTTTAAAAGAACTTTAGTAAAAAAAATAGGCTGGAGAGGGAGTGAAGTTACCGGAAATTAAGTGTCTGGACTACTCCAAGTATAAGGGTTTTTCCATCATGCTAGAAGGTAATTTGACTTCAGGAAAAAATATACAATACTTGACTGGTTGATAGATTCTGCTGATTCATTTTGCATGTAAAAACATGCCCACTCTCACCATTTGAACCAAACACTAGTTTGTTATGTTTCTTAAACAGTGTGAAATGGCAGGATTTCTAAATCTATAATAGTTGCCAAAACTAGATTAAGATCAACCTAGCACAGATGTAATATGACTTTCCATGGATGCAGGATCTCCAAATGACAGGAGACTTTCCTTTTAAGTGCTCAAATACAAGAAAGTGAGAACTCTGGAAATGGGGATGGGAATAGTTCTGTTATACAACACTACACAAAATCATGGAGAGAATAAACAAGCAGACTGGCCCCCCTTAAAGCCCCACGACAGAGACATGGGTGTAGGGCACGTTGCTGGTGTCCCATCTGGCTTTCACAGTGCTTGCTCCAGCAGATGCATCCCTTCCTGCAAGTGCAGAGTGCACCCATCTCCTGGGGACTTTCCTCAGCTGTATAGCAGTGAGAGGGACTGGAAGCAATTCTCAAAGGAAGCAGTAGTTAAACAAAGCAACCCTGAGGGAGAGATGTCATAAGCTGCATCAAAATTCAAAAAAGGTTTCAAGGAGATGAATGATCCTGAAGCATTCACACTGAGCTCAGCTTCAGCACAGGGGGAGAGCATTACCTCAGGTCTCTGTGTCACACCTAAAGCACATCTTTAGCTTTTAGCATTTAAAAGTTAAGTGTCTGCATTAAACCAGTAATGGTAAAGAGTGAGGCATAGCCCAGGGCTCCCTTATCTCACAGGAACCAGAGTCCCAAATGCATGGATAGCTGCTCCACACTGGCCACAGCCTGGCTCCTTTCCTGGCACCTCACACACACAACATCACATAGCTCCATGGGGTAAAGGCACGCCATCCTAATGCTCAGCCTTCATCTGCCTTGTCTTTGTATCCAAATAAATTATTGTTTTATTCTATACATTTATTTTTAAACCATGTCACTTTTAACATACCAGGGTTAAATGGAGAGATCAAAACAATTTGTAGGGATGGTGTGCAGTCAAGACAGCATCCATGGTGCTGCAGCAGAACAAAGGGAAGCATGCAGGGAGACAGGGCAGAGAAAAGCCTTAGAAAACCTGCAGTGCAGCAGGATGAGTAAACTAGCTAACGAAACACTTGATATCTTTGTACAGCAAGCCACAGCAAATGAGGCATGAAAGAGTAATCTGGACATGCACTTAGTGAAAGGAACGGACTGAAAAAGAAAAAACAGTCATATAGCTTCAAGCTGTGATATTGAAAAAGAAATAATAAATTAAACAGTTCAGGGTTAAAGAAAAAAATTAAGCATATTTGTAAACTGTGAAAAAAACTGAAGTATGACTCGCTGTTTCTTTATTTCACGGAACTTAAAGACAGAAGAGGCCTTTGTATCATCTATTTTGACTTTCTGAATAATACAGGCTTTTATATTTCTCTCCTCTTTTAATACTTAGGTTACCTTTTCAGGTACAGTTAAACCAATGCAATGCTCAGGTGCATGAAAACAGGTACCCCTGATTAACTGTGTCATTGAACTACACTGAAGGACAGAAGGATTATTTCTGTCCTTCAGGGAATAAACAGTTCCACTCCACAGGCAGAGGACAGGGAAGACAATTCAGCTCATAACTGAGGCCATGCCAAGAAGATAATGATCCACACCACTGACTGAAAAACAAAACCAAAACCTATTAAAACAGCTGGATTTCCCAGTTGCAAAATTTGTATTTTCCCCAAAGCTTACTAGACTTTAAGTGCACAAAGAAAGCTGATCAGTATATGTAGCTCCAGAGCAGGCTTCCTGTTTTTATCCTAACCTCTGCTTGCTCTTTCCATTTTCATTCTCAACAAATGGCTCCCCTCATCAGTTTTGGAGAAATCAAGATATAAGGTAAGCAAAAGTCTAAAATAAAAATGGTCTATTGTTCTTAAGGAAAAAGGAGAGGGAGAAAAAGAAAGAAAATATTCTTCTCTACTCTTACAGTCATAAAAGCCCTGAAGCATAAGATTTGATTAAAACCATATCTTTATTTAGAGCTGCAAGTGCTGTGGGCATACCTAAGGCAATGCTTAACCCTCTGTTCCCTAAACGAGGCTCAGTGATTTCCACAGGGCTGCCTGAGTGCTGCAGCAGAGAAGACTCCAGCATGAAATATTACTGTGGAGAAAGAGCTGCAAATCCTGTAGTTACAAAGGGAGAAAACAGTGGAAAGGCTAAGTAAAGGTTTCAAAGTAAAACAAGGAAAGAACGGGGGAATGTAAGGCACCTAAATACACAAAAGGCTAGCCAGTTTAATACTTAACATAAAAGATGACAGGAATTTGCCCAAAGTTGAATTCAAAGCCAGAAATGTATGTAAATCCCATTTTAACAACCTCAAACAGAGAATCCAACACCGTCTCGAATCCTCTATCTATTCACCCTGACCTGACATCTGGATTGAACACCAGTTCCCTGTGTTCAGTATTCCTTTGACACATACAAAGTTCACTACAGACAAGGTCATTTTCCTCTTACTTAATACTCTCACATATCCCAACGCAGCATCAGTCTTTCTTAATAAGCCTTTAACACAGTTCTGGTAGAGGTAGTTGTCTATGAAGGCATTATTCCTCCTTACTGACTAACAGGGGGGGGAAAAAAAGAGAAATAAAACTAGAAAAAGAATGTAAAGAACATCAGCATCTACCTGTAGACACAGTCTCATTATAGGATCTTCAGATCTACCTACCTGGCTGTCAGCCTACCAGTCTCTAAGCTGGCACCTCACACCACCGTGTATCATGGGACTATTCTCATGATTTACTACAACTTGTTATGTCTTCCTCAGGCTTGCTATTAGTGATCTAAATAACAGTTACAGTTCTTCTGTCTATCAGAGATATATATAACAAGTTTATCTGTTCTGAGGTAGATATATCTCACAATGGATTTCTTTCCTGATAGGCGCTTTTTTTTTTTCTTTTTAAGTGTCCTATCATTGACTTCAAGTACAACAGGGTTTTCATTTGTCTTTTAAATGGCTTATTATTAAAGCAATCAGTTTTCTGGATTTTAAGGAGTTATCACTTCTCACTTTCTTGGAAGGAAGGCTGTAAAATATCCCATCTTTTTTAGTACTGCCTACAAGATGGTGATAATTTCACTACACCAACAATAATTTCAATTTTGAGGAATATTGCCATTCTTAAAGCTCTAGATACATTAATAAAATTTTGTGCTATATTCTGCTCACATAAACAAGCAGAGAACACATGAGAGAAAAAGGTGATTTGTACAAAAGCAAACATCATGCATTTAGGCCAGAGACATCCTTTTTGTCCACAAAAATAAAGTGTCATGATCTTGTGCAAAATTATGGATCTTGCATTAGGGAAAGACTGTATATTAGTATATAGTTTGCTCCTGGTCACATTGAACCGGCAGCAAATACAATACAGGCTGGAGTGTGTGAAATTATTGTGTCTATATGCTTGTAGCTGCCATTTGCAGGCAAAGGCCACTTTTATGTTTATTTACAGTTTGTATCATCTTACCTCACCATTATCTGCATTGTTCTGCCCTGGCACAGATTCACTGCCTCCACCTGAAACACTCCAGGCTTATACAGGGGTGAGCATAGAAGAATCAGCTTTACAAGGTTGCTGAGGAAAGGATGTAATAACAGCACTTGTTGCCACATAAAGAAACTGGAAAAAGAACTCACCTGAAATACTGCAATAGATACAAGGGAAGAGAAAAGAGAAGAGATGAAAAAAGGTTCATTGCAATGACTTGAAAACTAGCATAAAGACAAGGATTAAGCAGTGGTTTCCTAGGAAAAATAAGCAGGGGGCATAAACTGCTTAACCTAATCCCATGACATAAAAAGGAAACAATGGCCAACTGACAGAGAACAAAAAAGGGGAAAGAGAAAACAAGGGTTTCTTTCTTTTCTTTCATGTCTGTGGTTTATCAGATACAACACACCTTGAAGAGCAGTTTAATTGGATGAAGAGCTCTCTGTTATTATCCAACCACATAATCACATTAAAGTTTGACTTATTCACTTCAACCAGAACAAGTAGGTAGCAAAGGGTCAGGGAATTATGTAAATTGAAGCATGCATTTCTCCATGAACCCTGAAAGACTGACTTAAACTATACTAAATGCTTTTCATCTTCTTAAAAATGCTTTTCCAAAAGTAAAACTCTAAAACAGATGTAATCAAACATGTGCTGTTGACTGTCCTCTCTTAAACAAATCAGCAAGTAAGGTATGTCACCACAAAGCATGTTAGCTATTTTCAGCAGCTTTTCATGTGTATTATTAACTGATCTGTGGCTTATTTTAACTATATGTAACAGCAGCTGTGGGGTAAAGAATTTGAGATGTCAACACCCAACAGAAAATGGTCTCCTGTGGCTTTTGTGAACGTCATGCAATGGCTACTCTGGACTGTAATTCTTAATAAACATCTAATTCCTTCCAGTGTGCAGGCACAGAAAGGGGATGAAGCCTTGGTGAGAAGGGGAGATAAACACTTCCCTGCAAAGCGGCAGTGAAGAGAAAGGAGGCAGGAGGACAACTGAGAAGCAAAATGTGCCTAGTTCTCTCCACCAAATCTACCTAGGCACCAAATTATGATCTCTTCACATTCATTATTTAGTTTCTGTGCTTTTTTTGGCTGAACCCACACTTTTGTCAAGATGCTATTTAATATGAGCCTGACATTAACACCTCGTTTCATCTTTACTTACGTGGCCACCAATCACACTATTGACAGCTGCTATGTGCAGATCGATGATCCTGGCCAGGCATGCCTTTATCACCATTTTAACTTATTTCATGCAACTTAGAAGATCCCAAACCATCAGAGTAGTGTGAGAACTTTTTGGTTTTTTCAGTGTGCAGTAACTGAAACTTGATATGCAGTAGTGAAAAGTGAAACATAAATGCAGTTGAAAATTGTGATCCTTTCCCTGTATTACTAAAACACCAGACTTCCTTACTAAATTAGAAAGTTTAATTGGAGATGAAGTTGTCTTTCTGCTATTGTTTTGGTGTTCACTGCCAGAATTATATATGAAGACTTTTCCTGGCTCAGTGAGATAGAGCTTTTTCATTTTATTTTAAACTTCCTGCAATTCACCATAAAGATATATTCACTGTTTAACAGGAAATTGTCAAAGAGTCTGGGAATTCTTTCTATTCAGGGCAAAGGGCTGAATCTTCATGCACACTAGAGATACCAGGTAGCACTGGCACAGGAGTAGGGAAAGGACTGAAGTTAAGATGACTCACACTAAAGAGCTCTCACTGTCTCTCTCTACCCCCTTCCCTCCACTCCTCCCCTCTCTCCAGTTTGGCAGACAAGAAGGTAGGCAAGCTGGAAGCTTTCAGTTCTGCCTGATAGTCTAACAAAATACCTAGTACAGATGCAGGGAGCCAACATAAAAGTGTGGTGTCTGATTAGATGAGATACCAGGAGCCAAGAAAAAGATTGCGGTGCCTGCTGAGTTGAAATGGAAGTCAGGTTGAAAGGAGGTGTTCCTCGCTCAGGCAGGCAGCACAGGCACTGGGGAAGAGCAGGAAGCGAAAGATGAAAAAATGTAGGGAATGATAATGTTTTAAAAGAAAACCTGAAGCAGATAGAAATTAGAAAGAAAAAATATGAGACAAAAAACCATCAATTGCAGACTCTAATCTTATCGCTAGGCAAATCAGTATCACTAAAAGACACTTCAGGATGTATGGAAGTAGCAAGCTCCATTGAAGGCCAAAGAGGAATTTCAGATACTTACTGCCAGCAACAAGGCTGTCCATATGGTTTAAAATATATGCATCTATACTTGAACCCCTCCCTGCACAAAGCTATTGCATTACCAAGCTCAACATTCCTATCATCTGTAGAATAGAAAAGAATAAAACAGAAAGAATAGTTCAGTTGGAAGGGACCTACAACAAACATGTAGTCTGATTACAAGGTACATCAGCTTTTTCACGAGTTATAAAATATGACAAAGGTATTAATAAGCCTAGAATTTTACCCAGCTTGCTGTAGAGTCTTCCTTCCTCCCTGATGCACAAAAATAGGTGGGTATACTAAAACCAGAAAATGGGTGAGCAAGAAAAGTAGGACTGAAAATGTCACTGGGGTTAGCAGAGAGAGTGAATCCTTTAAATAGAAAGAGGTATACAGAGTCAAGGAGAAGTTCTTAATCAAAAAAGAACTAAGCACACTACCCCCACTGAAGTGATTTGTCTTTGTTCCTCAATGCTATTACTCGTGCTGGCTGTTCCATTTAATTACGATTAGCACTTGTGGGAGCCAGAAGTGGGTGGTAGGCAGGAAGACACAGGAGTGCCTGTAATGCAGCAAGTGACTGATCATTTCAGGATCCTCCATGACCTCCTCTGTCCCTCTTAAGTGGGAGGGTGAGAGCAAGCAATAAAAGGACAAGCCATTTTTTCTCTTTTTCAGTATTATGCATTCCACATTTCTAGACTTCCTTTAACTCCCACTAGACACTTGAAAAAACCACAATCTTAAACACCAGGCTTTAAGAAATTTTAATTTAATTTTCTTTAAAAATAAATATTTGAAAAATAATTCAAAAATGTTTGCAATCATGCAGATGAATCTTGATCAAATCGCTGTTCAATTCCTAGTCCCTGTGTAATTACTTGCGTAAAACACCTCTTGTGAATAGCAAGTAAATCATTAGTGATTAGATTTTTTTGATTGTTTTGAAGAGACCCAGCTGCTGTCTTTATGTCAAAGAACATCCATAAGGCACCAGTGATTAAACAGCATGGTATTTTTGCATGTCAGACATCACATGCTTGGATATTAATCACTCCAAGTGCTTTTCAGATGTGAATTGTGAAGCATCTCAGTGAAAAACAGTTATAGTCCCTCTTTACAGACACGAGGCACAGGCCAAGTGACTTGCTCATCTCATACAGCAGATCTGAGGTCACAGCCCAGATTCCAGCAGGGGAAAATTTCCCTTTGTTTCTTGACTTTTCATTCACCTTTCATTTTCCAATTCAACTGCCAAGACAAAGAAAAAATCTGGATCATTTGATGATAAAGAAGACAAAAACCCCAAATGATGACACAAAAAAAACCCCTAACACCCTAAGAACAGGGCAAGCATATTGCCAAGATTAGAATTGAATTCAAATTAGAAAAAAACTACTAGTCTTGTGTAATCTTTTTTTTTTAAAAAGAAAATTTACCAAAGCTTTTTCCAGAATAAACAGCTCTTCATTCGCCCTAAATCAACAACTGAAAAATAGCTCTCCTGTCCAAAAATTGTCATATTGAAGCATAGCTCTATCATCATTACTGAGATATCTATGTAGAAAGAGAAAGGGAAGCATGAGGATTTCTTTGCTCAATTGTGATAGCAGCAAGAACTGTTTAGTATATCTGCAAGACATGTTTTCTGCATAAAATATGGTGGCTTTGCAAGTGACTCTCAGAAGTAATTTTTCACTGTTTATATATAAAAATATACATATGAAACATTCATTGAAGCATATATATGTTTCATAAGCCAAATGGAACAACAGCTGTATATCATTACCAAAGTGAGAAATTAAAACATTCTTTTGTGTCAGCTCTTATAACTCTCAGAGGGCAGAGTTATTTATAAGATACCCTAAATATACAGTTGAGTTTCCTACTGAACTCAAAAAAAGGTACAGAAGCTACTCATAAAGCTGAGTCAGTGACTGTAAAAAGATGAGTTTGTGGAGAAGTGCTGAGCTGGACCAGAGAGATCGTGGTGACATTTAGTGGTTACAATACCACTGGAACAGCAACCAACTCCTCCAGAGGAAGTGGTATTGTGCTTACTCACATTTTCTGCCCTCCCTCAGGTTCCTGAATTCGCAATCTGAAAGTCCTCAGCAGGCTTAAATCCGGAGACAATAATGCTCCTCCACTTCCTTGCGCAGGAAGCTTTAAATTACAAGGATGGATTATTTTAATTGCTACTGTTTGGCTTCTCTTCTTGAGCTATTGGTAAACATCTATGGCAAAACATATGCATGCTGAAGTAGTAGTTGTATCAGACCATGGTGTTTTGCAGCCACTGCATTATAAACTTTGCACCCAGCATAATCAATAAAAAATATAAGTGAAAATCTTCATAAAGAACTTGTAGCAGCAGTAGTTTTAAGTCCTAACGTTAGTAAACTGCCCACTGAATTAACCAGCACGCGTCATCAGTAAGCAAGTCTTGAAGATATGGGGCAAGCTTTGAATTGCTGCAAATGGAAGTCAGTGACCCCATAGTGCTAAAAATCTGTTTAAATTATTTGTGTTTCTGCATCCTTCTGACAGCCAAATCCTAATGTGAGTGCTCCTATAAATTAATAAATAGAGAAAAGTTCAAGCTCAAATTCTGGATCCAAATGTGTTTGGATTATGATTTTTTCAGGCTCTTTAAATGAGAATTTGGGTCAACAAATGTTATCAAGAAATATTTAGTAGAATTTAAAAGCACCATTCCTTACTATGGGGATAACAAATCAATATCCTCAGTGCAAGAGAGCTGCATAATAGGGGAAAATATCCTGCAATCATCTCTGAGTCTTGCAGAGCCCTTTGCTCATGGCCCCTTTTCCAGGCTTTTCCAGACTGTCCCGTGCAACACAGAAGGGAACAGGGCATTTACTCCATCCCCATCTTCACCAGCAACTAGCATGGCTGCATGCTGGCACTCTTCCAGAATCTTGGTGCTACCACTTCAGATGCCATACAACATGTGCTCCCGTTTTAATCTTAAACTACCACAGCCTCCATGGACAAGCCTGAGAAGACACAACACAAAGGACAGGAGAGGAAAAGAGAAGGATGTGAGAGCTCCTGTGGCCCAAGAGGAAGTCAGAATCAGTAAAAGCTTTCCCATTAGTTTCAACAGAGGATGCAGCTGATTCTTCTTTGCCTCCATTTTCTGAGAGACTGCACCTCACTTCCTCAAGCCCTCAGCATCCAACTCCCTTTGAGACCTGGGCTCCCTAGGCCTTCTTTCATTTGAGGGTAAGAAGTCAGCCCTACCTTGAAGTACATATTCCCAAGCCATAGTTTGTAATAGTGAACAGCACCAAGCTCCTACATGAAACGTTTTACTCCCTTAGGGATGGAAAGAAGGGCAGGTTTCACTGTTTCTATTTTACAGAGGGAAAAATTTAGGTTCTAAAGAAGTCATTCAGTGAATAGGAACAGAGAGATTCTTGGGCCTTACTGACCACAGCTGAGGTGTCTTAGGGTCCTATTTCACTTTCAGTTTGCCTTTACAGCAAGGCATGCATGCAGCATACAGCTACACATCTGAGTGAGCACCTATTTGTTCCACCTCATGACTTTATGTCAGTTAAATTTCAAACAATGTGGTGCTGCATACAGGGATGCTGATCAAGGGCTGTATAAATTGCAGTGCTCTTCCACCCACCTTAACAGGCAAACTGCTGTGTGAAGGCAAGAGGATTGCAGTGCACACGTGCACAAGTCCCAGCAGACAACTGAGTGCAAACGCAGCAGATGGTGACAAGGCAGTAGCAGCAAAGAGGTAAAACTGTCAAATTTAAAGCTAAGCCTAAAGGCATCTCTACTGTGCTTTTATTCTCAGTGATGCTGAATTCCCCAAAGTTCTAATATACAGTTTTAAAGAGGGTGAAGAAGGAAATACTGGCTCTTTGTTAAGTGGTGGGGTTCAGAGTTTGCTCTAGCTGGGCAGCAGCTGTCCCCTCTGAGCCAGCCAGGGTGAGTGTGCCAGTGCCATGGTGTGCTGGGACCACAGCTCAGGAGGAAGGGTTTGGTTGTGCTCCCTCCCCTCAGCCACTCCTCAGGCCAGAAGCTGGACAGACCCAGAGCTTTATAAGGGAGGAGGACATACACAGGATAGGTGTAAAACACACCTGATACCCCCCTTGGCCAGAACAGTGGGTAAACAGCTACTTGGTTAGGGGTTTGTGCAGCTATGAAACACCACATGGAAAACCAGGGTGTTCCAGATAGTCCTGTGTTAAATAAAATACAAACCCAGATTAAAGAAACATGGGAATGTGTATAATTTCAGTTATCTTCATCCATTTTCCAGCTAACCACTTAATCATAGAACTAAATAGTTGATATTTATGGATTTGTTGTAAGGGGAGGCTGCCACAGACAAATTGTCTTCAGCCTTATTACCAAATATTCTGGGAAAGACAGGAAGTAAGTGCTAATCTAATTGTGCTGTTGCCTGATGCCAATAATTATGTACCCAATATGAGAGCTAAATTACTGGGATTTATCTGTCTTTTCAGAAAAATATTAGATTAGCTTGTGTTTTCAGCTAAGCAACATTGCTTTTAATTTTTATAGTCTTGTTGAATCTCTTTGGTAATTTTGCAAAGGATTAAAACATTTTGCTTGGCTAAACTTGTTCTGGTTGCATTACTATCTATAAGCAGATTTCACTCTTGTTTTGGCGTAGTTACTGCTTTCAGGGTAAGAGAGCTTGCTCATGGGAACTCCTGGATAAGGAGCCAATATGATCAACACTCAGATCCCTTCCCCAGACACTACATGTGTAAGGTTTAACAGCTTTTTCTGTTCCTTTCTTCTGTACAAGGCCTGACAGTGAGCTTTGCTTTAAACAGCTCATAGCCGCAGTTGCACCCATATTGCCTGTAAGGACTGAGTTTGACCTTACACAGGAACTTTTCCCAGTCTATGCCTGAAGAATGAGTTTCCTCACGCCAAGGCTCAGCCAGGGTGGAAGGCAACACACAGGCTGTGGGGACACAGAGGGTCTAAAATAGCAACATAGACATTCCCACTGACATGGGAATATGCTTCCTTCAAATTATTAACACAGGATTCAGATTATCAGTCAGCCCCTTTTTCCCCTAATCTCCTCCCCTTAAAATGTGGCTTAAAAGGTGTAAATACACACACACACACACACACACACACACACACACACACGCTAATCTTTATACACACACAAATTCTTGAACAATAGAGTTATCTTCTTAACCTACTACCTTTTAGAACTATTAAGCTTTTCCTTATGTTTTCTTGACTACAAGGGGTCTATTCCTCATTGGAAAAAACCAAATCAGCATTTTTGTATAAATGCCTGAATCCAGAATTTGAGCAAAATTAATATGCTACAATGAGAAAAAAAAAAAAAAACCTACATATGGGTCTATGTGCTGTATTGGACTGTGTTCAGACTGGTATGAATGCAAACCATCAGTGTCATACCTTCCAAAATAGGGAAGACACAGGGGCCCATCCTGTAGAGTAGTGATAATAAAGGAATTTTTGCACTACAAGCTAGAGTTAAAATAAATTCCAGTGAAGAAATCCTGGCTATTAGAAGTCAGTGAGGAATCTGCCATCACCTGTCCAGACAGAATGTCACTTTTGAAGTTAAATGTAGTCAGCTTAATGTATTTTATTATCATTTATAATTTTAAAACTTTTGCACTGGTAGTTCATTTATCTGAGATGAGAATTAAAGGTTTTCAGTTAAGGGAAGTAAAAATATCAGCACTATTTAAAATCACTATAGAAAAACAATTAAAAGCTATTAAAAAGCATATTAAAGGAAATAGTTTAAATTAAAATTAAGGTCTGGTACATGTTTTGCATGTTTAAGTTGCCTTATTAAGAGCCAAAAAAAGACACTATCCTTCCTGCTTATCTACATCTATTCATTTTCATATCACAAATCCCTTTTTAACACATTTTTCCCTCTAGTGGCTCAACTACTTTAGAGTCTTTAGTAGTCATTCTTTTCTAAAAACACTGCAGCAATTTTAATCCTCCAGACATGTAAGACTTCACATAGCAGAGTAGAAATGTCCTACAGAACACAAACAAGTCACTTTTATATAAAAGCAGCCCTGACTCGATTAAATCTCTGGCACAAGAAGCTGAGTATATAACTATTCAAGTAAACATCCATTTAGGTTATATATTAAGCCTTTTTATCACTTGCTGTATTATAAGAAACAATAAACTATTATAGCATGATTGCTACAGTCCTGTTCTCTGGGAAGTAGTTTAAGGCCTCTTTCCTCCCCACTGCAATTTTAAACCAAATGATACTCATTTCCTCAATGGCAGGCTTCTTGTATAAAACTCAATAGCAATTTTAAAATCATTCTTATGCATATGATTCAAAGTAGATTTACAACTAGAGCACGTGCATAGAATATTTAAAAGTATTTATCTTGATAACTTCCAGGAACTTCTTTTTGACTTTTTACTTATAAATTATATATAATGAAGAGACTTCATAATCTCTACAATTTTTTTAACTAGAATTCTCCATTTTATACATTCCTAAAGTTTCAGGGATGGAATTCTGGAGGAAAAATATTTTTTACTTTCACATATCACCATCTAAGACACTCACATTGACTGGTAGTGTCATCTTAACATTAGAAAGTTTGTATTTTTGTCTGTCACACAGATCTACTGATCTTTCTGGAAGCACTCAGTCTCTGAAGAAATGCACAGGATTGTTTGAAATTCCAGACTCACAAAAACCCACATTTGATGAGTTGCTCCAGTAGTAATGAAGTTAAGGATGACAATGTGCATAAGCATTCACAGCACCAAACTCTATAAGATCAAAAGTGAAAAAAGCTTGACTTTGCTGGACATAATGCATGCTTGTGCTGTCTTGAGGGAGAAAAAAGAGTGCACAACAAATGGCATCTTTTGTCAGTGCTTAAGATTGCCACAATCCACACTGAGGACTGGGGCAATTTTTGTAGAGCAGCCCTGTTAATTGTTGCTAAGATCTTCTGAACTAACTGGTGCCTTCATTCACTAGAGTTATTTCAGTTTAAAGTTATAAATGAGCCCCAAGTTTCTGCCTCTGCACTGTCATGGTCTTCCAAGAAGAATGATTCCCAGGGCTCAAACAATACACTGGATGGAAGATGGAAGTGCTGTCACAGGAAATACTAGGATGGTTCAACACTTCCTCTGTGAAGTTAACTAATAATAGGTACAAACACCTGCTTTCCAAAGAGCCCAACAGGCATGAAATGAGCTCCTGCCATACAACTTGCATTCCCAGAGCTTGCCCATCATTTGCTCTGAACCAAAAGCCAAACCTCCTAAATTTTTTTTTATTTTTTTTTTTTTTTACCAGGTGGAGAAAATTAACTGTTTCTTTCACAGACCATTCTCCTTAAGGGGCATGTAATGCATTCCATTACAACACTATCAGCTTGTCTTTGTGACAATGAACTTCTGGGTCTGAGGGACAAACTCTGAAGGAACAAAGCTTTTTCTTCATGAAGAAGGAACTAAATGGGCCTGAGAGTCTCCAACCTTCTGCTGTAATGGCTCTTTCCAGGCCACTGATCATGCTATCAGCCAGTGAGGTTGGTGTAGGACTGAATTCTGGCACAAATCAGGGACTGTAAGCAGCTGCAGGAAGAGACCATGTTCTGATGGTGTCTATTCACCTGGATCAGTTTCAATTGCTGCAGACATTTGATCAAGGCAAGGAGGTATCTTGGTTCAGTTTTCCTCTGGAGTCAACAGAGAGAAACAGGAAGCTTCCCAAGGCAAATCAAAACTTCTTAACTCCTAAGCTTCTTCATCCCTTCTAAAAGGATGTGATATTCAGGAGTATCAAGGCATTACTGGGTAAAATAACTTCTACAAATTATATTGGATGTGGTGCACATTTGAATGTGCTAAGAAGCATCTATCTCAAAATGCTTCTGATTTGCACTTCCTTTATGACACACTGTAAATCTTTTCAAGGAGTGCTCCTTGGATGGCATAATTATGTGGCTAATTATTAATGCTTAATTGTAGTATTTTGCCCACATCCCTCTTGAGTCATATCTTCTGTGTTACAGACTATCTTTGTTTTTTGCAAGATGACAAAAGACAGACTGCAAGTCAATGATGAGACAGCATTGCTTATTTTGCTCTCACTGTGGCTTATTCCATAATGTGAAGTGGAGCAGGTGATGCACCTATTTTAAGCAGAAGAGAGTTCCTTGCTGGCTCCCACTGCTGCAGTACAGATTCCCCATAAGGAAACAGCTCAGAGGAACAGAAGAGACACTGGAGAATTAATCACACTGCTCCTTCCTGATGAGAACACCAAGCTATTAGCTGACTTCAGGTAGAAAGCCCTGGGATTTGCTGCAGAAAAGGCTGGGGGTGAAGAGAATAGCTCAGGGATGGAGAGCCTCAAGTTAAAGGAAGAAAATTATACTCTTTGAAAGCCTTGGCAGGGGCGAGCGAAAAGCCCCTGCAGCAAAGACTGAGACAGCTACTGGTATCTCAGGCAACATTTTAATAAGCTCAAATCTCAGGAAGCTGAACTCTGCAAGAAATAATTTGAGGTTCATTTCAGTACTGAGAGAACCTGAAGGAAAATTTAGCAGGGAATCTCCATGGGAACGTTCTTTCCAATGCTATATGTTTTTCCCAGAGCAGTCTGACCCTCCACACACCCCTGCCACAGAGATCTCTCTCAGCAAGCCTCTTTCCTGGTAAGCAGAAAGGTGCTGACTCAGATCAGACAGGAGGAAGAGGCATTGGGCATGGGGAGTAATAGGGTAGAAGAATGGCAGATCTGAGCCGTTTGTGAAGGAAGGCAATGAGTGTCTTTCCATGAGAAGATTTTGAGCCACAGTTTCACACCCTGTGACTGTAGACAGGCTGAAGTGCTTGCATCACAAGACAGATCAGGGGGACCAGCTGGGCCACCACAGAGGATCAGAGCCCAGCAGAGAGGACCACTGAAGACTTGCTGGGTGGGAGGGAAACATGAGAAGAGAGAAAACTGTGGGAGCAAAGGACTGAAAGGAGTTGACAGGTCTGGCTGGTGGGAACCAGGGGACAGCATCTTTATAGGCTTTTCAGAGCTATTGCAATGATGGTGTTAGAAGCAATGTCCCAGTTGCTCAAAGAAGCTGAACTCAGACAGATTTCCCAGCTCTTAGTGATTCCTGAATGCATGCCTGAATGCTGGTCTTCTGCAGGGCTCTTCCAACAGCTGAAACACTCCGGAGGGTTAGGTCACTCTGAGTGCTGGAGATCATGAGCCCATCACACCAGATTTCTATCTGTCCCAGATGAGATACTGTATTGAAAACCTTTCTAAATCCCAACCTCTCTAACTGCCTCCTGCTCCCTATAACTGCATTTATTCAGGTTTGTAAATTAGCAGGTGTACCTAGAAAGAAAAGTCAAAACAGACTTTCTATGTATTCTTGAAACTAGGTTTTGGGAGCTGTTTTATCACTCTGCCCTTATCACCCGACAGTGCCTCCTCCTTAATTCTGTTCATTATTCCTTCCAAGAGGGCTCTTGCCCATGATAACTCTTTATGAAAGCAAATTCACCTTTCACATGAGGAAGTAAACATATGGTTGTATCCCTAGAAAAAGCACAGAGAGATGAGAAGCAGGGTATTTTAGGAAACCCAAAAGGTGATGAACATTTCATGACTTAAATTAGATATAAATGTTACTTGTACATATCCCAGCAGGAAAAGCCAGCGCAGTCGCAAAGGGACTGACCCCTTCTTTGCTCTCATTCTGACACCATGACAAAAACATCAGAATCATATGGATCCACTGAGAACACAAGGACATGACCTGCAGTCCTGCAGCTCCAAACAGCCATGACTCAACTTCCTGTACTTGAAGGAGAGTCAGAACAAGTGTCTCTTGGAGTCATGTTTCTGAAGTTAGAGAGAAATGATTATATGTCCACTGCGAGTCTCTGAGGTGAATGCAGTATATATGGTGCCAGGTCTGATGTGATCATGTGTATTCTCAAGAATTTGAGAGCCCCAAGTGTCAGTGAAGAGGTAGCAAATGCTCTGAGCTCATGATGCTGGGAAGCTCTGAACATACACTGATGTGTGCACTCACTTTGCCCTCTTTCAATACAAAGCCACTCTGCTTGGATAACATGTATTAATGGCACACAAAGCAAAAAGAGAATTTCTGACCTGACATCACATTAAAGGAAATGTTTAGCAAATCTGATGCAAAAACTACTTGGGAAATTTGCCATAGAACATATTCAGCCCAACCTCTTTACTCTCCCCTCTAACCCTTTAAGCAAATGTCTCTTTGCTTTTTGTCCCCCCTTTTTAGTTTGCTTTATATTTATAATTTAAAATAGGAAACAATTGCTTGACAAAGGATTTTTTGGTGCATTATGAAGAATACTATTACAAATTCTAGTCAGGAAAATGCTCCTTTCAGTAACTGTCTTATTGAAAAGAGGGTAATGGGAAAGAAAATATTTACCCCACACATTTGTGCCTCTTACCCAGAAGAAAAAAGCGTCATGGCTAGAAACCTTCTGCAGTCCAGGAAGAAAATCGTGTTATGTACTGAGTGGAAAAACAAAACTGAGCTTTCTAATCTCATATTCTAAGCTAGGTCAACTCTTCAAGCTGAATGGGGTGATCCTGGAGTAGTCACAGGCAATGAGCAACATCCTTAGATGAAAAAAAAAAAAAACAAAACAAAAGAAAGAGAGAAGAAAAAAAAATTAGAGAAGAGTAAGCAGTCTGGAGAAACATTTGATCCATCATCCAATTAATTCAATTGATCTACTATGCACCATGAATGAACACTAGATCATTCATGGGCTGACCCAGAATCTCTCAATCTGCCCTCCTATTAACTTCAGCTGGCTTTCAGGCCCACAGATGCTGTGCATTGAGATGCAGCTAAGTAAGCACATATTTAACCTTCTCCATGATAATTGTTCCACTGAACTCCCAGAATTACCCCACTGCTTACACACTTGCTTATGTGCTTTGCTTCTGTCATTGCCCAGAATTTCAATAGTATTGCTCCAAACATTAATTTGGCTCAATTTTTAATGAAATACTGCAGATCTTTGAAGGTGTTTGAACAAAATTTAGCACCAGTTTCACTGCAACAGTAGACATAGAATAGCAAGCAGTAGTTATGTCTTTCAATTTTTTTTTTTGAAGAAGGCTAGAAAAAGGTCTCTACCCAAAGCATTACAGTCCATCACTGTAATCATGTCTGACATAATGGGAATTTCATAGCAGGACTTAAAAGTGGCAAACACAGATCTAGTGCTTGCCAACTCCCTCCTGTAAATCTTACCTGCAAGTAAGTTTCATTTAATGTAGGGGAAAACTTGCAGTGTAATTGTCTTTTCCTTTTATTTTTCCTCTTCTTTTTAATAATTCCCAAGGAAGTACTTCTTTAGGATGACTGTTATTTTTTCATGAATAGGATTGTAAATATGTAATGGAACATAAATATTTTGTATTTAGAGTAATAAAAAATTTAGCTCTATAAAAGATTTATCCCCACTAAAAATAATTTGGCCTCAAATAGGAATCAGTGACAGTAACATGAGGCAAATGTTCCTTCTGTAAGAAAAACAGGGAAACTAAGCAAATACTCCCAAACACACTTGGCAGGGATTTGCAAAAATGTAAAAAGGAGTTTGCAATAGAAGCATCTACACCTTAGACAACAGGGAAGAGTCCTTAAAATCCTAAGACCCTCCTTTAAGGGCAGGTATAATAAGATAGTGTTCTACAAATGTATCCATTAGGGAGAATTACACCTCCCACACAGAGATAATTGTTTTATGGAAACAGAGCTACAGAACAAATACATTTACCCTCAGTCTGGTCCTGTCTTCCTTTTACACTAGTTAAAGCCCACATCTTTCAGAGGAACTGTAAAGACCCTTCTACCCTAAAACATTCTCTGGTTTTATTATTCCTACACACCAACGATTTTTTAGTAACTAAAATAATTCCATGTATGCAGATCAGAAGCCCATCCCAGACAGAGTTCATCCCAAGGCAATATTTCCTGTTGTCAACTGCTTTCACTTCTGTTGTACTCCTGCCATCTCATGTAACTACCTATGGGCAATCACAATTAACTAACACAGCTCAGATTTTCAGTTCAAGTACTTGAAGCAAATTCTGTGTGATACCTCCTAAGCATAAAAATAAATTTTCAGGAGAACGCCAGGCAAACTAAAGTCACAAATAAATGTCTGGAAATTAAAATCAACCTGCAGACTTTCCATGAACAGAGAAGCAGACTAGTTTTGGCAGGTCCATCTTTCATGGTGAATTATTCACCCCTCTCTTAACCTCTCTATTTTAATTATTTTTTATTTCATTGTAGGGCAGAGGTGTGAAACCACAATAATGAAATGAAAGTCGCCTGAGGAATTTCTCTATATGAGTCAAACTGAAGGAAAATGCCTTAAGAAGTACTGACCTGGATGCTTTCAGTACTTTTTCTTTGCTAGACTGAAGAAGGGTGCTTCACCCACCCATGCATGGCTGGTCTATGTGCACTGGCAGCAATTACACTGCAAAAAGCCTGGACAGGCAAGACAGGAACTAGGAAAGGTATCAGGGCTCCAGCCGCTGCTAGAACACAGCACATTCCGGCAGTCCTCCACTAACCATGAACAGCTGATGTACACTACAGAGCCGCTTCATATCCTTAAGGAGCGATGAACTCCAGAGAAGATCTGTAGCTACAGCACCTCACTCTCTGGAAGCAGCTGGGATTAACTTCAAGCACCCTGTGTTAGCTTCAAGACTTCCTCTGAGGACTAACTGGCTGATTTACAGGTTGAGTATATTCTGCTGCAAACAAACTGGCAGACCCTGAGTGGATTGCTTGGGTCAATCTCCTCAAAAGCACATGGGCTGGGAGTGCTTGAAAGGCATCCAGCACCCATGGGTAAAATGAGGTACTGGATACATCATTCAAGTAGGTATTGCCCCCCACAGCAGACCATAAGAATCAGAACAATGCTGTTCCCTTAAAGCTCTGTAACACTCCTGTGCCCACAAGAATTTGTTTGACAAGGGCTGAAGTTCCCTATCTCAGAAGCAACTCATTGAAATGGCAAGTCCTGTTGAAAAGACAATGCTCCAAACACAGCCTGTCTTCAGGTTTTGCTCACCACTGCTATGATATCTTTGAAGGAAACACATCATATTTGGAAAGAGCAGGACAGACTTTCAGCTTTGCATTTTTTCAAAAAACAAAAATTTTTTTCGTTATAGTATATTTTTTTAATGAAAATTGAGGAAACATCAGAGTGGAACTTATGGAAACTGCTAGACATTAATCAAATCCTTACATAAACTAATTCCTGTCCTCCCACATTGGATTTTCACATGTTCAGGCTGCAAGACAGTGTGACATGAGAGGTTTCTGATAAGGATGAAAAATACTTCCCACAGATTTCTTCTTCATTATATTTACAAATAGAAATGTTAGTTTCCTCTGGAAGATCATAAGAATATTTATAATAGGTGCCTTTTTAGCACTAGAGCTGTTATACTTTAGAAAATAAAATGTAGTTTTCCATTGAAGATTCCATCCATCCTGCCCAAAGACCCAAAAAGTACAATACAAAGAAATGAAAATGTCTATAGCACTGTAATTAATTTTAGAAATCTGAATAAATTATAGATTCTTAAAGCTACTGACTTTTTTGTAAAAAATATTGCTGAAATTAGGGCTTAAATGCTGCATTTTAATGAGACATCTAAAAAAAATGAAGATAAAATAATTATTTCATGGTGATATCTTACATATTTGAAGCCTAAAACAGAATACTAATATTCCAGTCACAAGCTACATCAGTTCTGAATAACAACCCCTTAATATTCACAGATTTTATTTGGACATATCTACTTACATAAATCCAAGAATTTTTTGATATCTACAACTCATCAGTGCCATATGCAAACTTATCAGACTGAGGACAACATCTGTCTAGCACATGCTTTTGGGTCTGTAAAGAATCAACTTGCAATCACAAGCTGCAAAACTATTTTAGCTATGCTTCTGCATTCCGAGTCAAGGCTGTGACAGAAAGTTTAAGAAATGCCGTCTGGTTTTACTGGTTTTGTGAGCAGCTCGTGGCTCTCTGAGGGTCTGATGTTCTCACCATGATGTTATTTTACTGAGTTGCTATTCTCAGAGATAATCCCTGTATCTCAGGTGCTCTGGCCTACAGCTTTACAGCAGAATTAACAGATTTCATTTAATGCATAGTATTCTTGAGAGTGGGCAGCCAGGAAAGCAATGAACTTCATTGTCATCCCTTGCATAAGCACTAGGTAAAATACATGAAATATGAATATGTCTCTGAAAGCAGGATGTAGAGAGGAAGACATCTGATTGCTCAGTGAGTATTTAAGCACTGTCTGTACTTTGCTAGAACTTCATTTACCCAAAATTATGCTTGTCCTGCTAATGGAATGTCATACTTTTTTCAGTGACTGTCAGCTCCAACATTTTCCATTTCCTTCAAGTCCACATGTCCCTGAAGAGGTACAAGACTAAGAAAGGGGAAAGGAAGTGGACAAAAGGTAGATTCAGCATTTTAAAATGTGTTTTCTCTTAGGTCAAACTGACTAAATTTCCGATTGGAGCCTGAAAAAATGAGAGGAAGAAGGAGATCCCTCTCCAACTGAGTTTAGAATAAATGAGGATTCAAGCCAGTGGGTCACTCGTCAACAGCAACTTAAACTGACCTTAATCCAGTGTTAGCACCACAAAGGCTCAGACTGTTGCTGAAGAAAACATACCAGTTTGGTTTCCATAAAACAGGCAAACTGCATATGCAAATGCAAGTTGTATGCAAATACATACAAAATTCTCTTTGGATACAGGAAGGACCTGGAAAAGGATGTTCAGGAAACAGCCCCTTTGAAAATGCGCACAATTTTTTTTTTTTTTTTCTCCAGATAATATAAGTTGTCTTCTTTTCTAGAAGAGTAATGCACTTTTCCACACTTGGAATGACATCTGTGAAAGTCCATGTTGAGGTGTGGCTTCAGTTGTTCCTCAAAGGAAGGAGGAGGCTGTAGCCTGCATCTAGAGTTCCCTGATAGGTCACGGATGGAATGCAGTTATTCCAAAGAGATATGTGACAGAAACAGTTATCTGTCTGTGCTTTGTTAGGAGGAACAGTTTACTTTTGAGACACAGACAATGCTTTCCAGCTTTCTGTTACCTATTAAGGTTCAAGGTTATATTACCACCGAAAGCAGACACTAGATTACTCACACAGTTTTATCAGTGCATTTCTGCAGTGTATTACAATACCCTTTCTGTGCTTCTAGCAGTCCTTTTGTGAAACGGGACTGTTCTGCAACTTGGACAAACAACTACAGCCAGATTTGTTTCATTCACAATTTAATGTGACCATATCAACCCAGTGCAAAAGATTTCTATTTTGATTCTTTTTTTCTTTTAGCTTGAATTGCTTCATCATACATGGAAAATCCAGAGAAAGAAACAGAAATAGTCAGAGATCACCTATAAATATCTTTCCAATGTATTCCAACCACAAAAAAAAACCCAAAGGAAATTGTTACCTTGGCCAAGAAGAAAATAACTATGCAAATGCCCTGAAGCACCCCTAAATTTCAGTGAGCACGTCAAGGGATCATGTGCCCACGTCTATTACCTCAGTTACACAATCTCCTTTTCACAAATACTTTTTATAACTCTGCATATGGTCTCTGGGTCAAAACTACCCTTGGAACAGAGGAGAGCAGATCCCAAGGGAGCTGAGGCTGTTTGGTTATGAGCATCAAGTAGCCTGATCAGATGTTGTCACCTGACTGCCCCTGACCTCCCATGGCAAATGCAATCACGTCTCTTCTGCCAAGAACAGAAGTTCCAGAAAGTTGTTATTCCTCGTTTGCAAAAGAACTTCTAACCGTCAGTATTTTTATCACATGTTTTATTAGTATTCCAATGTAGGTTTTATTTTACTTTTGGGATTGCACCACCCCATTTCTGATTACTTTGTTTTTCCTAACGTGTTAGCTGCTAAGCTATGTGTTTAAGTCCTGAGGAAAATATTAGCTCCTATCCTCTGTGATAAGAAAAGGCAAAATAAGCCCCCAGTAGAAACACTGTCATCTCCAGGGCACTGCCTAGCATTGCATCATATCACTGAAAACTGAATGTGCAATATTGGAAAGCTCCAATATTGCACGTGACAGTAGCCTCTTAATTTATGTAAACTAATGATAATAGTTGCCTTTGAAAAACTTTCCAGTTGTAACTTATATTTACCTCAGTATCTATAATTACCATATTTCGTGTACTGTTAAATTCAGCCAACTGAGCAGACTGTTAAAGTTTACAGAGGCTGATAGCGACAGAGATATTTTACAAGGGATGTACAATTTCAAAAATGAGACTTGTCTCCCAGCTGGTGACCATCTGGCATCCATGACTGTATGTTTGAGTATTAGGCTAAGTCATTATTGTGTCAGTCTCGCACACACAGACCACCCAGCACCTTACTGGCCCTTCTGCTCATGCCAGAACAGCACCTTTGTTTCTCCCTCAGGAGTGTCATTTGTGCACTGCAGATTACCTAAGAGCTGTTTCCTGCCCATGTGTTCTTTGGCCTTCTGCAAAAACACAATCCCTCCAGGGAGAAGAGTGAGGTTTAATATTGCTGAAAAAAAAAACCACTTTAGGAAATATATTCAGAGCTATAATTAATTACATCAATATATGTTTCCAGTCCCTTTTGGAATCTAATTATATTCTTACCCTTGACTCTCTGTAGCTGTGACTTCCACAAGCTAATTACAGGTTGGCTGAAAAAGCATTTCCTCCTATCTCTATCTCTGCTGTTGCTTTGCATGTCTTTTTCACATCAATCTCCTGCTATGAGTGGTCTGTTTCAAAGTCTCTTGAGCACTTTCAATTTGTTTTGAATAGCTCCTCAGAATGCTTTCTTCAGAAGACAATAATTTTATTTCACATAAATTACAGATGAAGACATTTCTGATTTATAGAAGAGTACATTAGTGATCTCCATTTGGATTGTACAAAAGAATTAGCTAACTGTTTCTGATCTTGATTTCAATTTGAGATAAAATGTTATGGCTGAACTATCTGTGAAGTGGTCCAGTTTATTCTCTTGAGTCATATTGATCCAGCATCACTCCTAGGTGACAAGTTTTTGTGCTGTAGCAATTTCAGTTGTCAGTAATCAGAGCAAAGTTCTCCATAAGTGTTAGAGATCCACATTTTAATTCAGACAGAGGCAGACCTGTGGCCACAGGTAGGAAACTTGGTGGCCTCTAAAATGAAAGAATCTTCTCAGACTGATTTAGTAGCTACTAAAAGTCAAGGCCAAAATACCTAACCTCTGTCATGCGCATGTTTCTGTAGCTACAACTATACCCCTCCAAGACCAAACTCTCTCCACTCTGGTGTAAATTCCTTTATTACTCAAACTGAGAGATAAAACATTTACTTAAAAATGTATTCTCCTACCCAGGTACAGTAAAGAGAAAATTGCTCTCCATACCCATGCATGCTTTTTCCATACAGACTTAGAAGACTTGGCATCACCCACATCTTTATATATTTGATTTATTTTGATAACTTATTCATTTTTCCCTAGTTCCTCATCACCAAATAATAAAGGAGAGTTCAGTTAATAGAAAACAATCAAAAGCTAAAAGCAGGGAAAGAGGGGCTTTGTTCTTGCCTATAAAATAAAGAAAAAGGTTCAATTAGGAGTGTATTTAAAATACAGTTCCAACTTTAAAGCTATATATTAGAAACAGATATGTATATAAATGATGTTCATCTTGTACCTTATTTATATATTCTCATTTACCATGCATGAAACTGATGACATTCAAATTTTTAATATCTAAGGTAGAATTGCTAGAGATTTAAGCACCATACTGAAGAAAATTTACTTTTGGCTGAGACCTCCATTAGCCCACCAGTGCTGACCAACACACCTGGAAATTTCCTTGAAAGCACATGAAAGTCAGTAAGGAGCTGTCAAAGTGCTGACAGAACGTCCCCAGTTCGTGTTGGATCTGTTCTGTAGGATTTTTACAAGAATCCCTCATGATCACCATCCAAATCTCAAATGGAAAAGAAGCAAACACTGGCATCTGTCTCACATGAGGTGTGGAAATTATTATAACAAAATAAACCACTACTCAGTGGGAGGAATAAAAAAGGGTTTGAACCTGGCCACAAAGGCCTTGGGCAAGCACTGTGCAAATAGCAAAATTTGAAAACAATGAGCACATCTTTATGGTCCCAGAGCCAGTTAGATATCTAATGGCATGTTGGGACCTTATTTATCCAGCAGCATGTGTGGGCATCATCTTCCTCTTTTTGGAGAAAGATCAATCTGACTCAGACACATTTCTTTTTCCCTGTCCCAAGTGAACAATCACACCAAGTTGTCTAGAGCAGAAAATCAGGCTAAAGAGCCTTGGGTCCCAGGAATACTAACTCTCACACAGTAAAGGCGAAACCACGAGCAGATATCACTTTAGAGATTTCCTCTCTCCTGTTTTCTGTCATAAAACTACAATCTCCCTGTCTCTCCTAGTTCCTCCACAATCCCATCAAGACTGCTTCATTTGGGGAAACAACAGCAGAACTACCAGCTGCAGAAGCCTGAGTTTTATGATGGTCCCCTCCATCCCAAACTAACTGTACATCCACACTCCTCAGCCTACCAAAAAAACCCCAACCTTCCCCTCCCACTCCCCAGCCATGCTACAGAACATGCAAGAGCACAGCTCACCCTTTTAGAGATGAGAGAGCCTGGGGCCAGTCAGTTCCACATACTTATAAGGGTCAGCTGTTGTTTACTGCAAGAAGTATTAGAAATGGGATTGCAAAAGAGAAACAGGCTCATAACACAGGCCCTGAAGTACAGGGATATGAGGGAGGCTTTCATAATAAATGGTAGCATTTCATCAGGGCCCTTCCCTAATTTTCATGGATCAGAAAAAAATCCCTTTGAAAGAGATGGTATAACAGCTTCTCTTGGTCCTGGATAAATAATCTGATTGCTCCAAAGGTAGAAGGGGCATGTCTTCCACTTTGTTCAGTGAGAGACATGATGAACCCTTGGTCCCAGGGAAGGGAAGAGATTCACCTGGACCTGACCACTTTAGACAGTACATTCTGTGACAACACAGTCAATGTTTTATCTGCTCTGGTCCCCATTTCTAAGTAACATGTATGTTCTTAATTTCTGCACACTTACAGGGTGTCAGTTTGCGATCTTATTTCTCTTTACTGTGTGCATTTTTATTTTTATTTTTCCCCACAGGGGCTTCATATCTCTCCATCTTCTAACTTTCTTACTCCTCTGAAGTAAATAATGGGTCATTTTTTAACATCTTCAGCTCCTCTTTTTCTCAAAGTCCACTGCTGTGTGAAGTGACATCAAAAATAGAGAAAAATGCTGGTATATCTGTGTAAGAAACCAAGAAGGAGTGTTCCAAACTGCTCATTCTCTTATTATACACTTCCATAATCCTCCAAAAGGTCAGAGACTGTGTCAGTACACTGAAGAATTTTTGATGACTCCATGGTACTCTCTGCATGAGGTGGGGAAGGCAAGCACAATGACGGGATTTTCTCACAATATTTTTTAAATCCAAGGAAGGATGTAGCCTTTTCCTGTTGGGGTGATTTCCAACAGCAGGACTCAAAATCTCATTTCTTGTGTGTATAATCTCTTGAGTCAGTAATATCTTACCAAAGCAGATAGAAAATTGGTTTTGTTTCTTTTCTGGCTGCATTTAAGCTCTCAAGTTTCACTTTGTTAGCATATTCAGTGGGCATTTCCCACAGCTTCCAGGCATTTCAAAGCAGGTTAATACACTTTGGGACTGACCTGAAAACAGGGCCTGAGTGGTCCTTTAAGTCTCTCTTAATGGATCAAATTTAGTAGGTCAAGTTACTCACTATGCACAAATGCTTGGGTTTAGTATGTTTATTAAGATGCTCTTTTTTTGCACCATGATTTTGCCAGAAATGCATGGATATTAGATGGCAAACAGCACAAATGGGATTTTGCCAGAAATGCATGGATATTAGATGGCAAACAGCACAAATGGGGAAGAGTGTATTGCAGAAGCAAAATAAGGTTGCATAAAATTACACCCTGTCAATTCTTCCCACTGGAAATGGAGAATTAGTAGTCTCAGCATATTCAACAGGAAAGGTGGTGGCCTGCAGGACTTAGCAAATCAGACTAATGCAGCTCAAAGATGAATTTGGTTTTAGTATTGTAATAAAAAACTAATCCTCCTTTTATAGGCAATTTTGTGTTGGTTATCTAATATAAGCAAACTAACAGCTCTTATCTCAGGTGCTATAATTACAGAGCTGAGCTAATCCACAGCCACTGAGATCTTTTCCAGCCTTCTATTCCAGGACCAAGAGGCATAACAGCTTGAATATAGCTACAAATAGCTATAGGCTTTGTCCTGTTTTCATGCCTTTATGATTTCATCTTAAAGTCAACGCTGTTATAACGTTGTTTACTGAATGTTTAATTTGCTGAACACACAGAATTCCAGCTGAAGCTAATGTGAATCGCAGGTGCTCAAACTGCTGAAAAGTAAACTGCCCCTTTTGTATTTAAATGTATGTTAATAGAGATCCATCAGGTTGCTGTGCTTCCACAGTGATTAAAGTATCAAAGAAATCAATAAATACATTCAGAAATAAAAAATTATTTGGGAAAAACCCACCTCACATTACATTTTACTTCTTGTCCTTCATCCCAGCTCCTCCCAAAGGACTAGAACACAACTTCCTGAAGTCAGTTAAAATCTTTCTTTTTGCATTTCGCAGACTTTGAGCCAGGCTCTGTGTGCCTGAGAAGAGACATGAGCCCGTATGACCCGCACGACGCCAGTCTGGGCTCCAGGCTGCAGTGCAGGGGGAGCACCGAGGGTGGGATGTGGCACACCAAGTGTGGCTTTCTCAGCACACTGCTCCAGCAGCTAACACGGAGATCTTGGCACACACTGAAGGCTGTGGTACACAGCAAACCACAACAGGGCTGCAAAAACACGTTTGTAGGCAGGGTCTTGCTCACCCTGCCAGCTCTGCAAGGCAGAGTTCTTGGGCTAAGCACGAGGCTATGTTAACAGGATGTCAGGGGAGATTATGTATCATTTCTACCATTCATTTCCTTTCCTGGACTTCAGCCTAACTCTTCAGTTCTTTTCAGGACATTTCACAAAGCATTACATAAAGTGAAAACCTCAGGCTTGTATCTAAAATCCAAAATTAAGCTGTTATTCATATGTCCTGGTCACCTTCAGATAAAGAACAAACAATGCCACTGGCCAATACATTTGCCAACTTTTGGAGGTCATCTGGCCTTGGCTGTGTGACTGAGAAGCTGGTCAGGCATTTAGGACCACAAGCAAGGGAGGACTCAGAAAAAAAGCTCCCCTACCCATCACTGTTTAGTGTAGCAATGCTATGGAGTAAATTTGTAGTTTACACAGTAAATTTACAGCCTTGTCTGTGGCAATACATCCTCCAGCCCTCCCCTTTGGCTCACTCCCCTCACCATACATCATGGAAAGAGCTACAGGACACAAGGGTAAAGAGGTGGATGCTTTGAGGCAGGTTGTTTATTTTAAGGTTTAAAGCTGTTGGAATAGGATCAGCTATTATCCTGTCATATTTTTTAAGCAGTTATTTCTATATCTGTGAAAGAAACAGAAAATTAATGTAAGTTATGGCCTTTCCTGAGACCTTTCCAACATGTTCATTTCTTGGCCTTTCTGAGCATGAAATCTCAGCTGCTGTGCTGTGTCCATCCTAGGACCAAGTGTTCACTATGCCTCTCTACTCATGCTAAATTGCAGGCTTCTGAGAAAAAAATTTATTTATTGAACAGACAAGAACGTATTGAGTGAGTCACTGTGTTTTTCTGTTGTCTGCATTAAACTGGAGTGAAATTGAAATCATGCTTCAGCCCTTATTTAAATGCCTTTTCTTGGCAGGAAGAAGGAGAGTTTGGCCTCCACACTCTGATTGGCAGCATGCTGCTTGGTTGGTAGCTAACACTCAGCCTCACTGGGTCCTCCCTGTTGTCAACAGGATGGATCTTTTCCAACAAAAGCAACATCCTGTCAGCTACTCCTTCTTCCAGGAACCTGCCTTTCCCTCCCCTGAAACTGCTCTCTTGCTCCAGGTTCAGGCAAGAAAACAGTACTGTGTGAAAGTGAGAGCTACAGAAGGAATAGCCATCAGACTTTAAATTCATGCTTCCTATGGGCTGGATAATATTCTTCCCTGTTCAGAAGGTCATAAAGAGTGAACAAAATGCAGCCTTTGTCTTTAACTGTTAAGGAGAATTAGTTAAAGGGGAAAAGTAGTTTTAATGTGAGGAAGTCATAAGGAAAGAAGGGGATATATTCATAGGAATCTCTCCAAATACCCCGTGAATATGGTCTTGGGTGTGCAGGAATCCCAGAAAGGAAAACTGAGTTATTTGGGACAAGGAGAACAACCAGGCAGGTAGTACAAAGACAATGATTGGCTTCTTGCCATCATCCTGCCACTGAGACAAAATCCCACACTTAGAGGCTCTTTTTAAGGGCATATAATGATATATTTCCAGATGTTAAAAACCAGCTGTGTCAAAGTGGAGCATTCTGGGAAGAGTGAGAAAAGGAGGAGGGAACAAGGATGGCTGCAGATGATGTGTCAGTTTCTCATTGCAGGCTGGACAGGCAATAGTCCTTTCTTTGATGATCTCTTCTCTGAGATTCTACATTCATCTGTCTTTAGCCCAGATTTGGAAAGACATCAGAGAGATACGGTTCATCAAAAAGAGAGGAAACAGAGCTGCTCCTGGGATGAGAGAACTACAAAAGTCCTTCCATTATCTCCAAGGGAGACCCAGGACCCCAGGCTGTAAGGGAGAGGGAGCAGACCAGGTGTTGGCAGCCAGGACACAAGCATATGTCTCTTCATAAATGAGAGGCATGGGAGAGAAATTGCTTTCACAAGGGGAAAGGAAAAGGCTGAAAAGCTGACCTAGAAACAGGGGATAACACACACAATGGGGAACATGCAAGAGAGCTGATGACAGCCTTAGGCATGACTTCAATATAGCCTAATAATTTAAAGGAATGGATTAGCTGAGAACATCCCATAAAGAGTGCACAGTGTTTTCAATTAATACTTAGGTATACTCTATAATTATAAAATACCTTTGGGCTATCCATTTTTCAATGATGTGTCTATATTAATCCTGTATATTTTTTCACTAAATGATGGCTGCTACTGACTGCTAAGAATGTTCTGCTTCAGCAAACTTTGATTTCACTTGCAGTTGTGCATTTATTAGGCAAGATTATCATCATCCAAGTTTCCAGGGTTGGGAATTCATTTGAAAAATATGGTCTATTTGCATTTAATTATCACATATTTACTGAGGAAAAATATAAACACGCCTGTTTTAGGCAAGGAATGGAGCCAGTAATGTACTGCAGACTTGGGATTGTGCTTTTTAATATAATCAAACTACTGTTATAAATAATTCACAGTTTCCACTGTGGAAAAAACTGAATATGGATTTCATGATAGGTTGTTGTGGAGATTTTTTTTAATTAAAAAATGGACACTTTACAAAATACTAAAATTACTAAGATTGTTTGTAGCACATGAAATGTTATTAAAATTCACCTTGAAAAAGGATGTAAAGGAGAAAAGAATCTCTCTATGAGAAGTAACTACCAGCTGCAGCTGCAAGGAGAAGAAAAAAGAAGAAATATATTTTTTTAAGACACCAAAGCAACACAACCAGACAAGAAGAGGAAATGTCAAATTAACTTTTGGGAAACAAGTCCTCTGTTCAAAGTTCACATAGTTCCAGACACTCAGACGCTCATGTTTTCACCAGTATCATTGACTCACAAATTGCAGATGAGGGATTCCGACCTTACAACAGAAAGGCAGAATTATTGAACAGGTATTAGAGAAGAGAAAGAAATCTCATGGCATTTCAGAATTCCTGCATGAGTTATTTCCTTGTCCATCTGCTGTGGTGTCCTCTGTACAGAAAGAACAATCAGCTTCCTTTCAGCAGCAGATCCTCATCTGGACTAGCACTGGCGCCTGCCAAGCTATTAGCCAACACCAGCACTCCAGTTGCACTGTTGGAACAGAGAGAGCCTGCAGGGTACTGGGGGGCTGATGGGCAGGTATTTGATGCTGAACTAAGGAGCAGGTAACCTGGGGGCACGGCTGATCTGAGGGGCTACAAACTGCTGAGAAATAAAGCTGAAGATGTCAGTGTTTGTGAGGCATGTCAGGACCACATGGAGGTGACCAGAACAAGATGAAGCTCTTTGAACTTCACTGGTAGCCCAGATACCAAGCTCACTTGTAAAACTGTCAGAGACCTAAGCAAGTATCTTAATCACACCTGAGACACACAAGTCATGCTGCTGTGAGAGACCTTACATTGATCTTAGAGAACACCTGCTTTGTCTCAACCAGCAGCTGAAGGCTGGGCAGGCCAGCCCAAGGTGTCTCAAGCAGTGCTAGACTCCTGTGTTTAAGTAACTGAACCCTACCTTAGGTGAGGAGCACAGATTTTGCTTGGTGGTCCCAGAAAGAGACCCTGCAGCCTTGGAAAAATTCATATTAGGTAAGGAGAAAGGAAACATGCTGCGTATTAAACAAGGTGGGGAAGCATGCCATGTAGTGACTGCTGTGGGAGTGGCAGAAGACCTTCATCATAATGGTAAATTCAGAAGTCTACACATGACCCTTCCTCAGATACCAGTCATTTCAAGCTGATGGTTCCCTTGATATGATCTTGTAAAATTACAATAAATAATTATTGCCTGAAACTTCTACTTTAAGTAAGTTCAAAGTGGGTTTCTCCCTTTTTAGCTTGATTTTGAGACTATCTGAATGTTTGCTTGAAATGTATCGTAAATTTCGACAGGTTTCATCTTTTATTATTGAACAAACTAATATGAATTCTTGTTTCTGCTACTGCAAGAAGTATAATATTCCCTTTCATTATATTGCTCTCTAATAACTATTTTTTACTTTTTAGCTTCCTTCCTCCTCTTTAGATGGTGTCTGTCAAATTTGTCATGTCTGTCTTCCACAGCCTTGAATTTGAGAGTCTGGTACATCAAGCAAGAGAAAAATCTCTCTGTACTAGTATGTTCTTTTTAGCAAAATCAATACTCAATGAGATTCTAATAGCATGAGACAGATCCAATTTTATATTTTTAGTAAGCACATCAAGAGCCTCTATCTTTGCCCTAAACACATCATCCCTTGCTTTTGAAATTACTTGCAAAAATAATTTGCTACTTCTGAATTTGATTTTTTCTATCCGCCTTTTTAAAAAATAAAAATTGTATAGGAGTGCATACATTGCCAAAAGCAAGTAAATATACACCAACACCTAAAGATTTGTGACAACTAGAACTTCAGTCTAGATTTAAAAGATGTTGCACAACCTTGATTTTTTCCCACCTTCAATTCACCACTACTGTCAATAGGCCTACTTAGGTGTGTAAGACTCACTTGTATGAATAAGTACTTGTAGCTATGTCCCATGAAGAAAACAAAAAATGCTTCAGGCAACTGGCCAGCTGATTGTTGATGACTTGACATTTATGCAACTCATTCTCCCCATGAACAATAACATTTATTGTATTGAGAGTTCAGGAACTGGGTATAACAGGAACCAGCAAAAGATGACTAAAATTAAAGCTAAGCAGAAAGGAAGGCTATAATGTGGAGCCATGGCTGTTATTTAATTTCCCTTCAGAAATGAGAGGAAAAAACAGGATCGTTCTTTTATCCATTCTTCTTCTCTAAAAAAAAAAAGAAAACCAAAACAACAACAATAACAGTAATCCAAACAAACAAAATCAAGCAAACAAACAACAACAACAACAATAATAATAATAATAATAATAATAATAATAATAATAATAATAATAATAATAATAATAATAATAATAATAATAATAATAATATTAATAATAGAAACCCTACAAAACCAACAAAAAAAAAAAACACAAAAGAAAACAAAAAAACCACCCCACTGTTACAGACCACAGAAACTCCAGATCCAAGGTTCTGGTTTGCAGAGATTCAGCTTTTGCCAAATGGGTGTAATTAACAGTGTGGGATGACTGCAACTGAAAGCAGAATATGAAATGAAGCTGAATATGAAATATCCCAAAATCCACTAAAGAGAATGATATCCTGAAGACAGAAACACCTCCTCACCTACATCCATACCCCAGGATTCAAAGGGAATTACATACAGCATCCAGGTAGAAAGAGAACAAGGAAACAAAAAAAATAGCCTTTTTTTTTTCCTGAAAAAGTACATAAAAAGTTAGTTCCTATCTTCTTGCTCAAGAAGGAGCCAAATCCTGAGAGAGCAGATTATCATTACTTTTGAACTTACTGTGTACATTACTGATGTACATCACTCTGTAAGCATTTCTAAAGTTTTTTAAAATCTTTAGATTTTCATTTAGAAATTAGAAAGAAAAATAATTCAGTGGCCCTATAGAACATCTAAAATGAAAATCTGGTCCCAGCGAGGTCAATGCCTGGGCTTTGATTCTCTTTAGCTGGTCCAAAATTTCTACCACAGAGCTTTTAAGAAATCCATGTTGAACCTAGGCTTTGTTTTTCTCAATATGTTTGAATAATTTGCTTGTGATATTCAACCAAAGCATTTCTCAGAAAATATGGGTATGTGAAACCCCAAAATAGTAAGCAATGGGCAGTAGTCCCAAAAAGAGAGGAATCAGTCTTATTTTAATCTGGAATAGCTGGGATATTTTGATGCTGGTTTAAGAAGGAGCTTTGTGCCAAAGACAGTTTCTCCTTCAGCTCCTTATAGTGTCTGGTCTGCAATATAGTAAAGAGAAACAAGATTGAGAAAATCAATATAAAAAAGGTTAAAGTCAGCAAACCTTTTCCTCCACCTGGAAAGTATCTTGGATATGTATGGTTTCATATTTAATCCCTTTCCTGATGGTGATTAGTAATTAGCAACATCCTATTCAGTTAACCACACAGAGAAGTTAGCACGTAATTATATTGTCCAGAAAAGATCAAAAGAATCCTTCTTGTGGGATTTCTGGTTCATTCTTAGCTAGAAAAATGATGTAAGAATTCCCTGTCCCACAGCATTTCACAGTCCTGTTTTCAGATGCTCTTGGGGAAAAAAAAAGCCCAAAACAAACCAATAAATAGCTGTGAAAAAATAAGCTACAAAAAACCCACCCCAAACAAATAAGCTAAAATTACCTGATGTTTTTTGATCTCATTAGATTGAGGTTGAGTAGTTTTGGTCAATTCTTCTTTTATCAGCACGGTTCACAGGTTGCTACCAAACATGATTTAATGCAGTGTATTTACAAATTCTCTCTCTCTAAAACAGAAAAGCAAAGAAAAGCTGTTAGAATGAGCTTATTCTTACTGAATGCACAGCAGTCCTACTTCAGCAAAGAAAGCGCCCTATTGTTTAACAGATTGGGACATGCTAAAGCAAAATCAAGTGACTTGCTGTCTGTTGGACAAACTATTGACTGGAACATTATAATTTATGCTGATTTCAAAAGGCCAAATCTTACAAAATCTAAATGAAATTCTGCTACAGTGCGTTCAAGTGTGATAGAATGTAATAAGAGTTGGGGATAGTGGTTGTGCTACAGCCTAAAGCCTCAACTGGCTTGCAGCAATTACGAAAATCCAAAATTGCTCACTCTTTTTAGTTTCTGTGTGACTCCCCAAACATGTGGGGAATGGAAGAGGGGATATTTCCCTTTCAGACTGTGGATTTTGAAGAGGAGAAACTGTACAATAGGGTGTTGGGGGTTTTTTTAACAAAAATTTATTTCATCAGATCACTGCACTCTTCAATTCATGATTCAGGAGCCTCAGCACCATTCACAGGACAGGGGGAAGGGAAGGGAAGGGAAGGGAAGGGAAGGGAAGGGAAGGGAAGGGAAGGGAAGGGAAGGGAAGGGAAGGGAAGGGAAGGGAAGGGAAGGGAAGGGAAGGGAAGGGAAGGGAAGGGAAGGGAAGGGAAGGGAAGGGAAGGGAAGGGAAGGGAAGGGAAGGGAAGGGAAGGGAAGGGAAGGGAAGGGAAGGGAAGGGAAGGGAAGGGAAGGGAAGGGAAGGGAAGGGAAGGGAAGGGAAGGGAAGGGAAGGGAAGGGAAGGGAAGGGAAGGGAAGGGAAGGGAAGGGAAGGGAAGGGAAGGGAAGGGAAGGGAAGATGGAGATTTGAGTTCTTTCAATCAGTTTGCTGCATTCCTTCCACCTAACATTTTCCTATTTCCTGTAAGCATTGGTACCATCAGCCACCTGAGTCATTCTGCCCTAGAAACTCCTCAGAATGAAAGGAAAATCTGTGCAATGAGGCATCTGCAACCTGCTCCTTTGTCACTAGTGGTTCTGCTTAGCCCTGTTTATAGGAAAGGAATGACAGAGCAGCCTGATGAAACAGGCCTTCGTCATGCAGCATGAGAACTTGTTCCTTACCTAGCTGAGCAGAAGAGACCACAGAATGGCCTGTGGTTTTGTCTATATATAAATGCATAGCTTTAAAGATGTAAGCATTTTCAAATTACACTCACACAGAAATATATTTTATTACACTACATCGTTTTAATATATAATATGTATCATATGGTATTAATTATAGGCAATATTTAGATAGATGTTATATATTTTTAAAATACCTAATTAATAGAAATAGATAATGATACAAAATACTTCTTGTATATTGAAACTCAGCTTCAGACAGTTGTTTCTGAACACAGGTCTGGAACTTCTAAGCTAACTCCAACATGTCATGGGCCAGAAAAGGGATCAGAACAGTATTACTTCTGAAGGTTCCTGGTGTGAAGTGGTCATCTAAGTGCTTTTCTGTTCTATCAGTTTTGCTGATAATGTGCATTATTTTTTATTATCTTTTATTTCTGACATTTGAGATATTTTGCAGAGGAATACTGATTTGTAAAACAATTATGTATATTATAAAAACCACTAAACCACAAAACTTTTAAAATTCACTGCTCCTAAAGAATATAATTTCTGAGAAGTCTAGAAATTACATAGAACTTCAGTTTTCTTCTCTTTCCTTCTGTATCTTACCCGGGGTGATCAGTGAAAATTGACTTTGAACATAGGTAGATGAAAACTGGTGATGGCATGGAACAAATTAACATTTTTTCACCGGAAAAGTACTCGGCCAGGACTGCATTCCTTTCAGTGGCCATATAAGCCCACAGCAGCTGAATGAAATAAAATTACAACACAGTAGTTAGAGCTGTGCTTACAACATTTCTTGGCTTTTGTAGTTCAGTTCAACTTCAGCACCAAAAATAACAAACAAGTCAGGCCTCCAAAACACACACAGGTTGTTTAAAAACTCTGAACTTGAAAAAAACCCCTACATCCTAAAATACTTTATTACATTTCTGTCACTTCAGTTTCACTGTACAATCATGAGACATAAATACAGAGTTTAAATCAGGGGCAGAAGAAAACACTCCAGAAGATAAGATCTTAAAAAAATCCCTAAACTAAAAAATCTTTGTTAAAATATGAGAGGAGAAAACACTACAAACAAGCTGGAAAGACATTTGTGTGAATGTATGAAATACTTGAATGCATTGACTGGGAATTATGCATTGCAATGGGAGGTCAGACAAGTGACAGTAGCAACAAAAAAAGGAACCTGGAATGTATCAAACTGTGAGAAGGGATGAGAGAGTGCTCTGCATTCCTCTCTCTTTGTCTAATTCACCCTTTTTTTAAAAAATAAATTAATCCTTCTCTTCCCGTTTCACAACCTCCCCTTCATGAAGGCCATTCATTCTGAGCAAGGAAGAGGGATTTGTTATAATTAACCTACCATAATTAATAGATCAGTAAATCTGTGTTGCAATAACCTCCAGCAAGCACTAAGTACACATAATTTTCAACAATATTCCTTTACAGCAGCATTTCCTGTTGCAAGAAACACCATACTGGGTTATAAACAAGAAGACATACCTCCCCCTCACAAAGGTACTGAGCTTGCCCTTGCCACACTTCTTTTTGTGTGAAACCATCTGAAGGCTGGGCTGGGGGAGTGTAGCAAAACCAAACAGCAGCACCTCCTCTTCACACTGTCCTAAACTCCACAGCCCTTCACTCAGTGGTGCCCACCTGGGTCTGCCAGTGCTGGCTTTGGGTAAGAAGATGCTTTGGGACCCCAAACAGAGGCTTTGCAGACTGACTGCAGACTGAGGACCCTTGAAGAAGAGAATTCTTGTTCTGGAGAACTTGCAATCAGGTCCAGACATTGGAGATGGATCAATGTGGGCAGCTCACTAGAGTGGCACAGGCACCTTCCTAACAGAAGTTCAAGGCTATTGGCTATCAACATAAAAGCCTTGTACCTGGCAATATTTCCAGTACTTGTCAGGACTGAGCATAAATAAATAAATGAATAAATATATTCATAAAATTAACAATAGCAATAAACCAAACAGGACTGTACAAAACATCAGCGCAGATCAGAAAGGATCATTGTTGACACTGTCTCACTCAGTTTGGTTTTATAAACCAGTAAACCATGCTCATCAAACCTGTAAATTTAAACTTAAAAAAACACTTCTATCTCCTTTTTAGCTCATAAATCTGTTATGATTGCTTACTCTGAAGTGTAGTTATACAGCATGTAATGCACTGTCTGATGTAACTAAAAATCTATTTGCTTTAAAGAAAGCCTTCAGAAAACATACTGTATGTTTTTCTTGAACTGATCTTCCAAGGTATACAGGGAGCATCTAAAATGACAAACAATACCTCAGTTTACAAGATTTTTATGTGACCTTTCATCTGAGAAAGACAATGGAAGGAAAATTGCCCTTAATAGATTGCTTTCTGAGTCTAGTTGCTGAAGTAGATTATTATATTTTGCTTTCCTTTCAAAAGCTGGGTTAAAACCTGCTTAGGTTCTGTGAGAAATGGGTTTTGCAATATTAGGTCAGTTGCAGCTAAAGTTCATAGATAAAATTTGTACAAAAAATCCACAGAGAATTCAATTAGAAAAGAGCAGAGGCCTTGTCTGAAGAATACCAGGAGGCTGCTGATCTCATAAGATAGGACATATTGTACTTGATCCTAAAACTATTCAACCATTCTAATATATTAATTTTACTTCAGTAGTCAGAAGGACCTAGGCATATCCTTTGTTATGCTGCTATGTACAAATATAGAGAAAAAACCTCCTGTCCTCATCCCAAAGAACTTGCAACCCAAGTTTACATTTTAATAGGATTAGCATATGAATAGATATATTCTACCTTATTATCTTTAAATGCATACTTTTTCATGAAAAAAAAATCTTTTTGCACATATGCTTCTTTTATTTCTTACTTTTAATGTCCTTGTTCAAGGCCCATGGAAACCAATGGGGAAGTAAATTATCACATTTAATTTTTTAGCCTTTATGTCAGGCTAAAAGTAGGATACAGCTCTCCTGATTTCTGGTGATGACAATTTTGCTTTCTATATTTGAGCTACACATTTTGGTCACTGTTTTAAAAATCAAATAGGTCTCAGGCAAAGGGTGTAGGGCACCACTTTTGATAAAATAATTTTGATTTGATAAAATATCAGTGCCTGCTTTGGGATTACATAAATCACTCTCTGGGCTCCACAGGCTGGACAGATTGGGTCTCCATGAAATTTCAGGAACTGAGACATCCTTCCTGCAGAAACCTAAAGTTCTGTGTGCTGAAACCCACCTGAGGGTATTTAAAGAATCTAAGAACTGAACTGGTTGCTTTCCTTGTTATTCTTCTATATATGCACAAGGTGACATAAATTTTCAATTACAAAACCTATCTATCTGTATGGACAAGGATCTCCTGAAAAGGTGACAGCGAGGATGCTGCCGTCCCATCAGCTCTCTCCCATTCCAGCTGCCAGCGCTGCTTGCTGGAAATCTCCACCCTACAGAAGCACCAAACCTTTCCCAGCTCCTCTTGCTGGAGAGAAAAGCTAGGTTGCTCTGAAGCAGCTGAGGAACATGTCATAATTTCCTGTTTCAGCTTCTTACTCAGCTTGGTGCACAGAAGCAGAATGGTGCATGCCCATCCCCCTCCCATTTGGGACTGTTCATTTATGCAGGAGCACACACAGCCTCATGCTCACATGCCAGCACACAAACCTGTTCATTTCCATCCTGCCTAAGATCCTGTTTGCCAAAGAAAGACAGGGATAAAGTTCCAAGCCTTTATTTATTCAGAATACAATTTTGCAAGAGTTGCATGTGTAATTTGTCATGGGTGATGGGGTTGCAACATCAGGCATGAACCAGTCAACCTACAGAGAGCCAGCTTGAAGGAATTCATGTACTGCTACACTGCTGCCACAGAAGAACAGGCTGCAGGGATTTTGAGGCTGTTTTTGTGGGAGGAGAGAGTGAAATATACAATTTCTAGGGCACTATATGCATCAAGGCTGAATCTTACAGATGTAGTCTTTGATATTCTGCTGGTAATGATTAGCTGTGCCAGGGCAACACAGAGGTATGCATGCACCAAACACTTGAGCTGCACTGATACTGAATGGATTTTTTTCGTGCATCATTTTAAACCTAACATTACACTGCTTTTCATTGCTTATAAAGATGCATCTCCACAACCACCCTGAAAAAAAAAGACCATCTCACACCCTACACACTCTTGAGATAGGTATGTGATTTCTCAAGCTGGAAATCCAGTTCTGGTCTTCAGCTGGAAGCCAGATATAATTTGTTGTGTCCATATGTTTAAATCCCAGGAAGCAAACACATTTCAAGTTACCATCATGACACTGTTTTCATTTTTGCTTTGCATATCAAAGAAATTAGTGTAAGATGCTTAGCAAAATTGTAACACCAAATGAATGTTATGTAAGGGCAGTACATAAATGGGTTCTAGAAGGGCAGGATAACATCATAAAGGGAAAGTATTTGTGACTCATTTTTTCTAATTCTTTTAGGAGTTTTCATGATGTGCAGCACACAATTGAAATAAATGGAAACTTTAAGAAATATTCTACATAAGGCAGAGTCCAAAAATGTAGAAGGTTATGCAAGGCTAACTGTAAAAATAAGCAGACGAGTCCTCTAAAATAATATTGCAACATTTTTTGGCTTCCATTTATTGGTTGCCATAGGATTTTTAGGCAGTGAGCAACTGCTAAACACAAGGCTGCCTCATACCATAGCTTGGCTTTTAAGAGAAGAAAAACATTAACATTGTTTAATGAACACCCTTGTCTGGAGAAGTACTAGCAAATGCTAGGAACTCATTTTCCTACTGCCTAAAACCGGAGAGATTTGCAAGTGTTGTGTTTATGATGCTGTGCCCAATTTGAATCTTCTTCTCTGACAACACACAAATCTCCCTCCCAAGTAAAAAACAACTTTTTTTGAGGGAAGTTGTTAGAGGAGAAAGTCCAAGAGCAAACAGGTTAAAGTGCCATGTACACAACAGAAAGGATCACAAGGCACTTTTAATGAGCTATTTGAGTTACACCAGCTGCTTCTGGGGCCAGAGAGAACATCCACTGGTGGACACTAAAGGGAAGAAATGGAAAATGCTTTTCTAAAGCATTTAATTTCTCTACTGAACAGGTGGTTAAGTCTGCTCTAAGTAGCACATCCTACATGGAGGGGTAACAAGAGGAAAATAAAATAGTGACATGCTATAAAAAGTAAATAAATGCATTTGCTCTTGATCTTTTATTCAGTCTCCCAGTACATCTTGATGTATCAACATTCATCATTAGTATTTTTTATGATGCTGATTTATGCTCTCTCTGCATTTGGGTTTATTTCTGTATTTTGTCCAATGACTGCTAGATGTAGAAAGCTTAAAGCAGCCATGTGTATCCATGGCTGAACATTTTCTCACATGTTATATAAGGGTCAGGCTCCTTTGGCCTGAAACCCTTCTGGGCCAACAACATTTGCAAGCTTGTTTTCACAAGTGACCGTTTCCAAAGAGGGAAGGAAAGCATTTTCCCACATAAATTATACATGTATTTACATTTTTCAAAATACCCAAGGGCTAACACCTAGAAAACTCTCAAGCTAACAAGAGAATCCTGTTCTGAGACTTGGGTTTATAAAAAGGTTACATTTTTGAAGTCTTCTTGACCGCCCTACATAGACGTCCATATAGATGTGTCTACTGACTACCATTTGAGATGTCTGAGGGTACCCCACCACACCTCCATCTCTCTCTTCACAAGAGGTTCCTCTTCCATAGCCTTTGTCTCTCATCTGCAAGTCTTGTGTAGATGTCTTGGATACTTGGTGTATCTCAAAGGGAACAAGACTTTTCTGTGTATGCAAACAAATTGGGCTCTGGCAAGCAGGGAGGATTACTCCCATTTAACTTGAGACATCTATGCCTGAGCTAGTCATGCTGAGCTCCTTTTATAGTCAGCAGAGAGAAATATAGCTGTCAACACGTAGCTGGACTAATCCTACCCCCAAATTCCAGTTGTGTAAGCCCATTACTTGCAGCTTCAATAGCATTAGATAGTCTGAGTCTTGTCTTTGTCCTCCCTGTTACATGTAAAGCTGGCAGTGGGTTTCTCTGCCCCTCTGTGAGGAGCTTGATTTAAGAGCTGAGGCAGAACAAAGCTCGGGCTTGACGATACTGACTTCAGAAGGGCGGTCAATCTCCCCTGCTGTGCTCTGACAGGGTAACCTTTTCTTGTGAAAACAATCTTGGAACAAGCTTTAAAACTGCCCTAAATATCGGAGTCTTTGGTCTAGTTCTGCAGCAAGAGCATGATGATTCCATCCCAGACAATGAAGCCTATAGCCTGTCTACTAACCTCCTGAAAGCAGGTCTTTCCCAGCTCTCTGGGGATTATATCTGTTATTGACTCAGCTGACTGGAGCACACAGGTAATTGATGGTGTCAAAAAGTTGCAAAGTATAGAAAAATGCAGTTCTTTCCACTTCTCTGAACAATTGGCATCCAACAGCTACAATGTTGGAAACATTACTTATGGATGGGAGCAGCAACATTCAGAATCTCTTAACGCCATCTACTATTAGAAATAAGATGAGAAGCCTTCTACCCTTCAGAAAAGCCTGGTGTTTCTGAGATAGATAGCCTTTGGATATAACACACAACACATGCATTTCTCCCTTACTTGTATGGTGTGCTCACCATGGTGGCCTCCAAATGCACTCTGAGTGACCTGGCAGCACAAACCCCATGGTAGCAAGTGTCACTTACAATTGCAGTTGTCCTAGATAAAAGCAAAGTGTATTGGCAGGGTGGAAAGAGTCAGAAGATAAAACTGTTTAAACAGAATCACCGTAGGATTTTCATTTTTGTTCTGTAATTTTAGAAAACAGATTACCAAAAGTCTATGATTGCTTACATAAAATATTGTTATTGTAATTGTTATGGTTTTTATCTTTCAGACTTATTTACAGGCAAGACTATCTGAAAACTAAAAACTTAATTTCCCCAAAAATTACTAACTACAGAAAATGGTGATGAAGCTGTTGAAAAAGTACTGTGCAAGAAGGAGCAGAACTTGTTAAATTGCATGACTTTTTTTGAAATTACTTGTACAATCCCAGCATGCTTGATGGAAAAAATAAGATACACCCCTCCCCCTTGCTCAAATGGCAAGTAAGTAGAGCTCAAAATACCACTTGGCTCTTGATAGGTTGGTGTGAGTATTATTCTGGAACAGATCATTAATGCTGCTACCACAAAAGGGCCAAGGGGCATTATCTTCCCTACCTTTACCTATGCAGAAAGACCACTCATAAGGGGGGAATAAAAAAGGAGGAAGGGCACAATCACTCTGCATCTCCTGTGCTCTGAGGATATAAATGCAACCTTGACCTTGTTGCTAAATTTATCCAGGAAAAATGTCATCCTGCAGTAAAATGTGGGTTATCCTCATGGCCTGATCAATCAGCAGGCATCAAATCAGGCAACGTTGACTACTCCAGTTTTATCAGCCGCAGACAATAGCAAAATGTCACTGGATTTCTCTGAATCATACATTTCTTGTTGCTGATGTTCATTTTTAAATTACAGACAGCACATTGCGAACTTTCTGACAAATCTCACTGCTGTCCTGAGGTTACATGAGATCACTGGTTATTCATGTTAGCAGCTCCTCAGAAAAGGCACAGACTCGATAATCTACACAGTACAAGGAAAATGGATTTGTCAACATTTCTCATCAAGTTGAATAGAAAAAAAAAGAAAAAAAGATTTTTTTGTTCTCTGCTATGAATTCCCTGTTGTAATCAAGCTATTGCTCTTCCAAGATCCGTTCCTTTGACTGAATTAGAGAGTTTCTAAAAAGTAACAACTGGTAAAATATGCATATACTTACTCATCTTGAGCATCTTGATTTGATTGGCCTTGATTTGAGCTACCAAGGAGAGTAGGCATGTTATGTAATTTTTTAAGTAATGTTTATTCTAATAAAAAGTTTGTATGTAGTAAAATCCTTTTACCCTAATGCAGCTGGAGCCCTGTCAGAAACTCAGTACCCAGAAGAGCTTCAATTTTTACCCACAGATACAGTCCATCTTACAGCAGCTCTAAGGGCTGTTTGCAGAGATCAGACATGCTTCTTGCTAATGTGAAAACTAAAATTAGCAATTAAAACCGCTTATAAATTACCAATAATCTGCTGTTGGGATCACACATAGGAGGAAGCATGAATCAACACAATATGAAGGAATAAAATGCCCATTGATGACCCATAAACCAGAACTCTCCCCTTCCTGCAAGTTGATACAGAGCTTTTAAAATTAAACCTCAAGTGTATGGAATTTGACGACACCTTTTTCAACCTATGATATTCTAATTCTGACTAATTCTAATTCTGTCTATATTTTTTCCTTATTTCCAGGCACTGAATTAGACCAAATTTTAGCCATACCCTGTTATGAGAGAAACAATGAACCCATGTGGAATTTAAAAAAGAGTCAGGTCTCAGCATGAGTAGAAATCAGACATTTAGCCTGCTCTGCCCCATACCTTGAAGGAGTTGGCTGATCCATAGACCACACTATTGCTAGGTGTTCCTCTTGGTCTGTCCAGCCTGGAGGGGGCTGAGGGCAGAGCTCACGGCAGTTACAGCTTCCTTGGGAGGGGAAGAGGAGGGGCAGGCGCTGATCTCTGCTCTGTGGTGACAGGGACAGGACCTGAGGGAAAGGCCTGAAGCTATGCCAGGGTAAATTTGGGTTGGATATTAGGAAAAGGTTTTTCACTCAGAGGGTGGTTGGGCACTGGATCAGGCTCCCCAGGGAAGTGGTCACAGCGCCAGCCTGACAGAGCTCAAGAAGTGTTAGGACAATGTTCTAAAGCACATATACCCATGGTCTCTTGGGGACAGTGCTGTGCAGAGCCAGGCATTTGACTCAGTGATCCTTGTGGTTCTCTTCCTACTCATTTATTTTGTGATTCGCAGTTACAGTGGCGGAAGTCTCTGTTTTGAAGGGCACATTTGGTCACAGATGAAGGAAGATAGTTGTGTTCTGCTGCTTTACTCCGCATCTCCAGCACATTGCTGCAGATGGGGGAAGCAGAGGCCATGTGGCCTGGCCTGCCATGGCAGCAGCTGGCACTGTCAGCGTGCTCTGCAGGGCCAGCAGAGGAGGCTGCCGGGGTAGCGGCTGCAGGCAGGGCAGTGGGCAGAGCCAGCAGCCTCCCACCAGCCGGCCAGCAGCAATTCCTGCTGACCAGTGACCCATGTTTGGGTGAGCAGGCCAAAGAGGAGTGTTTGTGTCATAGCATCCCTTCTTGTTTTGTCACTTTGAGAAGGCCAGAAGTTCAGACCTGGACTCCCCTGCAAGGAGGGGCTGCCCAGCACACACCTGCAATAAATTGTGTGCTCAACCCTCATTCTTAGTGATTTGGATGGGAAACAGTCCAGACCAATGGCAGCACTACAAATTTTCTCATAAGCCTTATCAACATAGGAAAGCCTTTCAGTCTTTCCAGGACTGATTCTGATGTCAGGGCAAGTGGGAAGCAGGGACAAATATTTTCTTTCTTTGTGTGCTGCTTTCCCAGTACAGCCTAATCAGATGGAGATAAACACCTTGCCATAGACTGTGCAACTGACGTCAGCTTTTTGTGTGCTTGGAATGATGTCAGCACCAGCTTTGCAAGGCTTTAACCTCCTGAGCAGAAAGAAGCAGAGCAGCAACTAACCTACTGCTTTGCACAAGCTGCCATGCCAAGATTATTTCCTTTTGCCCTGCTGGCTACAGATGCTGGGTGAAGGAGGCAGGAGAATCAGAACAATGGGATCCACTCCTGTACTCAGCCAGTTTTTAAGAGGAATCTAAACAAATTCAAATTACCTTATATAAATAATAAATGACACCTCTCAGCATAGTAGTGAGGACCTTAAGAAATGGATTCCACTCATTTACATCAGTGCAAATAATATCAAATTAATTTCTCAGAATTTACAATACCATCACTGTAAATGTATTTCCCCACATATTTGCATACACCCACCAATATACATAAAAATTTACAAGTTAAATACAGCCTAGAGTTTCAAACTTGTATAGAGGCCACTGGCAAGGCATTTCTAGAGGATCGAAATTTCACACTAATAGCAATTTAATTCACATGTCAAAAAAGCCAAAATGGAGGCACAGAAACCGGTACCAAGAATACAACTGTCAAGAACGTTGGGAAATACAAAAATCAGTGGCAGAACTGCCCTGATTTAAGGGGTTTTTTGGTTTCTTGTTTTGGTTTTCTTTAGAAATTTTCCTCAGCAGTTTCTCCTGTTCCAGGGGAATTTTACCATATTAGAGGTCATTTATACCCCACTTTACTTACACTTTGATTTCAACTTGTCTCATCGTGTTACCAATTTTAAACATTTGCTTCTACTGAAAGAATAGGAAAGTTACAAGCTAGTTAAGTTGTTAGCTGGACTGTCACTTATTAAATTAGCAAGTTTTTCATAGAAATCTTAGCCAAGACTTAAAGAATAAAGAACTGATTATTACTAATTCTTTTGGTATTCATTATGGTATTAGTCACAGAGCTCACTCATACATTTCCAAATTTCAACACAATCATTTCAGGATGAAGAGTATTATTTTTTTTCCCTTCTTAATTTTTCCTTGGCATCAAGTTTCATGCCCTTCCTCTCCAATTGCCAGGAAAGCAGAGTTGGGATTCAATAGTCATGGGCTGGGCTTTTTTCAGTTTATTTTTTTCTTTCCAGAAACACAAGTTTACCAAGGTTATTTCAGCTACAAGAGAATGCATTTTTAATTGACTTGTTTATCTCCATAACACATGCACACCTCAGCAAGACTAAGGGATCAGGTTATATGACATCATAGTGCCAAAGGAATAATTGTCTCTTGTTTGTGCAGTCCTGAAGAAAAGCCTGTAGCTTGGGATCGCACAGAGTGCTGCACTGACAGAATACATGTATTGTAGTAAAAGAGAAGTACAACTTTTTTCTTTTTTTACATTTGGGAAGGGTAGACAAGGAAGGGCTGGAGGGATTCCAAAGTCTGCCATGGGGTCATATTCTGTGAAATGGTTTTGTTTGTAGACATGGCTTTTCACCCTGCACATTTGTGAGATGATCATCCTTTTCCCCAGGACTGAGAGGCAGCTAAAACTGTGTGACAATCTGCTCAGCAAAATCCCAAATCCCACTGCAGTTGCTACCCAAACTGAGGGTGGAACAGCACTTCTTAAGAAAGCTGTCTCAAGTATTTCTGCAGCAAGCAGCACTATACCTGTGTACTTAACTAGCAGTGCCCGTGAAGCAGAAATAACAAAAAGAGCCAGAAATCAGAATCACAAATTCCCCTCTTGGGTTTAGCTTTAAGAACAAGGAAGCTCCAAAAAAAAGACACCCCTTCAGCATTTTATAAAACTGACTTCAGCTGCCAAAGGATTCCTCTGCAGCTTAATCCTCAAATAAAAAATTCACTGCAAACGAGCAATCATTAGTCAGCTGCATTTTTCGTATAATTACTGGCAGTGAAAAAGCAAGCGTGCAGGTTGCTGGAAAATAAGGTCTAACTACTTCCACCCAAACAGAACAGAAGCTGTTCACATAAGTTTTAGTGGGGGAGAGGGAAATCCTCAGTGCTCCCCTTCTCTCTATGACTGATTACAATCTGTTTTTTTTCTATAAAGCACATTTATTGTGGGAGTTTGATTTGAAAGAATTTCAAGAAATTAAACTTTGCTGCAGGCATACAGATCATTTAAAAACTGATCTTCAAGTGTTTCTACATGTTAATAACATTTCTGTGAGTGCTATAATCAAGTTCTAGTTCTCAATCTACCAACTGAAACACATGCCAAGAATTACCTAGGAAAAAAATATGTAGTTCCAAATTAGCTAGGCTGACAATAAACCCTGTGCTAGCACTTTTAGTGCAATAATCTTTATTTTGCAATGTGCAGTTTTGAGGCTGGGGGGTTTCTTTAGGGGTGACTGTCAACCACCTACAGCTTTTTGAAACTACAGAGGTGCTGAAAACAGCCTGCAGTGTGGCTGTTAAACCAAAGCCCAGTCTAAACTGTCTTTTCTTAAGAGACCAGGATTCATCTATTCTGCCTCACATTCTCAAAGCATCTTATTACCCTACATGCTCTTATGTATGTCACTGCCTGCATCTGTTAATTATTAAGGTGAATGACAAACAGAAGCTGACCTTAAAGAGAAGACATTAGATTAGGAGATGCTAATTCAGAACCATTCTTTCTGGAATCAAGGTGCAAATGCAAGATGCACATTGCCCCAGGATTTTGGAAAGTGCAAATACCAGCTCACTCCATTTTGGTATCTCTCTTCATCGAAGGGTCTCCCAGCACCAAAGCTCTCACCACATTTCAATATCCTTCTTGAACAAGATAAATGGGTTTGGTAAGATGCAGGGACAAGCCAAAAGAAGAGAAAATAAAAGCCAGTTTTGTTTATAGCAAATGGTAAAATTTTTGATGAAAAGGTTTACAGTGTTACCTTGTAAATAAATATAAATGCTAAGTTTTCTCAGCTCACTGGACTAGGCAAGAGCCTGTCAGCATCACAAAAATTATCAGCTGAATGATCCTAACAGAGCAAACTTTTGCAGCACCTCAGATACTCAGTAAGAACACTGTTCACCACTGAACTTTAGTTAAATATGCACAATTTTATTTATTGAAGAGATTAGGACAAAAACATTAAACCAAATACATGACAAAGCACCAGAGGCAGTAAAACCCCACCATGCACATCACCAATCTTTCCTCCTATAAGGTACTTATAAAATAAAAAAAAAGTCCTTCTTGACACAGCACCATCTTCAGAGTGTAAAAACATTACTCCTTTATATTCTTAGTTACCAAAATAGAACCAAGGCAGGTCAGCTGCAGCTAGCTTTGTCTCTTGATAAAGAACTGTGAAACATCCTCTTGAGAGTGGGACCATAACTTTCCTGCAAGGCAGGCAAATAGCATCCATACGTCAAATGCCAAGTAGCTGTACGCACATGCCACATACTATAATTAAGCACAAATTCAAGTAACATTTACATACTACAGAGTCCACATGTACCTACCCAAAAAACATGACCACTTCACAAAACGTATACAGGCAGTAATATCAGAACAACTGAGGTACTGGAAACACAAATATTTATGCCAAGAGATTTCAATATCATACAGCAATATAAAAGCAGTAATAAAAACATTTGCCAGTCTAAATCAAATAAAGCTATCTAGAAAAAAAAAAAAAAAAGAAGCTAAATAAAAAGTTATTTAGGGACAGAAATACCTGAACAGAAAAGAAGTGTGTTAACTACAGCATGTAACATGTCATCCCAAGTCAACCCGTAATTGAAGTACTGGCTTAATACATCACTACTGTGACATTTTCTTCAATAAATAGAATAAGTCTTGACAATACAAAAGGTGCATATTACTGTGTATGTTTCAAGAGGAATATCTGTAATATAAATGCTCAGCTTATTAATACCCTCTTATTTCTTAGTCTGGACATAAACAAAAATGAAAATCAAACAATTCTTTTCCCAAGTTTAAAGGAATTCAAAGAAAAAACCCACAATACTCTTCCTCAATAATAAAGAGCCCTCTATTTACACGTGGGCTAGTCAGTAAAGAAGAGATTGGTTCTCAGATGAAGACACCGTTAAGGGCTTTCTGCCCTTGCTAGTCATATACGTGCAGCATGGCAGATGTGGAAGCCAGTATCTCATATCTTTTAAAAAAAATTATACAGTTTTATTCTTTTTTTTTTCTCCTATTATAGCAGTAATGCAGTTGAAAGTTCGAGTTATAATAGCTTCCTGCAACAAACCATTTGACACAAAACAGAACAGCCTGTTAAATGACAGTTACTTCCCCTTAAGGGAACAACGCATTAAAATGTCATTTCCTGACAAGAATATTAAGTAGTTTATTTAGAAGAAATGACTTGAAAATAGCTATCAAGAGACATGAACTGAAATTTTGCTTTTTTTTAGCACCCACTTTTCATGTCCATCTTTGTGCACCTAATTTTTTTCTTGTATTAATCCCATTAATTATTAGACATCTGATTAAAAAAGTTAGCCAATTGTATTTTCCCTGAATAATGGCTGAAGTTGAGTATCTAACAGTGCGATGCCAAGATGCGAGCTGAGGCAAAAAAGTTTCTATTTGTTGTGAGTTACCACTGTTTTTAATAGAACAGAAACAGGTGTGATACAGCTGCACCAGAATTGGCATGTGCAGTCTCCTTGGCTCCAAAAAGGTGAAGCTACAATTGCTCCATGCTGCCTTTTCTCCTCCAAATCAATCTAACCTGATAGCAAGCTCCCCCCGCCCCCCCAATCTGTCCCCATGCTACATTTGTTATATTAGCTCCTTGTGGAGGTTCCTTCTCAATCCGAGGACCTCTGAGTGTCTTTTGCTACCAAGCTAGGCTGATGCAGGATGTGATTGAACGCGGTCAGGAAGGGCTCCTTCATGTGTCCATCTCCAGGTTGTGTACCTTCTGAACACCAGTCTTTGTGCTCAGTTAAAGAATGGGTCCAAGTCTTCTTCCATGTTGACATCAGGCACCAGCTGATCTGATACTTCCTTAGCACCATATCCTGAATTCGATACATTAAAATCTGTAGAAAACCATGGATGGTCCAGAATTTCCTGTGAAGTCAGCCTTTCTGATGGCTCCCGACGCAGTATGCTACGTATGAGGCATTTTGCCTTAGGGGATAGAGTTTCTGGAATGTTAAACTGCCCACGGCGGATCTTGCTGAAGAGGGAACTAGGCTCAATGTCATGGAAAGGATAGCGTCCAACCAGCATGGTATAAAGCATGACACCTAGACTCCACACGTCCGCTGCTTTGCCAGAGTAGCTGCCATTTGTGTTCAAGATCTCTGGACTCACATAGGCTGGGCATCCATGCTTATCAGAAAGAGAGTCATCATTTCCTCTTAAAATATAAGCATCTTCTAGGCTTTCCAATTTCACTCTAGTCCTGTGGGGGGGAAAAAAACAAAACACAATACTATCAAGGTAAGCAAACATCAAACACAAATTCTGACTGTTGCAATTGTATGGTTATAATAGTCATACTATCCAAAATTTGACAATTGCAGAAGCGCATCAGTTTAAAATCCCACTCACAGCAGTTGCTACAGATAAATTGATATTGTCTCTTCCATACTGGTTAGAGGTATTAGACACATATAGGGAATACTGCCACACATACAGCTAGAGGCTTTCAAATACAGTCACATCCAGTAAACTCATTAATAAATTTAATTAATAACTCATTAATAAGTTCTCTTAAAAAGAGAATAGGAACTGCCATATTCATGCTTTTAGTTGATTTCACATAGACATGATTTCTGAAATCATAAACCTCAAGGTCTTTCCTGAGCTGGATGCACTCTAACCTACCCATGTAGGATTCACACTCAAATACAAACCCAGTCCTAACTACACAAGGTTATTTTGACACCTTCATGCTGGCAAAGCCACTCTGTACACTTGTAATTCCACAAGGTTTAACAGCAATAAAATGGTCACTCTGACCCTAAATGATCCATCCCTCTGACCAGCCAACATTTTCCTTTACCCCAGCAATTTTAAGAGAAATTAAGAAACAGCACTTCAAACAAATTCCAGTCTTCCCAAATAGAATTTTTGGCAAAGGGAGATCAGGTGAACTGAAGTCCAAGATTAACAGCAAGCTTATCTACCCAGCTGAGCCAGAGGAGCTCCTTGCACTGGAAAGAACAGAGAAGCTGGCAAAGGACTTGCAGAGATGACAGGAAAGCCTTATCTAGACTGCAAACTCCTGCTGCCTGCAAAGCACTGTGAACTTGTCATTGTGCTGCAGTAATTATCTCTGCAAGAGAATTTTCTTCCCTTATGGATATCACACAGGAGCAGAAAAAAAAGATGCAGAGCTGCTTGTCATAGCACTAGCTGAACATAACCTTTCCTTCAATTCTCACTGCTAGGCTTTTTATCTATATTTAAAAATCTGTCCCTGTTGGATGCATCCAAAGGATTACCAAGTACCCTTCAGACTAGTTCTCAGCAAAGGGTGGTTTAGAGAACAGTCACTACAATGCAACAGGGCTTGTCCAGTGCCTTGGGATGGCAGAGTGACCTAGCAGTACTGCAGATTTTCCTTTCAACAATTTGGGGTCATAACTCAACTTTGAGTTTTAGTGCCCTCATCCCTGAACCCCACAGGTCTGTTGCCATCACTCCTAGCCCTGTGTCACGGCCCTGCTCTCATACCACAGACACTCACAGGCAGGGACTGGATTTCATCCCAGAAGGCAGAACCTGCGTCTCTTGACTAAACCACGTAATTTAACAGGCATTAAAATAGACAAGGAGAGCCTTGTTTCTTAAATGTTTACTGAAGACAACACCGATTGAGCTTGAGCTGCGAAAGACATCTGGGCCAGCTTTGGCTTAGACTTAGTTCCAGGGCAGCTCAGCCCTATCTTTTTTGAACCAACAGAAGAGCATTTTACTCCATTGAGTACTCCAGAGGCAACTGTGCCATAAACTTTCATGACACTTGGACCTTTTCAACAGCTAAATACGTTTACTAGCAGAGGTGAAAGCCCCTCTGGCAACATGCCTCAAATGAGGAAGTCATAAATACAGAATTCCAAATACCTGGCTCCCAAGCACAGTGTGTCAGGGCAGCTCCTTCTCTCCTGAAACAGTGTTTGCTCCTCCAGTTCAATGCTGATGGGCATTGCTCAATACACCTGCTTCCTCATTAATTACCACTGCCATCCTAACAGTACTTCTGGCCTTGGACAACCCCCTCATTAGCACTCAAACAATACTTTACAGCAGCAATGCACCACACAGGAAGTGGGCTGCAAGGAAAAGCTTAACTACAATTACCAAGACCACAGAAATTTCCCTCTGTACACAAAGCAGAGGGTCCACAACAGGAGAGTGACTTGAGGAGAGTCCTTTCATAGCGCTCAGCTTTGACACATTCCTGCACCTGCACAGCGTAGGAAGAGAAGCAAGGAGAAATACCCGGAGGGAAAGAACATGCCAAAGAGGGCAGAGAACAGAGAAGAGGAAATGAAAGGGAAGGCAGGGACATGAGTTGTGGTTCCATTTGCATTGCCCACCTCAGTTTTTCCACAGAAAAGCATGTGTAGCAATAAAACAGTGGGGCCAGATACTCAAACATGCATTAAGTCACTGAACTGCCAGACAGGAAAGCATCGACTCACTCCTGCTAACTAACAGAAGCAGAACACACACACAGGGAGTGGGGCAGAGCAGGCTATTTATAAACAACTTCCAGGAGGGAATTCACCCCCACACACACTCGCCTGCCATCCCAGTGTCAACAACACAGGGAAATGTTGTTTACTTTCCTATCCTATTTTACATTTCTGGGAGTTGCCAAAGACTTTAGAAAAACAGTTCAATAAGAAGCTTTTATATTACATAAAATTATTGGCATTCCCTAATCTCTCATTTCCTACAACGGACACAGTACAAAACCACAGAGAACAGACTGCAAGGTGTGTCAAAAACTCCTATTTTTTTCCAAGAGAAGAAATAATTTCTTGATAGTAAAAGAGAAGCAGCACACAAAAGCCATATCCCCATCTTGCTTTCCTTGCAAGGTGCTGCAGCCTCCACACAAAACAGCAGGTTTTGTTTAAGCAAACAAATGGAACAACAGCTGGCCCTTATCTGCCTGCTCCTCTGTAAGCTGTGGGCAAATGAAAACACTCAAGCCTGGTTTTTCATCCTGCTGAGCCGACAGGCTTTGAGGAAACAAAGGTCCCAAATTAAACAAAAACACAACCTTCAGTCCTCTTCCTCCTGGTCAGCCCCAAACCCTGAGCCAGAGACTCCCTTGGGTGCAAGGTGCAAGTGGTGAAATGGCTCCTCTGCAAGCAGGCAGTGCTCCTGCAGCACCGGGCATGCATTTCCCTGGCAGACTGCAGGGCCTGCATCCCCTGAGCACACACTGCCAGCTGCATGGCCTCAGCATGGCTTTCTCCTCTCCCAGGTACACCCAGGCACAGCCCAGGTGTTCCCAGTTTCATTTGTGAAGTCTGGTGTCTTTGCACTAGATGACAACACAGACGGTCCATCCGCACAGCAAGGAGAGCACAGGGATGGGAAGGGCCGTCTGACTTGACATAGCTGGCAACAGAAAGAGCTCACAGGGTGGTTCTGCCAGCACCCCTCACCACCAGGCAGGACTGGGGCTGGGCAGACCCACTGCAGCCCATTTTCAGTGACTGACAGACCTCACCCACCTCAGCTCACAGATGGAACACGGTCTGTGCAGTGCTACCACTGGGTACTGCACAGGTGTGTGTACACAGCAACTCTCAGTCCCCTTTTGACAGTCATTCCACATCTTTTCAGGCAATCAAAAAGCAGCAGCCTGGCTCAGAAGCTGCTATTTCCCAGTGCACAGTACCCCATCTCTATGAGAAACAGCTTCCAGTTCTGCTGGACTTCCTTTACACTGCATTTCAAGCATTGGCTTAAAGACCTCTGCTTTCTGCAATCCAGTGATGTTTAGGATTTAGTTTTTGGGTTGTTTTTGGGAGGGGAAATCAGGCAGGGAGTATGGAAGGGAATGAGAAAAAGGGGAGTCAAAGTCTAAATACAGAGAAATGCAGAATGCTGAATGAGAAGCAATCTCTCTCCCCCACATGCCTCTCTCAGAAAGCACTGAAATCAAATAGCCATGAACAGGAATAAAAGCCAACAACAACAAACAGACCCTGAAAACTACAAGTCGATTCTGAGAATACAGAACCTCCACAGAAAAGGGTGCGGAGTGCATCCAACTGCAGATTAACTGGACAACCCAAAATTTGACATTTGTTAAGGCAAAGGACAGAAAAAAAAACAAACATGAAGGTGTGAAATCACAATCAACTTTGAAGTGCCTCCCATCACAGAGAGGAAAAAGGACAAATAAAAATAGTTCTCTAAAAACCTCTCATTCTCTAAATAATTAACTCACATCAGTGCCCACAAGAGAAAAAGGATTCTCACAAAGGATCCCCAGAAGAGAAAAAAGTTCTCCAAAAGCACCAGCATTTGAGCTTGACAAACAGTTGCAACAAAATTAATCCCTAAAGTTCAAATGTAAGCTACTGCCCCAGCCGGATGAGAATCACTTTACTGCAGGGCAACAAAGAGTTTTGCCAAGGCTTACGTAATTACAATACATAATTTCAAGTTTTAATGCAGATCTCGAATAAGCACTTGGAAAAAGAGCATTATGCATCTATCAGATCATTGATAAAACACTGCATTAGTTTAATGCATTAAAAAAAAAAATACAACCCTGAATCATGGCTATTTAAAAAGGGGAAGCTATTCTGCCTATGAATGCTTTCCCATTACTGGTGAATGAAACCACAGAAGTGCAATCAGAGGGCAGCAGCAGCACTCGGACGGGAAATGCGTCTTTGTCCCCATAGAAACCATCAGGGAAACCCATGAAAAACAATACCACTCTGAGTTTCTTATCAATATGCCATTCATTACTTGACTGCATTCAGACTTTGCTCTTCAGTAATGTAACAAAACATAATCAATTGTCTTCCAGAAGGTTCTCCAATGCAACCTTTGGAGCACTCCCCTCTGCCTTTGCTGCACATCCCACACATTTTTTCCAACAGATTCACATTACTCTTCCCTGCAGAGCTTTGGGACTACCAGCAAATTGCTATCCTGCCTTTTGACACTGAAACCAGGGCGTAAGAATCCAACATTCACACTTGCTCTCCAAAAGCAAACAATTTCCATACCAAAATCAGTTGAATTATTCAGAGGGCTCTAAACTCATAAGGCAGGAGAAAAAAAAATCTTTAACATTTAAGGCAGAGACAACAACTGATAGTCTGAGTGTTTCAGAAGAAAATATCTTCATTGCAGTGAATAAGCAGTCAGTAGTAAAGGAGCCTGCACCTGAATCAATGAAAGCAGTTGCCTCTAGTCTGTCCCCAAAGCCATCTGTATGAGAAGTAATATCTGAGCAACAGCTGAGCCAACCTTCCCATTTTGGAAACACTAACTGCAGACTGGGCCCACAATTTTTGCACAGCAACATTCCCCATATGACAGCCAAATCAGCTGCTTTTGGAAGAGACTGAAGGAGCCATCCTGCTCCGGACACGCCAGATACACCATCCAATTGTTACTCAGGCTGGGTAAAATTAAAAGGTCCAGATTTACAGATTCAATGCAGCAGACACTGGAGATCAGGAAACAAACATCATTGCCATATGAATGACTAATTTTTTCATACAATTGCAGGTAAATATAAAATGGCAATTTCTAAAGGTGCTTTACAATATTCCTCCTAGGGTAAAAAGCTGAAACCACCCAAGAAATGTTATCTCATATTTCAATATTATTCTGACTGAGACCAGGAGAGCCTTTCCCTAGGTAGAGGCATTCAAGCTATTGACTGCCCAGTGGACCAGGGACTGCTCCTAGGTGGCCAATAATTTACAGGTCATTTAATCGAGGTCAGTTGCCCACACCTCATCATAATGATGAGAAGAGCATGCATGCAATTAGAGTCACAAGGAGGCAAAAAAATAAAAAGGGAAGCTCAACATGGGAAGCAGTTATCTTTTGCTAATCGATTTTTATTTTTTTTTAACCAAGGGAATCTCTCCTAAATAATGCAGAAGTAGGCATTCTTCATCAGGGAGCCAGTGAGACAGGGAAGGCGGTAATGGAAGCCCCGGCAGATGATTTGCAGCTCTGGTGAAAAGACTGGCTCTGAACTCACAACTACCCAATCTCCTTGGGGGCAGAGGGGCACACAGGAGCAGGGGGAAATGTTATGCCATCCATTTAAATCCTGCTCCTTTCACCAATAGATCCCTTTCCAATTTGTAACAGCACAGAGCATGGGCGTTCACCACACAACGTCCTACACAATTTCAGAGAAGAAAAAAAACCAAACTCTGCACAAAGGCTGTTAGACAGTCTCTTGCATAATGAAACAGGCTCAAGGATATGTTTCAAAAGACAACTGGGACTTTCAGGCAGCACAGGTTTACAGGATGAACCTTGTTCCTAAGGGAAGATTCCTTCACTGGTACTTCCGCACAATGAGGAAGCCTCTAAAAATTACATCTCCCCCACCCTTCCTCTGCAGGGATGCTAACAGCACAGTCAGCCCTGCCTGCACCCCCCTGACATGCAGTACCCAACAACTTAGAGCTTTTAACTTGTTTTAAGCTGATCTGGGTTTTTTCCCTACAGAATTCCATTTACAAATGCTCTGGCTCACCTCCAGGAAGGACTGGTGCCCCAAAGACCTCAGTTTTACAACACTCAAACAGGATTGCTGGGAACAGCCTGTCCTGTATGCCATATACTTTGTTTCTTCCATGCCCTTATTGCCTAAGACAAAAGATACTCCCCAGAGAGTTGGTAGGTAGTGATGCTTGTGTTGGGGTGCAGGCTGTGAAATCCTGCAGACCCTTCCACAGAGGAGCTCGGTTACAATAATACCCTGAGCAATCCATTCTTCTGTAAGAATCTGAGCCAGGGCAGCTACTTCATCACCTCACTTTTATCTTGTTAGATCACACTGAAGATCAGAGTTTTAAAAGGCTGTGCTGTCAACCATATGCTGTGTTTCCCATCTTTTCTAGGTCTTTTGATACAATGCATGATGAAGCTCCACAGGGAAAGAAGACCACAATTTTTTTTTTAACACAACTTCATGTTGTGAAAAGAGCCCTGCACTTTCTGAGCCTACAATGGGTGTTCAACATCTCTAAGGCCATGCCATTATTTCACAACCTTACTGAAAACCTTTTGCTTAGATGTCTGCAATCCTGTCTCCAAGCAATACACATTGACCAAAAAGGCAGGTGCTCAAGACTAAATATGCCTCACGTGTGTTCCTCTTTACAATCTCCACTTTTTCTCTCCCTCCCAAGCCTGAAGTAATCTCCAAGTGTGATAATAAGAACAACTAAGAGAAGGCAGCAGAAGAATTTCCCTCTGACAATGCACTGCAGCTGTGACTAGTTGGGCTCCTGCCCCTCCTTCTCACTCACCCCTAGCACACACATCCAGGTACCCTCAGTCTCCACTCGTAATTCAAAATGGACCATTTTGCAGCAAGTCTAAGGATGGAGGTTTTCAAGTCTTTAAAAGGACCAGCTATTTAACTGAATTTGAGATGCCCTGAGACACATCTACTCCAGGGGCTACAGAGCACCTTTTGTCAGAGAGATCAATCCCACAATGGGCATCTCAGGAGAGGCACCACCCATGACTGACATGACAGCCAACACACACCACAGCATCCTGCCTGAACAGGGAGAGTGAAGAAGACAAGGCCCTACTATGATCTACATAGTACAAAGTGCTTAAATGACACTGCAGGGGTAAAACCTGCTGCAAACTCCAGTGCTAGTTACAACAGCAAAGCCCCTTGCCACCCCTGGTCTCACTGAAAGGCCTTGAGCTGACTCAAGCTCCATCTGAGTTCCCATCATCATCCCAGGGCCAGACAGCAGCCAAATCTTCCTTCTCAGCTTTTGCATTAATTTATAACCTTTGGCACAGCAATTAACCTGTATGACTATCTATGCCCTCAGGGGGAGATTTATGCACTTCACAGGGTGGCTGTGATGTTCACCACCTGCAGACAGCCTCCCTCTTCCCTCCTGCTGGGAAGGGCACCAAACACATCAGTGTTGCTCCAGGAACAGGGTGAGAACAGAGACTTAGTAACCAAACCACATAAAGGCAATGGGGACACAAACCCTTCTGTGGAAAACAGTTGTGCAACCACTTCATCTGCTACCCTAAGCCTCACAGCAGATTTGCTGTCCATTAAGAAATTCGCCTTCCTCCATATTCTAAGAATAATAATTTCTGGTGTGAAATCTGACCTGTGAGTCTCTACTATTGAAGAACTTGTGCTCTTTGGTCCTGTGGCCCCGTTCAGGGTAATGCAAAGCGCTTAAATAACAGCAAAGTGCTTAAATAACAAAACAGATGAAGACTGTTTTTATTTCTAAATCTTCAGGTATTTAAACAGCACTCCCATTTTGTTTGATTTTCTTCCACTTTAGGACTCTCTAGGACTTAGAGAAAGCATTAACTTACATGTTCTCTACCGAATTGTAAGGGTAACAGCAAATTCTAACACATTGATGAAAAAGCTGCTGATCACATTATACTCTAACAAATGCTGGGGAGAAAAGCTTGCTACTAGCTATAAGAAAATAACAGGTCTACATGCAAAAAGGTTGGTATATACATTTGTATTTTTTGTGGGATCAGGTTTGTATCATGAGGATTGGAAACAACATAACTAGGTCATGTTAAAGCATCATCCATTCCAAGCTGAGAAATTAAAGAGGAAAAATTATTCTAAGAGCGCCAAGTAAATATGTTATGCTAGCACAGGCTTTCTAAATTAGTGTATTGTACTGGCTGCATTCCCCTGGCATAGAGCAAAAAGTGTCAAATCTTGTTTATTTTTATTGAATCCCACCTGCCTCATATTTACTCAAAGAATAGAGGAAAATTACAATATCTAAATACCAAAATTATTTTAATTTTTCCTTCAACAAGTATGATGAATGTACAAGGTCTTTAAGCTTCAAATATTACGACAGCTAATATTTTAATATAATTAAAGGCTTAAAAACACACTAAAGAAATTAACAATTCCCTGACAGCAGAAATGTTCTTGTATTAAGCAAACCATTGAAACAACCAACACAGAAATGCTTCATTTAATTCTGAGATCTTTCAGATGGCTCTTTCTCAAAGCATCTGCTATGTATCAGACTGATGAACTGCTTTATTAGCTATATACTGTGCATGGCACTATTTTTAGCACAACCCAAAAAAACCTGCCTGTTCTGCAACATCATTATGGGACACCAGCTAGGAGAAGGGCACAGTTCTGCCCAAGGGCCTACTATGAGAACAGGCTGTGCATAGAAAATGGTAAATACCATGACACAAACACAGATAAAATACTCAAAAGCAAGAGCCTCACAACATTAATACCAACCTGGCTTCATACCCAGGACAAAAATTTTAATAACACAGATGGAAGGAAAAAACATACAAGAACACAGGTTTTATCATAGGTCATTCACTGTTTTGGATTCAAGTTTCATTCTGAAGTGTAAGGACACAGTTTTTGAAGTACCTTAGAGGCACTTTAGAAAGTCTGTTGAGACTCAGCATGGCAAGTCAGTGTTGTTTTCCATATATTCAGTATTCTGGAAGCCACTACAATCATTTAATAGATGTGCTGCTGCTTGCTAACCCAGTCTTACAAAACATTTCCAGCCATGCTGTAATGTCTTAGAACTTCTGCTTCATCAACATCAGCTGCAGGTTTATGGAGTTTAACTCTGAAATTTCAATACTACAAGACTGGTTATTTCACTTATAGTTTACCAAGGGATCTACAGACACCTCCCCCTAAAAAACACAATTGCACTACTTTTTATAAAAAACAAAAAGCCCATGTAGCAACAGCACATATTTTTATAGAATGCAATTCACCCTATCTTCAAATTTCCTACAGTTCAGGATTTAAAGAAACTATAAATTACATTGAAACACGGACAATTTTTTTCTGTTTGTTTCCACAGTGGAATTCTGAGTTTCATTTTAAGTGCTAATGTACTTACACACATGCAATAGTGTAAGACATGATCCGAGTCTCTCATGGATTTACCACATTAAGGAGAACACCTCTAGTACAATTAGGAGCCCCACAGAATGCTCAGTGCTACCAGCCTACAACAATACTTTATTCCACCTTCTTACCTCCCAGTTCATTAGAAACATCCCAAGGCACTGTGATTTGCAACATCCAAATAACACACATTTTTAGTGGGGACATCAAGTGGAAGCTAAGAGCACTCTTGGTGCTGCTAGATCAGGAGCCCAAATCTTTGCAAATGACAGCTGTAATTTAGATAATGGGGATGGGGTAGAAGACTTTTAACATGTATGCACCACCTGCAAAACTTCAGGAGCTCTGTTTTTCTATTGAACTACCAGGATCTCATTAGGATCAATGAAAGATGATGTACTAAGAAATGCTTTAAAATTGATTTTCTTTTCTAGACAAATGGAACTACTTCTATATAACATTCACATTCCCTCTGGCTCCTCCAGTCCAGCAGCTCTAGGCCAACAGCAGACAAGCATCTTACTTAAAAAAAAAAATAAATAAAATAAAAGCACCAAGTTTTCCATTCATGTGTTGCCTGCCTGCTGGATTTCACATCTTTTCTTCTACCAAAATTAAAGCCATGAAAGTCTTCAGGAAGAGGAAGTTCCAAAGTGGTAGGTACTTAAAATGAACTGCAGAAAAACAGCCTTGAAGAAATAGGAAAAGAACTGCTAAGAAAGAGCTTCACTGAAGAGCAGGTGACACACAGCAGCAGAGTTCACACACATTTCTCAAAACATCATTTTTATCTCTTCTCTCCCTCTCTGGTTCATTATGAGCATCAGAGAGCAAGGGATGGTGCAGCACCCATCTGCCAGGCAGCTCCTCGAGGACTGCTCAGCACACAGGAATCCTTAGCAGCAGCCTCAGACACATGGGAGCTCAGAGGGATGCAAGCAACACACCAACACCTCTGTGAACTCAGGAGGACCAGGAAGATTTTTCATTTCTAAATATAGCAGGAGACTGAAAGTGATGACTGATTACAGTATGATGATCAGAGGATGTGAAAAAAGGCAGTCACTGCTGTTTGGTTCTATTTCTATCTCACATTATTTCATCTCTGTTTATTTAGCAGAGAAAGGATTACAATACCTTCCTACTTACAAGCCAACATTACATCCAGAAGAAAACCGCATTATGATTATCTTAAAAATAACCAGCAAGTCCTATTTGACCTTTAAAGTGAATTATTGTATAATTAGAAGACAATGCTCAAAACTGAGCAACAGTGTCATTTTGCAAACAACAGCTAAGCTAAAAACATTCATAAAGCCAGCACTGCTATTACAGTACACACCACTTTTCTTGGGTGGCTGAAGGATTTGGCCCTGTGCCTCCTATGCTGACTGTGTTCCTAGTAAGCAGCAGGGTAGGAGTTCAAGAGCATCCAGCACAGGCCTGTGTCTGCTCCCACTGCACTGCTCTGAGCTCATGCTGCCTTCCCTTGGAAGAGCTCCTCCAAGTTCTGTTCTTCATGCAAAACCACACATGTTTACATACATCCCCAGGAAAAAAAATCCACTTAAACATTAGGATGTTATCAGCTACAACAGAGAACAACCCCTCAACTACTTTGAACAAGTTTCCTTATCTTCATCAGAGGCTCTAGAATGATGCTTAGTTATTAAGCTGGGAGTAAAAGTTGTGGAAGTGCAGTTTATATCTACCTGCTCTGCATTTCTCTATGAATGGACATTAAGCTCATTTAATTTCATGGTTTTTTTATTTGAAAAAGATGAGGAATCAGACATTGGGGCTGGAGTAGGAAAATGCTCCGTAGACAATCATCTGAACTGAATTAAGAAGTGAAAATATATATTATTTTTTAGTCTGTAAATAGATTAAAAGGAGAAGCCTATATTGCAAAACTCAGCTTGCAATAAAATGAAAGTAGAGAATATTTAAATGGGATAGATTGTCATCTTTATTATGTCATTTTTATTTTAAGACCAGGAACTTTTCTTTCCTGAATGAATTGTGTATTAGTTTTTTCTAATTTTTAGATCACCAACTTCCTGAGCCTGTGGAGAACTTAGAGAATTTGGCTGTTGCTTGTAATTCCCCCATATGCACTGGTTATTTTTAACAAAGCTCTCCAGAACATCCATTTCACTCTGCAGCAGTTTGAACAAGTTTTCAGACAATTTTTATCATTCAATTAAAAAGGTAAAACATCTCCCCATTGTCTACCAAAACCAGAAGAAGCACAAAGGCAGGTTCTGTTCCCATTTAGATGTTTGGGGTTTTTTTAATGGTTATCTTCCAATTTAATCACTCTATGAAAGCCTGACATGATTCTGACAGTATTAATTGCTCTGATACCTTATGTGGAAGTTGCAAATAAATTCATCACTCAAGACAAAGAAAACTGGTAAACACAAGGAAAGAGATAGGAAATTTCCACAACAGTACAGCTACTGCTCCACATGAGAAAGAGCACTTCAACAATATACCCAGAGCATCCAGGGCTATTTCTTCCCCTGTCTTCCCATACTCCTTCCCCAAATCATTTACACAGGAGGGTGTCTAGGTAGGAGGTTTTTTCTTTATTAAAAAAAAAAAACCAAAACAGTAGTTCCCCAAGTACTACAACAGCTGGTACTACAAACAAGCACCCCCAGTGCAAGGCAGTTTCAGTCTTACTATGATTAGTGACTACATAATACTCTTACAAGCAGCCTCCAGATCCTCTGAGCATGGAAAACAAGATGTCCTCAGAACAGTCCTACAGAACACTTGACTGCTCTTCCTCTTCACACCTCCTCACTGGAACGAGCCATTTCAGTCCCCAGTCCTCTTTAACATCCTCTTTTAACACCAGCAGCCTTTATAATAGTGCAGCTCTTACACCTTTTCAGATGGATGTCTCCCAACAGGAATGAGGAAACTCCTCTAGGTGGAGGTGCAGGATGCAAAGAGCTCTCTATACTTTACTCCAAAATCTAAGCCAGAAGGTAAAATGGCACATCCATCCCACAATCAGGTTGCAGAGGAAAATAAAGTGTACTGCAAACAAAGGCTACAATATCCTGCACCTCCAGCTACCTGACCTCAGGTATAATGAGGGAGACTTACCTTTCTTCATCCTTAAAAATAAATTTCCGCAGCTTGAGATCCCGCAGTACCAGTCCACCATCATGGCAGTGTGCAACAGCAGAAGCTATTTGATAGAAGAGTTTGGCTGCCTCCTCTTCTTTAAGCTTCTTGCAGGTACGAACAAACGAATGCATGTCCCCATAGCTCCTTTCAAAGAACACATATGCTTTTGTCTCCCCAAGAATTATTTCAGTAATTTGGTTGATATTTTTATGCGCAGGCAGACAAAAACATGGTGCTAATAACTCCTGGTAGCAGCCAATATCAAACACCTGCAGGAACAATGACAGTAAAGCCAGGGTTAGTGACAAGAAGGACAGTGAAGTCATGGTAAATCTGATTCTGCTAACAGAACCATCCCTAAGTACAATTTATGTCACTGCTGAAAGCTGCACCAATGTAAACAGGATGTCACAAACTCGCAGCACTGAGGACAAGACAAAGCAGACTGCACAACCCCACACAGAAGACACGTAACCTTGACAGGAAAGGCTAGTCTTCAAAAATGGTAGCAAGCACAGTTACATTAGCTAACACCTGATCAAATCCAGAATGCAACCTAAATTAAGCTGTAAAGACCAGAGATGTATAAGGGCAGTACTCCGAAGGAAGCATGTTTCTTTTCAATTTTCCATCCAAATAAACTCATAAAAAATACAGCCAGTAGCTTTGTATTGAGAGAAGCTGTCACATTAAATCCACCCTGATACACATGCCTGGCTCTTTTGATTTTATTAACCCATTAAAGCCTTAAGGATTTTCAGGCTTAAAGTATCATCTATTGCTATTCCTATTTACTTCCTGCCTTTCTTTCATGTCTGAAAAACAGCAAAGTCACTTTCACTTTCCAAGTCTCAGTTCCACAATGGCTGTTTATAAGATCAGAAGGACAACCCGGGAAATAGCTCTGCCTGTTGGAGCACAGACAAACACCCTTCAAAAGGCAAAGACAAAACCACCCTGAACTCTCTGCATTTCAATCAAGTGCTCCATTAAAAGCGAAGTGTCCCTTTACTACTAAGTATGTTATCACTGATCTTATGAATGAGCTGTAAGAACTAAAAAAGCTGCTGGGAAACCCAAATATAAAAAGTTACTATAATCTAGTGATGACGAATGAATCAGTATTTGAGTCAATTGAGAAAAGACCACATTACAAGAAAATGAAAGACTTCATTGAGAATAACAGAAGTCAGTGTACTAAAAGAGACTGAGCAAAGTACTTGATAGGAGTGATTTTTATTTTTAATTATACTTGCTGCAGAGGACTGCAAAGCAAGTATTAGCATTTCCACCAGCATAAAAATTCAATTAATATGTAACTTACTCGTGAGTGTTTTGTTACTTTAGTAAAAGGAACTAAAGGTATTCATGTGTCCTTCGAACGAAATATAAAAATTAAGAACTGGTCTAGTTCTCTAACCACTGTTTTAAACTGCAATTATTTTTTACCTTTCTGTATTATAGTATTTGTGTTCTGATAGTGGGTATTTGTACCCTCTCTGAGAAGCAAATATCTTCCTGTTCTCTCTAAAGCTTTAAAAGCCTTTAAAAATTGAGTGAGAAAGATACAGTTCAATCAAAATTTACCTGAGGCTCCAAAACCTGCATCCTTTAATGCTTCAGAGCACAATCCTAATAAACTCCTTCCACAGAGGAGGGCTCAAGCCCCAAGAAACTGGGACACCCCCTCCTCACAGACCTCCCTTTCCTGTCACCTCATACCTGCGCTGCCTTACCCCGGCATAGGGAAAAACAACCTTAAAGGCAGACTGCCAAACAGAGCCAGCGCATTTTACGGGGGGAGGATTAGCACCGAGGCATTCTGGTGACATGGTGCACCAGGGAAGCAGAACCAGGGCGCGGAGAGGGTGTTGCTAAAATCCCTGGTGTGCAATTCATTCCAGAGGAGAATTCATTGACATTTGGATCTCAAAACTCGTAACTACTACGTTATAAGTGAATGGCTCTTCTACAAAGCAGCTGCTATAAAATAAAATTTAAGCAGGAATATTCATGTGGCTCAAACTCTCATGCGAAAAGACATCATTCCAGAATTCTCTCCTAAACCACATTATCATAATGTAAATTAGTTACATTTTGTGGTTCTCAGACTATGTTAAATAAGTAGCTCTGGTTATGTACCAGTACTGTGTTTGAACGGGGGGGAGGGGGGGGTAGACAGGAAGCACTATCATACTGCTACAGTGTCAAATACCTTCTATAAAGGGCTTCTTTGTATGCCAGCTTTTAAGATCCCTGGCCTCAATTCAGCAAATGTCCAATAAGCTGCAGTTTGATTTAGGTCTCGCTAGGAATTAGAAGTGAGAAGTTACCATTGTTTGGATGCCACAGAGCCTTGAAGCAAATAACGGCATCGGTACAGCCGGTGGGTGCAGCCAAATGAATCTTGAGAATCATCAGTATGTGTCTGCTAGAGCCAGCGTTTCTGCAAGCAATCTCTGAGAGCATCTTCAGTAAGATACCAGAGAGCACCTCTCTTTGCCGGAAGGCTACTTGACAAATAGTTGTCATGACACTGCAGGCATTTTAAAGCACACATTAAATTAAGCCGAGTTCAGGACTGACAACTGCACCCTCAGAAACTAGCAAGCCAGGCTAAGATCGTATTTTTGGAGCACAGCTAGTAGTGCCTCGCACATATGGAAAAACTGATACTATTCAAATGTCAGGATCAGCTCAAAAACATACAGCTTAAATAGAAGGGAAAAAAAATAACGGCCCAGTCTTTGTGAGCTGCAGTTCTACTGCTCATACTGTTATCAACAGTGCCCTAATCCTGCAAAGCAAACAAGAAACAAAGAAGCGCAGAGCCCCTGCTTCACTACTTGCCATGCAAGTTCACCTAGAATTTCATGCAGAGCAGCAGCTTTGTGAGACCTGTTCATTTCATGATAAGATGCCAATGTCCTAGAGTGCAGCACTGTACTACTGCGTCGAGCTGGGCTTTCATTCTCGAAATTCTCATGTCCTATTTCAGTTTGGTAACAAAGCATCCAGTTCAGCAAGCAATATTAGTTCTTAGCAAAGCCATGGGCCTTTTTTCCCCTAAATAATCACATGAAGGTTTCATCAGGTTTTATAACTCAATCAGTAAGCATATTTAAATTGCCCTCTGAACTCCAATCTTCACAAATAGCAAGGAGGAGCAATTATTTTCACTTCTCTGCTACAGTCTAGTCCATAACTTTTTATGAATCAAGTATGAGAAAGTATGAAACAGTGAGCAATACTATTATTAATCCCTGGAATACTAGTAAGCTATAATACATCTACTTTTCCATCTAGAAATTTGCCAAATGGCATTAATTCCGTGTTTTGGGAATAATACAAACACTGCAGCATGTGCTGCAAGGTTGCAATTTGCTATGTAGTTATAAAAACTACTACTGGGTACTGTTTCAGTTTGCTGGACATAAGTCTGTCTCGTTACAGACAATAAGAATCACAATTTAGGAACAAAGGATAATATTCCCTCAGCTCAAAAGGAGAAAAACACCCCTCCACAGATGTGCACGCATGCGGATTTCTTTTTCCCACAGCTCACCTTTTAATAGTAGGAGCAAATTGGGAGGAGACAGAGAAAAGCCGGCAGGCTACAAAGAGTGGGATAGCTATTCTGTCTGCACTTCTAAAAACCGTAGGTGTGCAGGTTTTATTCTTGCTCAGTTGGGCAGTGGGGGAGGATGCTGTTTGCAAACAACCTCCACCGTGAGGGAGCTCAGGCTGATTAATTAGATGTGGTTCTTCTTTTTTTTAAATCACTTTTAAGATAAAGCCGATGGCAATCTGCCCCCGGGCCCCCCGCTTCTCCATCCTCTTCCGTAGCCAAAGCACAGAATTGGGGGCAGTAAAAATCGAGGAAGTCAGCAGGTCCCAACACCTTAAAATTAGCTGGGGATTCCCTACTCCATTTTGAAAAGTGAGTATGTGGAAGATGAGGCTTTCTCCTAGTCTGAACTCACGTTAAAACCTACTTCAAGAACGGCTCTTTCCAGAAAAATATCCCCCTGCCAATAGAAGGCAGACCTGGCTCCGGGCCACCGCTATAACGTGGCCATTGTCTGGAGAGAGGGAAAAGTTACAGGATTCGCCTATAATCCCGTCTCCCTGCCTTTTGTTTCTCCACTATTCAATAAACGAGGTACACGGCCATGCTCGCCCTCCTGCGAGACACGGGAAACCCGGGCGCGACGGGGGAGAACCGGGGGAGGGGGAGAACAAGGAGAGGCATTACCTTGCAAACCAGCTCCTCGCCGCTGTGCAGATGTACGGCTCGGAAAACGTGGTCTCCCTCGAGAGGCTCCAACAATAAGTATTTCCCGATGCAAGAAACGCAATGCGACAAGTTCGGGGTCTCCGGCGGGCTCGGCGAGCCTAGATTCGGGCTAAAACTCTGGCTTGGCTCGATGGACCGTATGGACGAGAGCTCTTCAAAATCCTGGGTTTTATTCCGCGGTCTCCCATATCGTGCTATCGTGATAGGGGTTGACCTTTGTATGTTCATGAGTATGGAGAAGACCAGCCGAGACGCTGCACCGGAGCCCTGGCGTGGAGCGCGGTCTCTCGCCCGTCCAGCTGCGGCTGCCTTTGTGTGGCGGGGGGGGCGGGAGCGCGGCGGCGGCGGGCGACCAGCCTCAGCGCCGCGTCCTGGGCACAGGGAGAGAGCGCTCAGCCCGCGGCCCTTTGTTCCCGCCGCCGGCCGGGCGCGCAGCGGCGCGGAGCAGCGGGCAGCGGCGGGGCAGCGGCGCCCGGGGCCGCGGAGCCGAGGGGCGGGCGGCGGCGCGGCCGGGGCTGGGCGGCCGCCGCTCCCGCGGGGCGCGCAGCGCGGGCGGCAACAAAAGGTCGGCAACGCGGTGTGCGCAGCGGGACCGTCCTTCCGCTCCCCTACGGCCCGGCAGCGCCGCGCTGCCGCGGCTCGGCTGTAGATGGCGCGGGAGCCTCGCCGCTAGCGCCCGGGGCGCTCCGAGAATGCCCCGCGAAACAGCGAGGGAGCATTTAACTTGGGCCGACAAAGGAGCGGGACCGCGGCGGGCGGCCCGGGGGAGCCGCACCGGCACCGCGGGAGCGCGGCGGGGCGCGGGGCAGCGCGCACCGCTCCGCGCTGGCGGAAAGGAACGGGCTGTCGTTGTCGCGACAGAACAAAAAGTGCAACCGGAGAAGAGAGAGCGCTCCCACGCTCCCCCTGCACAGCGGAATTGTGAGCAGGGGCTCGCTGCCTTCACCGCCTTCAATGGAGTTCACGCACAAAGAAAAGAAAAACCGGCGCGGCGAGAAAGGCCCGAGTTCTTACTGCAGGGGCTGGGAGGGCGATAAGCGAAAGGCCATAAGGGACAATTAAATAGAATCGCTCAAAAAAAAAAACAAATAAATGTAGAGAGCAAATTTTGTTTGATGGGGTTTTTTTTTTTTTTCCTCTTGGGGATAGAACACAGGGAGCAGAAGGTAGCCGCGCCGCTCCCCTCCACCGAGGCACCGTCTCCCCCCGGCGTATCAGTAACTACTTACGTGGCGGGGACGCTGGCTGCCTCCGTGCTCGCTGCCGGCCGCCGCACGCCCGCACGGTGCCCAGCGCGCAGCCCGACTGCCCCGCCGCCGCCGCCCGCCCCGGCCCGGCCCGGCCCGGCCCCGCCGCGCCCCGCCCCGGCCGCCCCGCCCCGGCCCGCCCCGCAGCCCCCCCGCGCCGCCGCGCTCGGGGTAAACAAGGTGAGACGTCCTTCCGCAGCCCTGCGAGCGCTCGGGGGCGGCCCGCCGGCCGGCTCGGGGGCCCGGGGCTGTGCCCGTGTATCCCGGTGTATCCCGGTGTGTCCACCAGTGTGAGCAGCGCTGTACAGCGGTGGGATGCTGACCGCGGCTCCCCCGCTGACAGAGCTCCGGCAGGTCCAGCCTTTCCAGGGGTTGCCCTTGCGGCTGGGGTCGAGATGGTGGTACTAATTTTAATATCAAATAAAATAATAACAATAATGATGGTAGTGGCTTATGCTGCCCTAAAAGCAGAGTCCGCTGCGCTGCCGGGCGCGGGGGCTGATGCGGTATCTCATGTGCTGGCCGAGCTTTTTCTCAATGAAGCAATCGCTATTTTCCGGGCAGCGCGGGGCCCCGCATACTTAGGGGAGCACTGGCGCTTGTACCCTGGTGCTGCCGGGTGGGAGGAGTTCCACCGACTCCAGACTTGTCTTAATCCGTCCCAAAATTAAAACGGAGGGGAGGAGGGAGTGCGGCGGAAGGGAAGACCGGGGGAAAACGTAAACCTTTTCACAGAGAAAGCCATGAATGGGGTCGGTCTGTCTCCGCCCAGCACCACTGCGGGCTGTCGGTTTGGTGGTTTTTGTTTTGTTTTGGGGGTTTCTTTTGTTATTTTTGTTTGGGTTTTTTGTTGTTGTTTTGGTTTGTTTTTTTACTTTTTTTGTCTTTTTTTAAAATCCGTTCCCTTTTGTTTGAATAACAGGAGTTTAGCTATATATTGAAATTTGCTGAGCAGTTCCCTGAACTCCTAATGAGCCTGATAGTCTCCCTAGTTTTTGTCTGGATGTTGGTGATTTTCTCTGAAACAGCGACCAAAAAAAGCCCAAACCAAACCAAATGCTCAAACCTCTTCCCCCAGTCCCCTCCTGCCCCCCAAAAAGGGGAAAAAATAAATATACAAGCTAACAGTAAGAAGAAAATAGGTCTGTGAGGAGAGCACAGCTCTGTCCTGGAGCTGCAGCCTTTGCAGGGCAATGCCAAGGGACTGTCTGTGTCTTGTGTGTTCTTTCCCCCCATCAGCACAGGGGAGGATCAGAAAATGGGAGAAGGGTTGTTTTGGGGTGAACACCTACGAATTTGGGTGATACCTGTTTTCAAGGGGTAGAAAGAAGTGAGTATGACAATAATGAAGTAACCAATGGAGGAGTCAGTCCCAGAGGTGCCTGCTTTGAGGCAGAGAAACAAGCTCTGAATAGGGCTCCAAAGGGGCTAGGGATGCTGCAGTCAGACTCCAGTCTTGACAGGGGAGGCTTTGGAAATGCCTCTCTATAGCATTGCACCTGCCTCGTGTCTTGACACTAGGAGCTGTAAGTGCCCTGTTTTAGAGTTTATAAGATAAATACCACAGAAAAGGGTTGTCATGATTTTAAATTTGGCATGGAGCAGATGAGCTTCTGGCAGCAGAGATTTAACCTGGTGAATGTCACTTGGGTAGTGAGGAAGGGCACAGATGCAGTCATCTGCAGCAACCCCTAGGACGACCTGCAGACTCAGTGTTTGCTATTTGCTGTAAAAATGAAAAGGTGCTTTTCCTGCCTTTCCTCACTTATTCCCATCACCTCTGAATAGTTTGTAACTTTTCAATACCATTTTTAGAAATGAGATGAGCAGTGCCGGATACTGAATCATTGCAAATAAGGACAAGCCATAAAGTTATGCAATACATTCTCCAGTATCACATCCTGTGATCCAAATCAAACATTCTTTTCTTAGTAGATGGCTTTTTACACAATTTCTCCCTTCCTCTCCCCCTGCATACTCCTTCTGACTATGACAAAGACCTAGGCTCTTGCATCAACCTTTGTTCTGTAAATAAATGTTTTCTGTTTAACTTTCTTAGTTACCCAGCATCAGCTGGAGCCACAGTCCCTAGCAACTCTGGAAAGGCTATCCAGAGCCTCCAAGGCCAACAGGAGAAAGGAGTGAAAGGAGAAAGGGATGAAAAGTCTAATTCATCCTAAGCCTCTGGTTGGAAATTCCTGATTTTTATCAGAATTGGGATTTACATCTGAAAAAGGGATTCCATATCCATTCAAGTTTGGAATGAAGAGATTATAAATTTTGAGTTCTGAATTAAATCTACATTCTAAGGCACAGAAGGATACGTACAGTGTGTAATGACACAGTTACCTGTCCATCAAATGAGTTTTACTCTTTCAGAATATTTTAATTATTTCACTCCCTTTGCTATGGGGTCCCTCCCCAGACCTAATACTTTGTAAATTTTGCTTTTGCTCTCAATTATGTCAATGAAGATACTGCCATTTCAGTCCAATGTTAAAGTAGTAAGCTCTAAATGAGCAAACCCCTTTATCTGCCTCATAGAGACATTAGGTGTCCATAATTCTATGCCCATTGTTTTAGTCTGTGTCAGCTGAAGTTGCAGAGGAAAATCAACATATAACATGTGAGATGGGAAAATGAATGAGATCATAAAAGTCAGATCAAAGTCTGAAAACCAAGTCAGCATTGAGGCTTTGCCTGACTGCATCCAGTCTCCCATAGCTGTCGTGCTGAACCAAATGGGAGAGATGTGACTTGAAACACATCAGTCAGAATGTCAGGGCTAAAGGGGTGCCATTGGCTGGTCCAAGTTTAAATGTCACGTTCACGACATTTAGAAACACCAGTTTGAAGTAAATTGTGTTGGTAGTTTCGTTGTATTTTCTCATCCAATTGAATGAGAGAAATTTTCTCTCATTGTATATTGTATATAAGCATATTGTATATAAGCATATGTATGATTAAACAGTTAGTGAATCAGTGGTACTACCAAAGAAGTAGCCAGCAGATTGGCATATGAGAAAACTATCATATCTCCCCATGATCTTTCTGAACACACATCAGAATGAAGTTAGTTAGGAAGGATTCCTTTTAGGACTGCCTACTGACTGCCTTTTGCTCTTTGGACTTCATTGTGCTGATCTACCTTGCCTGGAAACTGTCACCAAAAGAGACAATCCAATTAGAAGTTTATCTTTTAAATAGACCCTACAATTATCTACTTCTTTGATGATGATGTCCAGTAGTGCAGTGCTGAGTGCTTGCTCTGGAATTGCTCTTTCTGCAGGAAGTGCAGCTGCAGGAGTGGAAGGGGGGAAAGAGGGAGGTGAGGGTGTGTGTGTGATGTTCTCCCTGGAGCATTTTTCCTATTCTTAACTATCCCAGAAGAGTCTATGGAGAAGGCCTTACATTTTCATGCCATGGAAATCATCCACCAAAACTCTCCCCTATTCTGTATCCAGAGTTTACCAGCAGGCAAACAGCAAAACCAGGTGTAGAAATTGGAGTTTCCTGTTTCAGGGACTGAGAAAAAAAATATTAAATTAAAAGTGTGACATAAATCTGACCTTGTGAAAAGAAAAGCATCTTTTTCTGTAACTCTAATTTTCAGTCTGTTTTATCTTTTAACATCTGCTTTTGCAAATATGGACTCTGTGTGGACAGGAGCCAATCCTCCCCTCCAAGCCAATAGCAGTCTTTCTTCCATTGATGTCAATGAGCTTAGATCAGAGTGCAAGTCTTGTGAGTGATCAAAGACAGTCCTACATTTAAAAGACTTCCTTTTCCAGGTCAATCTGCTCCTTGTCCCTTTACAGAAAATATATTGTCAGTGTACAAACACAAGCTAGAACAAAAAGGATAATAATTTTTGAAGTGGTAAAAGAAAGACCCTAATTTTACTTTTTTGCTGATTTACAAAGTGCAGAGCTGAGCCTACTGGGAGCATTAAACAACTATTAAGTGCCGAGAACTGTCATAGTGAGAAGACAGTCTTATTTCAGCAAAATTAATCCAAGTAGCAAGCTCAAAATATGCTTGAAAGTACCTCCCCATCAGTTGTCAAGGCTAGATCCCCATGCCAATTCGAATATGTTTTTTCTATTTTTTGTAATTATTTTTACTTATGCTATTACTCTAGTATGTTAGTAAGGAAAGCTAAAGAAAGTGATAAATCATGGGACAGCAAAGGGACAAGTCTTTTCACCATACATCAAAAAGGCAATTCAAAGACATAGAGACAAGCATCTCTTCTTTAAAAAATCTTATGATTTTGACTTTTGGTATGTGCATCCTTTTTTTTTTTTAATGAGCTGCTGTCAAGAGGTAACTTGACAAGAAATGTACCCATTTGCATGAACGGCGTGTGTGGGGCTTACGTGTGTGTGAAATAAGGATACAATAAAGTATGTAAGGATAAATACCTATGTGCCATATCTGCAATCAGAATCAAGCCTTAGGCTTCATTCTTCACTCAGACAACAAAAAGAAAAGGTGTTGTTGAATAACTCAGTGCAAGATTTACAACTATCTACAGTGCAATAAAAATAATAAAAAAAAAAACTAAAATATAATTTATGTACAGAAGCCAGTTAAATGAGGTAGAGAGAAGCAAGTCCAACATTTCTGTGAGCTGCCTTCTTGGTTAATTGTACATTAATTGCAAAGAAAAAAAAGCAATTAATAAAGGTTCTTTGAGGTTTGCCATTATATGTTTCTTAATATGGGACCCAAAAAGTGTCTTTGTTGTCCTCAGAAAAAAAATTTCTGTGTTTGAAAGAGTAGTCTGCTCAGGAAGCAAAGAAGTCCTCAGCTCAAGAGTCAGTGATCTTTCTCTCTGGTTCTGGATTCACTTAAGTATTGGGTATTTCCAAGCAGTAGTATTGCATCCCCAGGTCCTAGCTATGGCTGTGACCACAGTCTGTTCCCAGCCTAATCATCCCCAGTAGTTTACAAGTCTCCATATGTTGAATGCGTTGCTGATGGGTTTCAGCATTAGCAAAAGCAAATTGACCTTCTAAATCACAGCACTGCCCTCCAAATCTGACTGTCAGGGCTGTGGGCTGTTGGCTCCCACAGCTAGACCTTACATTTCTCTGTTACCACTAACTCTCATTATTCACAGATGGCACCATTCCCAGAAATTAAAAAATGGTTGTGTTATGTATATCCATATCAATCCTATCCCTTGCTAATTTAAATCAATCTTACATAGTGGAATTTTCTTTTGAACATCCCTCTCTTTTAGCTTTATGAAATAACCTGAGGAAAAACACTCCCTCATTGCTCAGATATAAGTACCATTTCTTTTATATTTTCCACATTTGAAGTTATACTGGTACTGCTAAGAGAAGAAAAAGGGGGGTGGGGCTTATTTCTTTATTTCTTTTGTAATGGGCCAGGTGAGTAGAGCAAAGCCATGGATGTAAGATCAGGAAGAAAAGTGCTGTCTTTGCACATCCCGTATAGATGAGAGAAGATATGAAATGCTGTTACTATTTATTCCTAACCTTTTGAGATTGAACACAATCCAACCAGTTGCCATTAAGGTCTCTTTTCTTTTAGGGATGTATAAGACTCATTTTTCACATGAGGTTTCCTTGGGGAGTTGTTTTACAGACAAGTGCATGACCTGAACCAAATCCCTCTTAAGCAGGTTTTGCTTCCTCAGTTGCACCCATCAGCATGATGCTGGTGGAGGCGAATGTGAGATGGAAACATGACAACTGGATGTGCTTCTAGGAGCTGCTCTCCAAAACCTCACTGTAATCCTTTGTCTTGCCAGCTTTTTAGGTAGCACTGAAAAATAAGCAGGCTCCCAAAGCAGAGCTAGAAAGAAACATCACACTCATCATTCACAAAGTCCTTCTTGATGTGCACAAGACACTCCCATCAGCTAAATTTGTATACCATTCTTCACTGAGAAACTTCTTTTTTTTTTTTTTTTTTTAATTATTTAAAAATGTATGTTACAGCTGCATTCACAGATGTAAAAGGTGTAAACCACCTCAAGACCATTTCTGACTCTTCAGCATGAGTAATTAGCTTACCTGGAATTGATTCCAGTTGAACAATAGAAGGACTTGAGAAGGATGAGATAGAAAAGACGTCCAGCTTTAGCACAGAAAATGGTAAATGTTTGCAGCAGTTGCCTATCCTTAATGTAAAAGAAATTATGTGTCTTCAACTTTCCATTGGACTTACTTGTATATTTTTATACCAGAGCAAAAACTCCCCTATTAGGCAGTGTGTGTTCCACATGAAAGCACTTACAAACCATAATCAAGTTACTCCTTAGCCTTTGCTTTGATATACTAAATCTAAATAGACTTACCCTGTGGAGTCATTCCATTTTACTGCCAATTTTTTTTTCATATTCCTGTGGTTCTTCTCTGAACTACCTCCAGTTTGCCAGCATCCCTCATGAGCTGCTGATATGAGGACCAACATTATCCCAGTACATGATGCAAGGGTCAACCTGCTTCAATGTCAAATGCAGAAGTAACAGATGCCCTTTACTGCCCTGTGATGGATAGTATCTCTGCACACCAAAAAAGATTGCACAGGCCTTCTTGGCAACACGATTTCAGAGGGCTCTGAGGCTGGGGGTCTGTCAGGACCCACAATTTATTCTTCAGTTTCAGCTTCCCGAAGAATTCTTCTGTGAAGTAAGGCCTGAGGTACTTGTTTCTTAAATAAGTTCTTTATGTTGGGTGACCTAGAAACACCTGGTACTTCTTTTGCACCTTCTCTTCAAACAATGCCAAAAGTCATTATTCACTTCTGCCCACTTCCAAATTTTGTTTCCTTGAAAAGTAGTAATAGCAAAGGCTACTACTGCTATTACTACTGCTATTACTGCTTCCTTTGGTATTGCTGGAATCATCTTTAGCATGGGGCTGATAAGCAGTGCCTGCAGAACCCACTCTTTGAGCCCCACTTTAAGTTCAGGTCTTGGATCCCCTGCTAGCCAGCTTTAAAACAGGTTAGTTATTTTGGAGAGTTCATCAAGTCCGTTCTGATTCCTGTCAGAATCCCTCATGGTACTGTGTGGCAAATGCATCCAAAGTCAAAGTATAAAATACTACCACAATTCCTTTTATCCACCAAATTTGTAGTCTTATAAAAATAGCACATTAATTTGATAAGATCTTTCTTCCATTAATCCGTGTTGATTGCCATTAATTAAATTGCACTGTTTTAATACTTTATTAATTGACTTTCCTATCAGCAACTCCATCACTCTGCCTGGAATAGACGTCAAACTGACAGGCCTATAATTACCTGGTTGCCCTATTTTGTCTACAGAAGTATTGGCAAAATATTAACTTTCTTCCAGTACTTCCTCAGATGACTGGTTTTAGCTAGTGTGTGCATCTTTCTCAATTGTGGCTTTTTGAAGATCTAATTAAAATTTTCTGAGTTGCTATAAATTATTATTCACATTTTTGTTGGTTTAAATTTTCTCCTCCAGGCTGACTGATACATCTTTTAATTTTTTTGAGCTTTGTAGAACAGGATCTTTCAGGATAATGATATAAATTTTACTGGTTATGACTCTATCCTGCTTGCATGTCAAACATAAAATGCATTCTAAAAACACAGAAAGCAAAGTTGTTGCAACAAAGTCATTATGACTTCCACTTAAACAAACTCTAAATTTTGTGATTAATACTTCCCTGTCAGGATGAGGTCTAATGTAGAAGTTTCCCATGCCAGATACAGCTCTCTTTGAGTCAGGAAGTTGTTTTGTGTATTTTTTCTTGAAAATCCAAGAATGCCTTAGTACTTGCATCATGAGACATCCCTTTGCTCCCCCTTCAGATTTATCTTGCCAAGACTGAAAGTGCCATATATAGTGAAAGGCTTTTAAAAGGCTAATCATGAAGGTCACCCTACACCCAGAGGTAGGGCTGGTTGGATGAGCCAGTTCTGTGTTGTTTGGAACAAAGCCTTGCTTCGTGCTACACATTCAGCGTAACCATGCTGCTGCCACTGAAGACTGGAGTCCGTGAGAGCACGAAAATCTGAGAGTTTTCCTGAAGTGCTGGCCTGGCTATCATCAGAACATTAGCCAGAGAGAGTTACTGTCATGATTCTGGCAGTTCTGTGCTACTGCTGCCCAGGTGTGTCACAGTCTTCAAATGATAAGCATCAGATCTGCCCCTATCTGGAGAGAGAAAAAAAAAATCATGTCATTGTCCTTCTGGCTGAATGTAGCAGAGGTCCCTTTCAGGTCCCATGGAGCATGAAGAGTAGCAGCTCTGCAGGCACCAGCCTGTACCTCTTTGTTTGCAAAGTGCTTCCTGTTTGGATTTCCATGAGCATTTTTTTACCCTCCATTTACTTAAGTGATGACATTGACCAGACAAAAAGATATATGATCTTACTTAAAATTAGCTTTTCTTCTCTTCAAGCACGGAGTTTTGTAGGGACACTAAAACCATAAAATGACTTTAGAAAGTCAGAACAGTTGTCCATCTCGCTCAGAGTCTTCTCTCACACACAGGACAACAGTGGATGTCCATGGCAGAGGACAAGAACAGTGCAAGCACAGCCTCAGAGTGGTCTCTCTGGCTCCTCTCCCAGTGATTTGCAGTCCATTTGCTTGCTGAACCAGTAGCAATTCTTTTCTATTTGATGGCCATCACTGGATTTCTCTACAGCAAATCCTTCTATTTGCTTTTGAGCCCTCATGTGCTCTTAGCAACTGCAGCATCCTGTGGCCAGGCATTCCATAACTTAATTGTATATATGAAGAAGTAACTCTTTGTTTGAACTTGTGTCATTCAAACCTCTTAATTTTATGTGATACCCCCTTGTTACTGTGTTAGAAGAAGCAGCAAACAGTAATTCTGCACTTACTTTCTCCCTGTTGTTCATGAATTTTTAGGCTCTGTATTATATCCCATCACTTTTCCCAGCTGAAAAATCTCCATCTATTTAATAATTCCTTTTATAAAAGGTCTCATTTCACTTTTCCTTGTCTGCTTCTGCTATACCCTTTGGGATGGGAAACTGGAAACCTACTCAATATTCAGGATATAGCAACTATATGGATTTATAGTGACACACTGTTTGTTCTGTATTTTTTTATAATAGTTGTTGATACTGAATTGCATTTCTGATCACTACTAATTGCTAAGCTGAATGTGACAGTCTGTGCCTGTGGCTGTATTAATGACTCCAATGTTTCTGTAAACCCTCCATGATCAGAGTGCATTGCTGGGTCATGCAGTTCAGGTTATTTTCTCTGTTGTGAACTGTTTTGCATTTATCAATGTTGGATTTCCTCTGCACTTTTATTACAGTTGCTCTGTAGCATAAGGCCTCTGTGTAGCTCCTCATTTGTTTTCCTTTTTATTACCCCACATGAGCAAACATTGCAGACACATTATTTACTCCCACTTCCTGATCACTTTGAGTATTACCTACAGGACAATGTATGTATTAGGCGTTCAGTATTGGGAGCAGCTGGCACCACAGAGCCTACCTCCAAGGGGATGCAGGGTATGGAAAAAAGGCCAGACTAGAAAGAGTGAACTCAGCCTTCCTGCAAACTTTTGGGGGGGGGTCAGAAGTAGCTTTGTCACCTTTTCTTCTTGAAAATGAAGTATGTACCTGAAGAACCTAAGCAGAAATCAGTCACCTTGGGCTCTGTCAGTAGTCAGCAATGGCCCTCCTTAAGGATAACTTAAATACTAGATGAGCTAAAAGGGAGTTTTCTGTCTCTGCATCAACAGTAGATGAAAATTCTGTTATTAAGCACCTTTTTAGTATCTCCAATGAGATGAGATAATTCCAGAATTCAGTTTGTAGGCTTTTTTTGTGAATTGTAGTTGTGCAGTTTTGCAAGCAGAGGGAAAGCATAGTTATATAGTATCACCTAGGCTGGAACACTGGCTATTTGAAGCATGTTATAGCTGATCTATAATTCACATGCTTATTTTGACAGGCTGGCTCTTGTTAGTTTTCAATGGGTGTGGGAGGAAATAGCAGTGCATAAAACTTGCACATTACTAATACCATTGCCATATAAAACAAATATTTGAATAGGAAGTTTCAGAAATGATTCAGTGCTCTAACTACAGAATATCCTACAGGAATTTTTTATAGTAACAGAATTAATGAAAAGCAAATCCTATTTCTCCACCATGGGCATAGGGTAGTCCCAGTGCAGCAGAACCAATGTGATACTCCATCTCAGGGATAGAAAAAGCAGCCTCTACAGATTGCTGGCCCCCTGGGTGACTGAAGCTTGCTTTGAAAGGGCTCCTTGAGCTGAGAGGTTGCTATATGCTTTTTAAGTGTCTGTACCAGATCATGTGTGGGTGCAGCAGACAGGGGCTAAAAGCCCTGAGCTGCAATACAGAAGCAATTGAAAGACACTCTGTTGTTGCTGCTCTACCAACTGCAAAGGAAAACTCTCTTCCCACCCCTGCGGACTATTCTAACCACATCCTTTGAAGGTACTGAAGTTATTTCACTCACTTAGCCCACAGTTTTCTCAACATTAAGTCATAACTTGAAAGCTATGGGGTGAGGAGATAATTGTTACGTCAGTAACAACATTTCATTCAGACACTGTCATAAGCAAAGGATTTCTAGGTGCTGAAAACGTCACATGATCACCAAACAAAGAAGCCAAAATATAACTGTAAAAATAACCATCTTTTCACCATGGATTTGTAGTTCACTGAGAACAATTTGCACGAAGCTCAGTCTCAGATCTCTTTCTTATCTGCAGTATGGCTGTTCATCTGTAGTTAGAAACAGCCTGCAAAGTTTGACACAGATGCTGTGTCTTCTCATGTTTTGTGCTGACTTTATCACAAAATAACTTGGAGCTTTCTCAGTTTGTGTCTCAGATCTCTATTGGAAAATGAGGGAGAAGCACTTTGTTAACTCCTGGAGAGCTGTGATTGTTCCTGATGCAACACTAAAAAGGGGACACATGAATTTGTGAAGCTGAAACAAATTTGATGCATCCCTGGCACCACTTTGGCAACCCTTGCTATGTGCAGTGACAAAACATTGTCTGTGAATTTCAACAGCTTGGTCAAGGAAAATTTCTTTTTTTTTTCAATTTCCAGTTACTTTTACAATGTTGATGAGCGTGTGGTTTCTGACTCTGGAAAATCCACCTCAGACTGGAGAATCCCCTTTATCTTTTTGAAAGAAGAAAAGCCTGCTTGTCCTGTCTGCTTTGTTCCTAGAATCACTTTTAGATTGAAATGTATACTACTGTTTTTCACTTGTATCTATTTTAATGATCACATATATATGATACTGCAACAGGTGGGGTTATTTATACACATGGAAAAAGATGTTAGATCTCTAAGTTGTTCAAGATCTTAAAATAACTTATGAATGAAAGGAATCCTTTCTGTTAACCTTAGAACCCTTAGAAAAGGGTGGAGGTGTGGGGAGGAAATAAATGTAAAGTTATTTTGTCTCACAAGGCATGAATGAGTAACTGTTGCCATCTAATCTTTCTATGTGTGTCTTCAGTGTGGTACTTTCTGGGATTTCATGTTGTTTTCTTTTTTTTCCCTGGCTTCTTCAGCTAAGATGGACAAATGGTTATTGAACAGACAAGTTTTATATTTTCAAAGTGCAGTAGACCTGAGAAGTAAATATTTTTTCCCAATCTTAAGTATGTAGAAATTATTGAAAACAATACTAAGACTAAAGAGCTCAAAAACTCAAAAGCTTGTAACATCCTGCAGTGATGATGCAACAGTTCACAAGACTGAGTGAATAGCCAAGTGTAATTCTGATCCCTTTTACTTTGCCAGGCTGTGACACTGGCAGACTTCCAGAATAAGCCAATTTCAGAAGAGTGGAGCCTCCAAATACGATCTTCTGTCAGTCACAGAGATTTCAGCTCCAGGACAGGAAAGATTCATCTGGCAGATTATAATCAGTACTGTACAAGATGGTGAAAGAAGTGATCTTTCCCTAAGCGGGATGCCAGCTACTCCAGGACCAGTCAACACCTTGAACTGTGCTGGGAAGTGGTGGTGACTTAGTTCAAGTATCACTATGTCTCATCCCACTCTTGTGGTGTAAACCACTGTTTTTTCAATAGGTGCTACAGTGGCAACTCCCAGCCTGTGCTGAAACAATCAAAATGCTGCTGAGTTTCCAGAGCCATCCCCATTCTGGGCTTTCACAGAGGGAAGTCAGCAGGGAGGCTGACAGTCACACCTGATTTTTGGGCTCTTACTGCAGGACAGAGCAGCCATCCCCAGACCAGTTCCTGGGGGATGCTCTGCTCCATCCATCCCATTGTAGAGTAGCAGCTGCAGGTTTCCATGGCTCAGCCCGGACGGTGTGCTGCCGCATGAGAAGGCAAATATAACATGTAAAACTATGCTGAAGAATTTGACTTCTCCATGTATTACATTTGAATAAGGCTTTACAAACAGGATAAAACTCTACCTTGTTTTAAAAAAAATAGCATTTTTTCTCACCTTTTGAAATAGCCTCTTCATGGACAGTTGACGAGTAGTACCTTTTTGGTTAAGACTTCTTTTTGGTTAAGGCTTCTTGCAAAGCCATGGTCAGAGGGAAAGCTTATAACCAAGATATGCAGTAGCATCTCACATCTCCCCTAGGGTTTCTATCTCCATAGGATCCAGTGCCAGCTTGCAGGAAGTGGGGAGTTTGGGAAAAGGTTGGTTATAAATTATGGGTTCCTCAACATAAGGTGTGGGAACGAGAATGTCTGCATGTAATCAAATAACCCAGATATACTGGCTAGCTGTGGTAATAAATAGACCTGAATATATTACAAAACAACTAAATGACTGTTGTTATTTAGGCAGAGTGATCTTCATAACCTTTTTCTAGCCTGACTAATCAACCCCCCAAGTTTTCTTTCCTTTCTAATTCTACAAAATCATATAAAGGAGTATAGTGTGTCTGTGACAAACCTGAGTCATTTGGGTGATCCTGATAACGGGATACTTCATTAGGTATGAGCTTTAGTTTTGGTGCATTCTGTGGCTCCTGCCAACACCTAAAGAAGATTACCATTTCTGGTAAGGGCTCAAAACATTAAAGGAAAACTAAAAAGAGAGCAAGTTCTTTCAAGAGAATAAAGCTGATGCTGTGGGCAATTGGAATGAACTACATCAGCTTTCAAGATTAAAGAGAAAAACTGCAAAGAAGATTTACCAGTTGAAACTCTGTGTCATTAGAGATCCCCTTTTTTGCCATCAAAATAAAATGAATTTAAAAAATGAAGCTGTATGTGTTTACTTAGGAGCAGGAAAAAGCAATGATTCCTCCACCTACCGCTCAGCTGCTGCTTTATATAATGAATGACTACTCATTTTTAACATTTTTGGTATCTTACCTAAATTTAAAAAATGAAAGGGTAATATTCATTCAAAGAAAGAGCTGCCCATCTTGATACTTGTAATTATCTATTATAACAATATTATGGGCAAAAATGTAATAGTCTGGCAGTCAGTAGTTCTTTATTACAATTATGAGCAAAGTTAATTGACTTTCTGATGTTAAGGTTGACAACTGTTGGTCAAGGGAAACACTGTTTTTGTTGTTTATAACCTTATCAGACTCCAACAAACTGAATTGAAAATCCTCATGCCAGACATCTGTCTCGGCCTCATTTTATGTGTTTCCTTTTGGAAATATTCACCTTAAATGGTGCTTTGGAAAAAAAAAAAGTAAAAACAAAATTTAAAAACAGACAACAGAGTCTGTGTTTGGCCTCGTGTGTCATTCATAGCTCTTTAAGCCCTGTGCTTAAACTGGGAAGAAAAAACAAAAACAAAAACAAAAACAAAAACAAAAACAAAAACAAAAAAAAAAAACAAAAAAAAAAAAAAACAAAAAAGAAGCAAAAAAGAGAAATATTTTTTTTCCTACCACTGGAGAAATATTTTTCGTGGCCCCATGAAACAAACCCACCTGGCCTACCCTGGGAGACCTAAACTCACTTAAGAGGCCTCTGCAGTGGCTGTGTTCTGCCAAGAGCTACTGAAGCTAAACAGGATTTTCTGCACATTACAGGGGATGTTTTAGAAATGTCAGACAGGAACCATTTCCACTTCTTTCTGGACTCTCCTGTCATTCTATATTATCAGATAGGTATAAAATGACAGTAAAAGTACATATTTCTCTTGCTTTAATAAAGTGTTCAAGTTACTGAAGCGTTGATCTTCCTCTGCATTTTTCTCAATGCCTCTTGCATGATTATCTATGAAGAGATAATGACAAAGAGGTCAAAATGAGTTTAGTATAAATTGTATACAAAGAACAGATTTAAGGTAATTTGTTAATAAAACTGAAGTCCCTACTTTGAACAAAAGGGCTATAAAATAATCCTGCACAGCTAGCATCTGTTACAAAAAGGAATTACTGAGGGGAAAAAAAAGCTAAAAAGTAGTAGAATTAATGTTAAAATTGCTAACACTTATATATGATATAACAATATTCTTAAAAGATTTATCTCTTGGGAATTTTAGTGTGTAGCAAATTTATCTGTAGGTGTGACTAGCCTGGCTCACTGTGGAGAGTGTTCAGCTTCATGCCCTTAAAGAAGAGGTCACTGTGTCAGTGACAAAGAAACTATACCATGTACCAAAAGTTCAAAATATTTATTGTATTTACCAGTAGGTTGGAGGAAAATAGTACATATAGCAATTAGACACAAAATGTCCCCTTCAAATTTAGTGACACACATCTCTCAAATTAAAGGGTCCTGTAGCAGACTATATTCCAGGAAAAGTCTGGATAAAAGATCAAATCTAGAGCAGATTGCTCATGAGTAGCAAGGAGCTTGAATGAAAATTGCAGTGCTTTAACAACTGAAAGGCTACTCAGGGAATAAGGTAAATATTCTGAACAGACTATTTTTTTTAGAAGGGAATAAAGGAGATTTTGAAAGTTAAATCTCTCAGCTTTCTTATTACATCGTGTTTACATAATCATATCCAGATGCTTTAGGCAGTTGTCGCTTCCTGTGCTTACAGTTTGCTGTTGTCTCATCATTCCTTTATTAATCTTTGTGAGGATTAGCAAAACAAACAAGATAACTGTGAAGCTGAAAACAATTTTGTGCTGCTTCCTATGAGAAATTGTTTCCGAGCAGCAGTGTTATTTTTTTACATAATCTGGATTTCCTCACAAAATGTGTTGTGAATTTTTTGCTGTAGGTAAACCCTTCAGTCTCAGGTAGCAAGGCACTCCTCTTTCCTCACTCTCAAGCACAGGTAGGATTCTGCATGCCCATGGCTCACAGCAGGAACAAGGCATTGGCATTTTAAAGTCTCCCACCCAGCCTTTGTATGCAAGACCATGCACTCCTACAGTGGCCTGTAAAGAACAGCCCATTTCACATTATTGTCTAGCTAAAAATAGGCCATACACTTACTATAACACAGCATTTACAAAGCAGCTACTTCCTCTGCCTGTCAGTAGAATAAAATATACATAAATAAAGTATTTTCTACACACTGAAAATAGCAATATATAATCATCCCAGGGCACAGGATGGAGTTATTGTGCAATGACAGCACACCTTGTTGAGTGATAGTACCGAGCTTTTGCCATTTGCTTAGCAACATACCAGAGCATGGGATCAGAGTCTACACCCTGCCTTATTGCTCAATGAGGACCTGGCAAACGTCCCTCGATGTTACCCTGGCCTGTATCCACATATTTTGGTAACATATGTAACTTCATATTAGTGTTGATAAGGACAGACATGGTTATGTGTCTTCAAGGTCTGAGGCTGTTTGTACCTCGGGTTCTCTTGTGGGGATCAGAGCCATCGAAGGAAGAGAGACTTTCTTGGCTAATGTAGCACGGGTAGCATTTAACAGAAAGTCTTAACTGTTTAATCAAATTAATTAAGTTGAATATTGCCCCAAAGAGTTGCAAAGTAAAGAGGAAGTTGCAATAACCCCTGCAATCTCCTTGATGAAATATCCTAAATATTATATATGTAAAGTTACAGTTTAAATTGAAAATATGTATTCAAAGCATATAGTTTAATCTTTAGAAAAACCTGCCTTTTTTATTTTACTGTAAGTGTATGCAACTGAAAGGCAGTGATTTTAAAGCACTGTCATCCCAAGATTATAATTATTCAGGATTAGGTGGTCACTCAAAATCCCAGGGAAGTAGGATCACTACAGTCCTTCTTGTCATGGGAGCCACCATCTCGTCTCATTTGAGTCAGAGGAATGACCTATTTGAATTCAACTTTTGTGTTGAACTTGCAGCTTCTGGGAAATTTCTCTGCTTTAAGACCAGTTCAACAGTAAAGCATGTCTCATTTTTGTGAAACAGTAGTCACACAGAGTAAGGAATGGCAAAATATCTAAAAACACTCTAATATATAAAAACACTAAATTGCCACTTCCTCTAGGTTTATCCTTCATTTTCTCTAATTAGTATTTCTAAAATTGGCTTGAAATAATTGTTATAGTTTCCTGGCAAGATTTGACCAGTAATTAAGGTGACACTTCCTCTATCTTAAAAGTACCTATTTGTACACTGGGGTTTTGAAGTGAATTGGACAAGATCTGAAAAAACAGAGCTCCCATCTAGTCCCCTCTTTTCTCTAAACTGAGAAAGGTTGTCTCTCCCAATAGGAGCAGAAGCTCAACATTATGAAAATGTCTCCACAGATATTGTCTTGTATCTCAGAAGACCTCATTTAAAGGGGTTTTTAAGTGGTTTTTTTTACAGTTTCTGCTAAAGGATGTTACAAGGCCTGGTAATCACAGGATCATCAACAGAAGTCCCAGAGTGCCACTTCAGCCATTCCTTTGGCCTGGATGGAGCTCAAAGCTGGAGTGGTGCCTGTTTCCTTAGGACTGGGTGACAACCTACCTGAATACTGAAAAAAGCTGAGGTTTTCTAACACACACTGATGCAGGAGATCCTGAGTTCCTTAAACATGGTCTGTCACATTCATGGGACAGAAATCTGTAACAGAAAAAGTTGTACACAATCCAAATGGACCTAAAACTAGCATATTTACAAAATTATGGAAATATTTTCTACCAATAACCAGGAAATAGAGGACGACTTTTTAAATGAATTCCACGAAAATTTCAGCCCTTGTTAGAGCTCAGTGAAACCATGCCAGTGGACTGATAAATAGATTTTCTAGCATCAACTAAGGCACAATCTCCTAGTGAAATTTTTGCAATGATTGTGACACTTCTGTTTTGTTTTGTGGATGCTCTGTTGTGTAATCAGGAGGGAGTTCATATTCATCCTTACTCCTACTGGGGACAGCTAACATCATAGCTCTGTCCTATGCAGTTCCATATTTTCAAAACAATTCTAGCAATATGATAACTGTGAAATTTCTATTTCTCTGAAATTTTTCAAGAGATCCAAAATGTCTTTGTGATTTGAATGCTTTGGGAATTTGAATGCTTATGTGTTTATATTCCACAAGACCATCACTCTCATGGAGGTACCTTTAATTCAGCTTGTAGAAGATGGATCTTCTACACTTGTCCTATCCAGGGGATTGAAAAAAGTTGGTGATGTACAGAGAAGGAAATTGTAACTGCATCCAAAAAGTTGGGGCCATAAAAATTACCTTCCTATGTTCCAATTAGTTTGTCGCTTGAGACCAGAAAAAAAAAAAAAAAAATTTCAGGCTTGCACATACACTCATTAGAGTGGTGCATGACAGTCAACAAGGCTTTCATAGTCTCATTAGAGTACAACAGAGAGTGCTGTGGCCAGACCCTTCAAAGCAAGGTTTTCAAATGCAAATTACCCAAGTCATTGAGAAACTGATCCTCAGAAGCTCTAAGCACCTCTGACTTTCATCAAAACATTGAAACTGCCAGATATAAAGATTGTAGATCTTTGCAGCACAGGGTTTTCCAGCAAATCTAAGCAATTTCAGAGTCAGCATTAGTTGCACTACCATTACCACTGCTGTTATCAGTGCACTGCTAATCAAGCCTCTTACACCGGAGTAGACACAATATCCTTGTTTGAAAATCTTCAGAAAAAGGACCAAGAACAAAAGGATCAGCATCTTATGAGAGATAATAGGCCCTGCAAATAGCTGTACCCCTTTGCTGTGTACTGGGGAATGCTGGGACACTGCCCTAAAATTCACACACACACCTTCTAAAAGCCCATGTTTATTTAAGTGTCAGAGTTCATCTGGCCTCACACTGAGCGCATGAGTGCCAGTTCAGGGTCCATTGGCTTGATTCATAATATTCTAGAAAGAAACTGTGGTGCGACCCCTGGTTTTGCAGACCCAGATATAATTGTACCAAAAAGGAGTTATTCCATATAGGCTACATTCTCATATCACCAGCATAAACAAGCCATCTGAGGGCCATCATCTGCCCCTACAAGGAGATATTTGCTCTGTGTGTTGGTTGAGGCAAAGTCTAGAACTGCTTTGTGCATCTTATTAATAGAAGAATCTCACTCTAGCAAGGAATATTCCATGTTGACACAAGTGGTGATTATGACAACCCTAGTTCCAGTTCCATCCTTTAGATGGGTGCATTTAACTGTAAGATTGATGCCTTAAGTTTTAGCTTTTATATTTTTCAGATCAGTAGTGCTTTAGTGTATAACTCTAAGACTCCACAGCCTGTCAGCTACTGATCTCCCATTTTATTTAGACAAAACCATTTCCCCCTAGGCCTGAAACTCAAGGACACCTTACTGTCTCAGGCCCTGAAAAATGTAAACAGCAGTGGATTGTGAGAAAACTTGGAGTAAATTACTTCATTACATGAAGCTGTAATTGGACAATTAACCTCTGATATGCAAATAGACCAAACTTATATCTGTATGAAAAACTCTTTACCATCGTCCATTTTGGATGTAGGCTCTGTGAGGGCTTTTGCACTGCCCAAAGTGTACCCTTTGAAGGCCTTTCAATATTTTTGAATATCATTATATTATGAATATTATTATTCTTTTTCTAACTCTGTCTATCCCCTCTTCTAGGTAGCCTCTCCAAGGCAACAGGATATCTGTGTGCAGCTAGGCCTGCCACTGGCATTACATGTTTCTGCATCATGTTGTGATGATTTCACTGTACCATCTTCCTTTGAGTTTGAATCTGTGTCTTCTAATAAATATTGAATATTTACAATACCACTCAGTCAGTTAAGAATGATATATAAATTCTGTAGCCAGCTGAACTTGGAGGTTACCACTATTGTAAGCAATTCCTGAGTTCAGTGCTAGTATTCACTTTTGTGTGTAGCATTTCCTCTGTGTGTAGCATTTGTACTGTCATGGCTTTAAATGGGATCTTTGTCACCTATTAAAGAGAGCAAACTGTTTCAACCTTTTTTCTTAGCTCGATTTTAAAAGAATAGAGTGCTGCAAGGGAAAATGTTACTCAATACAAGGCTTCCAGGACTGCTGCATGCTGCTGAAATGTGGAAGAGGATAAAGGGGTGGTGGTGTTTTTCCATTTCATTGTAAGTACAAACTCCTTCTGAAGGCGTGTTGCAGTTGTTTATGCTCTGAAGAGAGCAATATTTTTAGCTTTACCACTTACAGTACTGGGATGTATTGCAAACTTTTTGATTAAGCATCATAGGCTACAAGAAAAGCTTGGAGCTGTAATGCCTCTAGCACATTTTTAGGCAGTTTCCATGCCAACCGTAAAAATTATGAGCAGAATGAAAACAAGAAGTCTTTTTGAAAATAAAATAGTGCAAAGTTAATGCAGAACCCAAAGTTTTGGAACATGGTATTATATTGTTGGAAGATTTATCATGATCCATATATAAACCCACTGGTTGTATCAGGAGCTTGTCAGCTGTTGCTAACTTAGTCTGCAGACCTGCAGAGCTTTCACTCAAAGAATAAAGCATCTGTTTTAGCCTTTGCAGAGTTTGGAATTACTGCAGAAGCATGAGCAAACCTTCAAGCAAAGAATCACTCCAAACTTGAAAACTGTATGTTTAGATGCATGTTAAGTAGAGCATGGGAATCACGGGGTTCCATTGAAATTCCTAGATAAGATCTCCATTATGCTGGATGAGAGTTAGTATGCACAGAGAAGCACAAATACAAGCTGTAAGGACAGGGGGAGGTCATTCACCAGTTACATTCATGGATAAAACAGACTCCACTTGGGGAAATTAATGTAATTTATTGCCAGTGAAATCAGAGTAGGATAATGAGAAATAAAACGAAACCTTAAAACACCTTCCTCCACCCCTTCCTTTTTCAGTTTCAGTGTTACTCCTGATCTTATTTCCCTCCTTTTCTCAAAAGGCACCATGGGACAGAGAGCAAGGGTTGCAGACAGTTCATCACGTTGTCTCTGCCACTTCTTCCTTTCCTGGGAGGAGGAGGGCCCCTCAAGCCCTTTCCCTGCTCCAGCTTGGGGTCCTCCAGGAGCTGCAGGTGGATGTCTGGTCCCACAGCTGCCCCACCATGGGCAGCACCAGGAGCTGCAAGAGAATCTCTGCTCCAGCGCCTGGAGCATCTCCTGCCCTCTTTCTGAAATGACCTTGGGGTCTGCAGGGTTGTTGCTTTCACATATTCTCATTTCTCACTGTGGCTGATGTCTGGTTGGTTTTTCTTCCTTTTCCTATCTATGCTATCCCAGAGGTGCTACCACTGCCACTGGTGAGCTTGACCTTGCTCAGTAGTGGGTCTGGCCTGGAGCCATCTGGCCTTGGCTCTATTGGACACAAGGGAGGCTTCTGGCAGCTTCTCAGAAGTCAACCTGTAGCCTCACTGCTACAAAAACTTGCCACCCAAACCTAAGACATTGGGCTACCATATTTTCCAAGTGAACTGTTTTCAGAAATTTGGGATACAAGGGTGAAAAAGAACCAGTTTCAAATAATGTTCGCTAATGGCAGATATGCAACTTCATTCCCCTGGAAAACAGTGAGCTTTGAATAAATAATTGAAAAAAAGTGTTGTAGTGTGTTTTCTAAGTTTTGTGTTTGCTCCCCCACTTGATGTAACCTCCCCCATGTTCTTGTAAATGGTTCTTCCCCTCTCAGCTTTCCCGCCACTGTTCTCCTGCCAGTCCGGTTTCCATGGTTACCCCCTCCCCCTTAGTTCTTAAGCTCCTAGGTTATGTAACTTCTCCTCCCCTTTCTTATCCTTATAAGTCAAGTTTTTCTCCTCCCTGGGCCCAGTCAATCAACCCCACTCCTCCCTCTGTTCTAGAGGCTTCTTCCCTCTGGGGGTTGTGGTTGGCTGTGGTCCCAGGGCCCCTCCTTTACTTTGTATTTATTGGTTATTCCTATATGTCTATTAAGTTCTGTGCCTCCCATATTGTTTGGTTATTGGCTAGCTGGGCACCCCTCCTTTCTCCACCCCTCTCCTTTAAAACCTTGTCCCTCCCCATGTTCTTTGCCATTTGTTGGGGTCTCTTCCACCTGTTGGTTGCGTTCACCTTCAATAAACCGACGTTTTCCACCCCAGCGAGTGGTCGCCTCCTTCCTCGGCTCATAAGCGCGCATTCAACCACGTCCGCAACCCAGCCCAGCCTGAGGCCAGGACGCCAAGGGGGGCTGGTTCTCAGATGCGCGGAGGCGTCGGCCGCCTTCTCCCATAAGCTAGCCGGACCTCAGGGCCACGTACGCCCTCGCGCAGTGTGGCGCCCAACGTGGGGCCTGCCGAGGTGGACAACTGGACCACTGACCGGACCCCGCGGAGTGGACTTTGTAGTGCCTTGGACGCCATACTACCTCGGGTGGTAGCAGGCCCTGTTATAAGGGCAGCGCTCCCCGAGGACCGGAGTCGACACTCCTTCCACCCAAAGGACGACTCCAGAGTCGAGGACCCCCGCTTTGTTTTCTTTTACCCGCCGTCGCCGGAGTGGTAAGTCCGGGCCCTTTCTGGGGACTCTCCGGGCTTCCCCCTTGCCTTTTAACCTTTCCTAGGGGTACATGCCCTGCCTTGGGGACCTACCCCCACCTTCTTTCCCTGAGGGCTCTCCTCAAACCCCGTTCCTTTCTTATTTTCACTTCCCCGTGGGTGCCGGATTTCCCCAGACGTGGGGCCGGACCCAACACCCAACTCCTTTCTTTCCCTCGGACTGTTAACCCCTGACTTGGGGGCAGTGGGGGGAGCAGGGGCCGGCTGCGGGCGGTTCAGTGGTTAAGTTTGCTGTTTTTCTTCCAAGCGGGTGGTTCGTGTCATCAGAGGATTTTCCCCCCTTCTAGCGTGGGTGATTACTGTGCTAGAAGGGAGCCATGGGTGCAGGCATGGGAAAATCCCAGAAGGAGGTCTATTATTGTGTTAAAGGATTGTTGCTTGCTGGTGGGCACAAGGCGCCCAAGCAAGAAGTAAAGTCATTAGTTAAGTGGATCTTTTCTAAGTTCCCCGAAGTCTCCCCAGAACTTGCTAGACAGCCACGGTTTTGGGCAGCCGTTGAGGCCAAATTAAATGAAGCTATAAATGCTGGGGAGACGAAGCTAGTTACCGTGGCATACTGGGCGGGCAGAGTACATGCTGTACTCCGCTCGTCCGGGGAGCTTAGAAAGGGTCCCACAAGTTCTGGTTTATCCCCTCGTTCCCCCCGTTCCGTTGCCCTTGTTCCTCAGCCCTTACCCTCTTCCCGCAGGCAGGAGCCCTCGAGGGGGATTCTAAAGGCCGAAAAGAGGCAGGGGGTCCATCCTGCCCCTGCTCCCCCTCGACCTGCTCGGCCTCCCCCTTCGAGGAGCCCTGGCCAGGCGTCCTCTCGTTCCTCACCCTCTATCCCAGTCCCCAAGTCCCCAGTTGTTCGTCCCAAGTTAGTACGGTTTATTGATGGTACGCAAAATGGCTCCCATGGAGCTCAAGATGGCGGCGACCGCGTGGTTACTCCCGCCAAGGCTCCTTCTCCTTCTCCTTCGTGTTCTTCTAACCCTTTCCTCCCCAACGCCAACCCCTTCCTTCCTCCTGACCCAACCCCGTTTTCGGTTGCCCCTCCCTCATATCCACCTCCCGTCCCTCCTACTTCTCCACCCTCGGTGCCGCCCTTTAATGATCCGGCCCACGCTCCACCCTCATACTTAGCCCCTCCCTCAACTCATCCCGTTCCCCCGCCCACAGTTCAACCCCCTACCGACTCCGCCCTTACTCCTTCCGCCCATCCGGCTCCTCCCACCGCTCCTCCCATATTGCCTCCCCCACTTCAGCCCCCCGTAAGTTCCTCCCTCGTTACTCCTGTCAGTCCTCCGTGTTTGGCTCCGCCCCCGTGTTCCACCCAGGGGGCGGAAAGGGGTGGTGTGCCATGCCCGCCCCCTCATCCCGCCTCGCTGTCTGGCCCCGCCTCAACCTCTTCCACTTCCGGTTCCCACGCCTTCCCTTCCGGTTCCCACGCTTTGTGTTCCGGGGGGGGGGGAGTGGATGACCGGAGGCCGGGACAAGCGCCCTTGTTGGAAGCTGCCCCGGTTTCGTACACCCTGAGCGGAGAGGGGAGTTCTTTGGCGCAGTGGGTGCCTTTAGCACCAGCCAGGATCAAAGAACTGTGCAAGGCGCAGAAGGACTACTCCCGGGAGTCTGAATACTTCCGGGGGTTGCTCCGTGATGCCCTTGCACGGGGAGATCTTGTGCCCGCTGACCTTAGGGCTCTCTTCTCCAGCTTGACCGGCCCTATGGAGTTCCGGATATGGGTGGCGGAGTGGAAGAGGGAGATTTTGGAGGTTCTCCCAAACCTTTGGGGGAATCCTGCCACCTCTCACGACGCGGACGGCCAGATAGTCCAGGAAGAACACCTGTTGGGCGAGGGGCAATGGGCAAATGGGGCAGCCCAGGCTCGGGCTCTTTTCCCCCAACACCTAGTGGAGACGGCTCAGGCTGCAGAGCGAGCCTTTTTCAGGCTAGCAGTCGTCACCTCCCAATGGGAGGAAGACGAGGTGCGGCAGGGCGCGCATGAGCCCTACCTAGCTTTCATCGAGCGCCTCTACCGTTTCGTGGAAGCACAGGTGTCCGGGGATCGGGAGAGAGAGTGCATGCTAAGAAAAATGGCATATTATAATGCCAATGCAGAATGCCGAAAGGCCATCCGCACTCTCCCCCGAACTCCCCGGCCCACGGTGGAGGCGATGATGGAGGCAGTAGTGGCTCATGTTCCTCTTTCTGCGCGCCCACGCCGTAACTCCGTAGCCTTCGCCGATCTCCCTGAGCCCGAGTCATTCGATCTAGAGGCTGCCCCCGCTGCCGGGCCACCAACACCAGGGTCCGGTAGAAGAACCATCGACACCCACCCCTGCCATTTATGCGGAGAGATGGGGCACTGGATGCCACAGTGTCCCATGAGGCTGGATTATCTAAACTTCAGGAGGCAGAGGGAGAAAGAGAAGAAGGGCCAAAAAAACTAGGCCCTGAGCGCAGCCCCTCCCTGCGCGTGGACAGAAATACGGCGGGCAACGCAACATCGAGCGGGGAGGGAGGAGAGGAGAGACCGCCGTCAACTTTCGCTTTACCGGACTTGACAACTTTATCGGATGTGACTTCACCTACCTGTGGCACTGTACCTGCGCTTAACACCATGTCCTCTGTTTCCCCATACAGGCTGCAGCTAACTAGGGATTTATATCTCCCTAGCAGTGACATCCAGCTGGTGTCTGTCGACCTACAACACCCGGGTCGCTGGAGGAAACTAGGACGTTGCAGGTGGACCGTCGTTGGGGACACAAAGCACACGCCGCGAGACATCTACATCGTCCCGGGTTTGGTAACCACCGACCGGGACCGTTTCGCGGTAGGGCTGTACTGTGTCCGACCCCCACTCTTCCTCCCTAGGGGACAGGTTATTGCCCAGGCCATTCCGGTGCCGGATGAGGATCACTGGAAGAAGAAGAACTCCGCGGAGAGGACATCGCCTCCGACGGTGGCCTGGGCACAGCTAGTAGGGAGGGAGAAGCCCCGCCTGACCTGTCAACTTTCGTTGGGCGGGGACAAGAAGATCGTAAGGGGTCTTTTGGACACGGGCGCAGATGTGACGATCATTCCCTCTCGGGAGTGGCCGTCACATTGGGGCTTGCAAAGCGCAGCAGGCACGATTTCAGGTGTCGGGGGTCTAAAATTGGCAAATCAATCCAAGAGCATTGTTAAAATTGAGGGGCCCGACGGGCAATTGGCTTCTATTCGCCCGTTCGTTTTAGATTACACCGAGCCTCTCTGGGGAAGAGACCTATTAGCCCAATGGGGAGCCAGAATTGACCTACCAAAGGCTCCCCAGGTTTTTCGGGCGGTGGCCACTGAAGAGCGCCAGACCTGGAAACTGAATTGGCTCTCAGATAAACCAGTACAGGTCTTACAGTGGCCACTTAATAAGCAAAAATTAAGGGCGCTCAATGAGCTCGTTCAGGAGCAGCTGCTAAAAGGCAACCTGGTGGAGACCATGTCACCTTGGAACTCCCCAGTGTTTGTCATCAAGAAACCTAATAAGGATAAGTGGCGGCTACTGACCGACCTCCGTCAAATTAATGAAGTTATAGCAGACATGGGGTCTCTCCAGCCAGGGATGCCCTCCCCATCAATGCTCCCCCAAAATTGGAATCTGGCCGTGATAGACATTAAGGATTGTTTCTTCCAAATTCCCCTTCACCCGGACGATGCCCCGCGCTTTGCCTTCACGGTTCCATCCATCAACCGTGAGTCCCCAGCCAAGCGCTACCATTGGCGAGTGCTCCCACAGGGAATGAAAAACAGCCCTGTGATCTGCCAATGGTATGTCGCTTCGCTGCTGTCGCCCTTACGTACAGCCCTCGGGGATGACGTCATCATTCACCATTACATGGACGACATCCTCGTGTGTGCACCCGACCACAGTCTACTTGCCCATGCGCTTGACCTGACAACCAATGCGTTGGTTGCGGCAGGGTTCGAGCTCCAGCAGGACAAGATTCAGCGGATGCCACCTTGGAAGTACCTGGGCCTTGAAATTACGAAGCGGACCATTGTTCCGCAAAAATTGGCCATTCGGACAAAAGTCCAGACCCTAGCGGATGTCCATCAACTGTGTGGGTCTTTAAATTGGGTGAGACCCTGGCTAGGCATTTCGACCGAAGACCTAGCCCCCCTTTTCAATTTGTTGAAAGGGGGAGAGGGGCTTAGTTCCCCTAGGGTTCTCACCCCAGAGGCACAGGTAGCCTTGGAGAGGATTCAAAAGGCTATTTCGGCCAGGCAGGCTCACCGATACCATCCGGGCCTGCCTTTCAAATTTATCGTACTGGGGAAGCTGCCACACCTCCATGGCATAATACATCAGTGGGACCAAAGCCTTAAGGACCAGGGCCTGGGCGACCCCCTCTTGATCATAGAGTGGGTGTTCCTCAGCCATAATCGGTCCAAAAGGATGACACGGCCACAGGAGTTGGTAGCCGAACTGATCCTCAAGGCAAGATCGAGGATCAGGGAGTTGGCAGGGTGTGATTTTTCATGCATACACATCCCAATTAGATTGGAATCGGGCCAATTAAAATTAAAAACCTTCGAAGAATTGCTGCAAACAAATGAATATCTTCAGTTTGCACTCGACAGCTACACTGGACGCATCGCGGTTGATCGGCCGGCCCACAAATTATTTAATTCGGAGTTCAAATTATCTCTCAAAAAGATTCAAAGCAGGGAACCATTGGATGCCGTGACAGTTTTTACTGACGCGTCTGGAGCATCCCACAAGTCAGTAATGACTTGGAAGGATCCTCAGACTCAGCAGTGGGAGACCGATGTTGTTGTTGTGGAGGGTTCTCCACAGATTGCTGAGTTAGACGCAGTCGTCAGGGCATTCCAGAGGTTCCCAGGACCTTTTAATTTGGTCACAGATTCCGCGTATGTAGCCGGTGTAGTGTCAAGAGCTGAGTGTGCAGTTCTTCAGGAGGTTTCCAACAAAAATTTATTTAATTTGCTGAATAGGCTCGTCGAGCTTGTCTCCCACCGCGAGCATCCATTTTATGTCATGCATGTCAGATCACACACCGATCTGCCTGGGTTTATTGCGGAAGGCAACCGTCATGCCGATTCTTTGGCCGCGGCTGCTGTGACGCAGGGCCCTCTCCCGGATGTGTTCGGCCAGGCTAAGATCAGCCACCAACTCTTCCATCAGAATGCGCCTGGCCTGGTTCGGCAATTCAATCTGACGCAGGACCAGGCCAAGGCGATCGTGGCCACATGTCCCCAATGCCAACAAGATCAGATGCCCACCGTGGCCTCGGGGGCAAATCCCCGGGGCCTGGCGAGCTGCGAGGTGTGGCAGATGGACGTGACACACATCCCGTCTTTCGGTCGATTGTGTTACGTCCATGTCTCCGTCGATACTTTCTCCGGGGCCATTTATGCCTCTGCCCACACAGGAGAGAAGGCAGTGGATGTCCAGAAGCATCTGCTTCAGGCATTCGCTGTCTTGGGCATTCCTAGGGCCTTAAAAACCGACAACGGCCCTGCGTACACTTCTAAGGAACTGCGGAGCTTCCTGCAGCAATGGGGAATAGTTCATAAGACCGGCATCCCCTATTCCCCGACAGGCCAAGCCATGGTGGAGAGGGCCCACCAGAGCCTTAAGAAGATCCTGTCCCGCCAACAACCGGCGATGAAGGTGGAGACCCCCCACGTCCGGCTGTCAAGAGCTCTATACACTCTTAACTTTCTTAACTGCTCTTTTGACAGTCAAAATCCTCCAGTGGTCCGGCATTTCGGCAGCCACCAGCAGCTGCAGCCTAAAGTCAGGCCTCCGGTTCTCGTTAAGGATCCGGAGACCTGGCGGACGGAGGGCCCCTTTGACCTGGTGACCTGGGGAAGGGGATACGCTTGCGTGTCCACTCCCTCAGGCCCCAGGTGGGTACCATCAAAGTGGGTCAGGCCCTTCGTCCCGAAACAGAGGACCAAGGCAGAGGCAGTGTCGCAGGTACGGCAAGCGTGTTGGCGGCGGCGGAGGAAGGCTTCCCATCAGCTCCTGTCCACTCCTCCAGATCTCCCCCCTCTCTCCGAAGAACCTTCGCCTCCTGCTTCTCCTCCTCCCCTTGATTTACTATCCCACGTTGCTTCCTACTCTCGTCCCGCTCCAGCTATGTCGCCCCGTATGTTCTATTTAAGTTGGCTGTTTGGGGAAGAACCCTATTTGTGATTTCGTTATACTTTTACTGGTCTCTTTCGTTTCAGTTGCATCCCCCCAATGGCCCCCGCTGCAACATCGCTGGTTCCCAACCCTGAGCTGCTGCTAATAGTCATCCTGACCTACGGACTCCTTGTGTCACCTTCGGAGTCGTGGGTCATCCCCCAGCCGAAAGTCAACGTCTGGCGTGCCTTGGCTCAATCTCTAGGGCAGGACAGTATCTGTCTGGATACCGGTGCAGCAGAGGACCCGATGTCGTCTTGCCTTGTGGGGATCCCATTCTCTCCAGGCGAGTTCCCTCCCACCTTCCAACGTCCCTTTTACCCGATTTTGGCCAGGAGCCTCACTATCCTCCCAAGTTTTGACGCCTCAAATGCCTGGAGAGACGGAGTGTTCAGGCTGGCTCCTGCAACCTCCGAGCCCACTGAATTACATCTGCTCGGCTCCGCCAATGCCTCTGTTTGTTTTCAGTTTGATTATGGTATTACCCCCGTAGAGAAGGGCAGTGAGGTGGTCCTCCAAACGAAAAAGGAATACCAGGCCAGGCAGTGGTGTCAGGCGGTTTTGAAAATCCTTGGCCCCACCACTACTGGCCGGACCCCTTACTCCCTTCCTCGGGGTGTGTTTTTAATTTGCGGAGACCGAGCGTGGGCAGGCATCCCCTCTGGCCTGGTCGGAGGGCCGTGTACCTTTGGCCGGCTGTCGCTGTTTACCCCCAACATGACCCAAATTGTTAATTGGAAAAGGAATAATGTCACAGATGAATTGGGCAGAGCCAAAAGAGATCTTAAGGATCTCACAGAAGATTGTGACGATGAAATTACTCATTGGTCCCATTCAAAGTCCGTCGCCTTTACTATTCTATTGCCTTGGGTATCGGTGGCGAAGGCTCTAGGTGAATTGGGCCGCCTAGAGTGTTGGGTGGCTAAACAAGCAAATTTTACTTCAGCCGCTCTTTACGACCTCCTCACAGACGAGGAAATTACAAGGAAGGCGACACTCCAGAACAGGGCAGCAATAGATTTTCTATTGCTGCTCCATCACCATCATTGCGAGGAGTTTGAGGGCCTCTGCTGCTTGAACCTGTCCTCCCGAGCCGAGGATGCCAGGCATTCCATCAAGAAGCTCCAGGACCTCGTCCATCAGGTCAAGAAGGAGACTTCGGACTGGCTGGGGGACATTTTCAAGGGTTGGGGCCTTAGCGGATGGGCCAGTTCTATTTTAGAATCAGTTTCAAAAATTGTTCTAAGCTTGTTTATACTTTTAGTTTTCTTTATGTTGATCCGCGGTCTGGTCCAGAGACTGATATCCAAGGCCACCTCGCCAAGCATCAATCATGCCACCGTGCCCGTAGAGGAGCACATCGAGCTGGGGGACCTCTCCTCGGAGGCCGGAGAAGCTGCAGAAGAGGAGGGGTCAACTACGTCGCCCACTGACCATCCCTGGGCGGACGGACCCCAGTTCGAGGAAGGCGAGGACTGGCCGGACCAGCCGCGGGTCCCCGAGTTTTAAGTTCTATGGACTGCGTTGCTCCTTCATTTTTATTTGTTAAGAAACGGGGAGATGTTGTAGTGTGTTTTCTAAGTTTTGTGTTTGCTCCCCCACTTGATGTAACCTCCCCCATGTTCTTGTAAATGGTTCTTCCCCTCTCAGCTTTCCCGCCACTGTTCTCCTGCCAGTCCGGTTTCCATGGTTACCCCCTCCCCCTTAGTTCTTAAGCTCCTAGGTTATGTAACTTCTCCTCCCCTTTCTTATCCTTATAAGTCAAGTTTTTCTCCTCCCTGGGCCCAGTCAATCAACCCCACTCCTCCCTCTGTTCTAGAGGCTTCTTCCCTCTGGGGGTTGTGGTTGGCTGTGGTCCCAGGGCCCCTCCTTTACTTTGTATTTATTGGTTATTCCTATATGTCTATTAAGTTCTGTGCCTCCCATATTGTTTGGTTATTGGCTAGCTGGGCACCCCTCCTTTCTCCACCCCTCTCCTTTAAAACCTTGTCCCTCCCCATGTTCTTTGCCATTTGTTGGGGTCTCTTCCACCTGTTGGTTGCGTTCACCTTCAATAAACCGACGTTTTCCACCCCAGCGAGTGGTCGCCTCCTTCCTCGGCTCATAGGCGCGCATTCAACCACGTCCGCAACCCAGCCCAGCCTGAGGCCAGGACGCCAAGGGGGGCTGGTTCTCAGATGCGCGGAGGCGTCGGCCGCCTTCTCCCATAAGCTAGCCGGACCTCAGGGCCACGTACGCCCTCGCGCAAAAAAGAAGAGAATTTGTGGAATTCTCAGTGAAAGCACAATCAACTCCAAGTTCCTGTTATTGAGGAGCACAAATGCGTAAATATATATCTATCTATATATTTGTGTGTATGTATATATATACATAAAGAAGACATTAATATAATAATAATTATATTACATTATGAAGACTAAAATAATTATTAATTTCAGGAAAAAGTAATTTGGCTCCTAGTTCTTCCACATCCCTTGTTTGCAGCAATCCCTTGTTGGCAGCTGAGAGTGAGTTTTGGCTGTGTTAGTGGTTCAGAGCATTTGGATGTCCACAATTCTGGTCGGTGCAATCCACCTGCCTACATCTGGAGACTAGAAATGAATTTGCCAATCAATGAATTTAATATAAAAGAATACTAGTTCTTCTTATGACACCAGAGATTGATCTAGGCGAAGAGGAGAGAAGCAGAAGAAATATATTGTGATACTTTGTCCTGTTTTCTGCATTTCTATTTCAGGGTCAGTTTCAGCTAAAGGTGACAGTTTGGTGTTTGTTAACACCCTGACTAAGGACAGATTGGAAAGGGAAAATCAGGGAATGGGATGTGTTGGGTGTATTGCTTTGGCAAACTGGACCCATCTCTCAGGCTTGGGTTTGATATTCCTCTCACAAACCCTCTTACAAAAGTACTTAAAAAAGAAAGATATAAAGTTCTTAAAAAGCTGTGTTTGAAAATTAATTTAAACTTACACATATATTGATTTGCCTATATATTCTCAGGCATTTCAGTCTGAGTCAAAAACAAAAGTGGAAATGCTGTACTTTCCATATATTTTCATAGTGTGTTGTTCAAAAATCTGTTATATTCATGCTTTAAGACCAATCTTTATGAAATCCCTGAAGGAGCTCCTATAATAGATCTAGAAATCTTTGAATGTTGACCAAAATTATTTTTATAGATTTTTTTTATTCAACATCCTGTTCCAAAATGTTATTTCCTAATAAGTTTAAGTGATAACTGTTCCCCAAAATGGTAAGGAACAAGAACTGCAAGTATTCTGCTGTGTTTACTTCAAAACGAGGACTTCAGCTCCTATTAAACAGAAAGGCACTTCTGATGCTATTTTATTTTTTCCATTTTGATATGGGATATTTGATTTTGGATACTGGACAATGAGATTACTTAGGATTCCTTCTATGTGATCAATTCCAGGCCACTGATGAGGTCTGGCCTTGGGAGGGTGGTTTTAGAGTAAATTTACATAGTTGTTAAAGATGTAAAGTGGCAGAAAATCCAGCTGCCTTTCTTTATTCATGGCTTGAGGTGGAAGTGGAGGAAGAGGAGGCAGTGGTGGTAAGTGCAGGACACTGAATTTTGCAATAGGTTTAGGAACACAGCCAACATAAAGAGGAAAAAAATGTGAGCAGCAGCCAACACACAGGCTACTTTACTCAAGTTAGATGAATGTTGATCTGTGTCTTGCACCAGGTCATGTAAAGCAAGAGCAAGGGTAACATTTCCAGCAATACCCTAATGTAAAATAATTGTGGTTTAACAATCCACACAACATATGTGACAATAATTAATTAACAGTTAGCCCTTTGTAGCACCCACAACACAGTGCTTCTTAAGTATGGGCTTGGAGCCCTCTGCATTCATTTACCAAAGCCTCTGCACTTGAAATTCAAAATAATCAGTTTACCCTTTGATAAGTTAATCCTCCTGCTCCCTCTCACATCCTCTCTCCCAGACCCCACAAAGCCTCAGAAATCTGGGTTATGGAAAATTGCCAAATTGAACCCATTTAGGTCTCAATTACCAAAGTGATTGTATCCTAGGATTATACTGGAGTTGAGCTGCTCCCCTCTTGTCACACCACACTGCACCTACTGTGAATCTGTGAGTCCCTTGGTCTAAGCTAAATTTTACTCAGTGACATAGCTCACTAGAAATGAGAGGAGATTCTGGCCCTGGTTTTAAATATTTGAACAGGGTAAAAGCCAAGAAGGGTTGGAAATTATTTAGCCTGCTATTAGGAGATATAATTAGACATAGTTGGGTATAATTAGACTTGGATTAAATAAAAGGGGAAAAAAAGCAGCATGCAAAAACAGCCTTGCTAACAGTAAAATCCCTTATACACGGAAATAGGGTGAAAATGTGTGAAAACCACAGTGGAAATTAAGTAGGTGACAGAACAGTTCTTTTATCTCCAGTACTATAGAGGATCAGTTTATACCCTTTGTTTGCTGAGTGAGGAAGAAAGAGTGAGCCTGGTAAGCCACGAGCACAGGCCATGGTTTGTGCTCGGGGCTGCCCTCGTACCTGAGGTACCCCCATCTGGCCAGGGGCTGCTGAACAGGATGTGTCATCTCTCTCCAGACCTGTGTGGCTTTCCTTGTGTAAGGCACAGTGTTATATTGGGCAAGATCTACAATGAGCCTTTTTCACTCCTTCAGCAAAGGTGGGGCTGTTTCTCAGAAGGCTCCTTTAGGAGAATGGCATAGGAAAGAATGATGCTGCTGCATCAAGCAATGACCCAGGAGAGAAAATCCTGAGATTCTTATGGGGATATGCTGAGAATTAAGAATTTTTAGCTCCACACAGAAACCATTCACAACTTAAGCCACAATTTTGCAGTTCTAGTAACTGAAGTTTACAGAAGTCCACCACAGATATTTTCTCAGAAGATTAGCGAAAATAAAAACAAAACTGCATAGAGAAGATTACTAAGGTGGAAAAAAAAAAACAAGCACACAAAATTTAGTGAATTCAAGTAACTCAAATTCAACTGCGTGCAATCCTAATTCTACCCTTTTGTGTGTTTTGATACAGTCTTTAATTGCATAATCACATACTATTTGGTGAATAATTCCAGACCCAGGGCTGATTTGGGATTGTGTGAAGTAAATAAGGCATGAGACCACACACAGTGAATGAAGTGGATAAAAAGGAATATTGAACAGCTGCCTTGTTTACTGAGTACCACCCACTAAATGAGGCAGCAATTCTGCAGAATTTAAAAAAAAATTGTACATGATCAATATAATTAAATACTCAATCATAATGCTTAAGTACAAGGAAGAGCAGAAAGGCTGTATGGGGAAATCAAACCCCCTTCCCTAAATCTGTCATTTAGTCAAACCACACTTGTTTTGCTGTTCTTCACAGGTTCCAAGAATGCCTGTTCTCAATCTCTCCTCCCAGTGACCACAGTGCACTTCTGATTCAGTAAAACTAAATCCAACCTAGCCTCATTATAAAAGTTGGAATTGCTTTCTCAGCCTGTTTTTCTTTCATATGGTGTTACAGCAAGGGTGAAGTTCCATGACTGCATAACAAAGGGTATATATATGCCATATATAGAACAAAGTGCATGTGATCTGACATTCAGATAGTGAATGTCACTCAGCACAAGTAGCTTTAGTATTAGAATGTCAGCATGTCATTTATTGTCAAACCATTTCTTTTTCCATGCTCTAAATCTCCATAGATAGTATGATGTATCACTCAAACATATCATAGGAAAGTTTCATCATTCCATTTGCACAGGGATGTTTTGGGAGGATCTGGAAAAGTTTGCAAACTTCCTACCAAAGGTGTGGGTTTTCTGAAAGTCTTCCACTTCAAAAGCACAGAAACATAAACACACCAAAAAAATCACTCCTGAATAACCAAAATGTGTTTCAATCTGCATGTTTACAATTTTCAAAATCCTTTTCCCATGCCTGATGACTTTTTAAAAAGTAAAAAATAAATCCCAGATCAGAGTGTCCCGCATTAAGATTAATGCATGTCTGCAAGTGGGGGCCAGAAGCCAACAAGGTGTTTCTGTTTGTGTCAGGCTTTTTTTTTCTTTTTTTTTTTTTTTTCTGCTTAACCTTTGGAAATCACATAATCTGTTTTTGCATAACATCCTCCCTCGTAATACAGAACTAATGTGCTTCATAGCTTTTATAATGCATTTTGAACTCTGATGAAAGTAATTGAAAAATTGCAAAGTATTCTTAAAATTTGTCCAGAGCTGAAAACTCATCCATGTTGTCTGGTATTTTCTTCAGATATCACTGGGAGTGAAGAATCCATTGATCCTGATTTCCTAAAATATTTGGTTCTTCAAGGTATAGAAGCGAAACTTTTAATCATCTGTCATTTTCAGAACATGTAACTTCAATAAATTTACACATCTAATTTAAGCACAAATATTGAGTATTTTTCTTGACCTTTTGTGCAGCACCTTTCCAGATCAATGTGTTATGCTGTTTCAGAATAATCTGGAGGTACATTGCTTTTCAGAAGTTGCTATCTTCTGCTTCAGAGATTCATACATCTTCTAGTACATGAAAAAAAAAATCTCTGGGTACTTCTTGCCTTCCTCACAGAGGTGGTGTGAGCCTTAATGTGGTATTCTTTGAGCTGCTTGGATGAAAGATGTTCAGTGAAGGTATTTTTATGTCTCATTAAGCATGAAAAGGAGGATAAAGTGAAACTAGAAAACAAAGAAAAGAGAAGAAAATGTGGCTTTAAAGGGTATATGAGTCAGCAGTGTCAGTCATGCAAGTTTATTGGTAACTAAAATTCTCTTCATGTTCTAGAGCTTTGCTACACAGCAGGGAGATGCCTAAACAGATACTGTACCTACCATAAGAGTACACATGATGCTTGAAATCCCCTGTCTTTGCTCAGTGCCATCACATACAATACATACAGTAGAACTTTGAATTGTTGCTGAATGGATAATCTATATTTCATAATTCAGACTGTTGGTATTTCCTTTGCATAATTATAACAGCAGGAAATATATAAGACCTTTGTGGAACTTGAAAACTCTATTGCCTTGGGCCATATTTAATGTGCAATAAATTATTCAGCAACAAAGCACTCTTCATTCTATTTACAGTAAGTTAGAGCTAAGTGTGTGAGGTATACATAACTAACACGAAACAGAATTCACTATCGCTGCCAAGGCTGAAGTTTTTTCATAAGCCATTAGTCTCATATTCAGTGAGCCAAATCCCCATCAGGTGAAAACTAACATAACCTCATTGAATTTACCTTGCAAGTGTGAAGAGTGACCTCTCTGATCTCCATCTGAGGTCAAAGGATAGGTGGTGGGGAATCTCACATTTATGTTAATTTTAGGATATTCCTTGTGTTTCCTTCTCTGTTCATCTACATATAGTGCTCTTGAATGGCAGTCTGTCAACAATACTGTTGGAAAAGTAGTACTAGTTTCTCTGAATGGATCCACCAGTTTTTTTAGAAAATGCCTTAGCTCTGTTTATGGATAGTACCAGAAAAGGTGATGTGCCATATCCAGCCTTTGCTCCTGATAAAAAGATTATTTTATGTTCCATGGAAGCTGTTTATCAAGATCTACATTTAAGAGACCCGTTTGATCCACATAGGTTTTCATATGCTCAGACTGGACCTGAAACAACTTGTATATATATAAAATTATTTTCTGCTAATGAACAAGCCATCATCTCCAAGTACCTTAATATTGCTCTAGATACAGCTAGTAAGGTACATGTGCTACAAGCTAGTGATGCAACAGGTAAGGATTTGCTTTATTGAGTAAGAGTTCAAGGTAAAGATACAGAAGTCAGAATTAAATTAAGGTGCGTGCGTATCAGCAGTTTTAAGAATGGGAAGGTTTTTGTGGCAGATCAAAGGAAAAATAGAGAATCTCTGGCTTTTGTCTTAAATATACCAAATATTTGCTGATTGCTTTGTTCCCTGAGTCTCATAAAATAAAAAAATAAAAGTTCTCCTTGTATATGTTTCTAGAGTCACAGTTTCCATCAATTCTCTTCTGACACCCAGCACTGTCCCTGTATTTGCAGTCTTTGAATTTCTGCAGAAAAAAAAAGCAGTCTATTTTACCTCCAACTGCTGCCAGAAGTAGGGTAAAACTTTCTTAGCAGAAATCCCATTTCCTTTCCAGTTTCAGCATATTATTGCACCTGACTGTCTTCACTAGTGGGCATAGGAAGCACTCAGCCTTGCCAGGAGAGCTCCTGCAGGTGTTCTACCCAAACCCTTGTGCTTTATGGGGCAATTTGATGTTCCTGATCATTAAAATTATTTGAATTATAAGAAAAACTGTTGGCTCATGGAAGGAAAAAGGAGGCAAGTTTAATGTCTGAAATGGTCCATTCCTGGAGGTTTCAGTGGACCATTAAGTAAATAGATTTTTGCCAGATTCTGAATAAGAAAAGGTGGAAGTCAGCTCAGGTGCGAAAAAACAATTATCTACTTGCGCTCAGTGGAGTCAGCTTTACCATGTGTATGGTCAATAGTCTGGGTTCCTTAGAAGATGGAGGCAGCCTGGGTTGTGCTCCTTGCACAAAGCACAAATTCATATTTTTGTAATAAGAACTAAGTTCATATCTTCACACTCGAAAGTAACTTTACTCCATTGTCTTTAATGGATACAGGCCCACTGGAGTTTCAGTGAGGAGGAGAGAAGAGTCTGCCACGCACCCCTAGCACGGCAGTCTGCAGGTGGGTGTTGAGTGTTCTTCCCTAGAAAGCAAAGTGTGGATTTCATTTCCTTCTGTAAGCAAAGGAACTCTGCTTATTTAGTTGAAGAATAAGCCACTGAGGAAAAATGAACTCTCTGCCTCTGGTAGAAGGAAACAGAAATCCCTTGGGTGATAGAAAAGGGTTTGTCTAAGTCATAATATTGCTGTAGGCTGAGTCCTGAGCTGGGTATTGAGTTGCTTAGCACTTGGAGAAAGGGATGAGGCTGAGCGTGGATAGAAACAGAACTGGCCACAGCTGAACTTATCGCTGGCTCATACCTCAGTGAGTACGGTCTTGTGTTTTCCACTTAAATCAAACTTCTGGACCTTTCTCTCTGATGCAGCCAAAACCAGCATTCCATGAGCCCTTTTTTGCAGACCATCTGCTTTCTCAGAGCTTGTGGCATGAAGAGGCAAGTCCTAGGCCAAGTTTGCTCCTTAAAACTTAATTTGAAAAACTCCAAATTAAAGATTTTGCTTTCCATGGAATTCTGATGGTGTGGAACTTGACTGTGAGCAGAAAGGAGCCATTCAGTGTAACTCAGCTTTGATGCTGCTGCTTAAATTATTGTAAAATTTTATTACTAAAGAAGGATTTGCTGATGTAATATGTGTAGGAGCAGATACACTAAAATAATAACAATAGAAAGCATTATTTGGTCTTACAAATAGAAAAAAAACTTAATGGAATCAGCTCAGCACGTTTTAAATGTACTTACAGCAAGAAAAGTCTCTGCCTACCAAGTTCATGGTGGAAAATGAGAATCCTTTGCAGCTGTTGCTATGTTATTTATAATACAAGTTTGGATCAAAAGATGGTTTTTAAAGAATTCCTAATGCTTTACTCTGGTGCCAAATATGTTCAGCTTTTAACAATGTTGAAACAGGCATTTCTGCAGTGGCAGTTCCTCTAGGGTGATAAATCCCAGTTTATGTTTTGTAGACGGAAGGTCTCCATGATCACTCTGCCTGTGTTCAAAAGCCAGGATTCAAAAAAAATCACACAAAACCAAAGTCTAAAATTATATGTGGTATTTGCCTTCATCCCCTTCTACTCACTCTAATTAAAAAACAGGCATTCTTTCATTAAATATCTTCTATTAAGCATTTCATTTTCATTACATTAAATGCTCCTTTCCACTCACATGCTTGGTATCAATGGTAGCTGTAGTCAGTCATTATGATCTGTGTTTCTCGTGATTTTTGCATACTGAATCCTTTATTGCACTTCTAAATTCCTCAGAGTTTGTTTCTGTCTGACTTTGACAGTGCTTTGCAAGAAGTTCATGTGCTGGACAGTATGACTGCTAAGCTGAGATTTTGTATGCAGCTCTCTGAGCTGTTAAAGTGCCACTTTCTAATTCAAATAGAAACACATCAAAGCATTGTGTAGTATTGTTTTTCTCTACAGCTAATCCCTGTGTCTCAGTGGTGCCTTTCTATTACACTGATTACAAAACAGAGTTTTAAGTCAAACAAGATTAAAAAACATAGTACTGTGACTCCCAACCTAATTCCTGACAAATTGGTGATGCACCAGATGCTCCTTCCCTCAGGATGAAATGATACATGGCTCTCTTTGGTTTATCACTGCACAGGCATGTTTACTCCACCCAAGTTGCTCACATGGGGTAGAAGAAAAGGCTGTTTAGAGAGGTGTACTTTCAAATGCCTTTGGGAGTGAAAAGGGGAGAAGTCAGATTTCTTACTTCTTCACCTTTTGGTGCCCTTGTTCCCATCTACTTTATTTCAGTACTTTGGAGGAAGGAAGGAAGTGGAATGTTGAGGTTTGAGCTGTTAAATTGTGGGAGCTAATGCTTATTCTGTGAGCCAGTCAGGAGAGTCTTCCCTGCACATAAAAGAAGGCCAAGAGCTGTCAAATATCATGATCTAAAAATACGATGAAAACTTCAGCTTTTGTGCTGTGAACTTCTCAAAGAAGCCAGGAAGAAAGCAAGAATAATTTCAGAACAAAAGTAAAATCCTTCTCAAGCTATCTTTTCAACTCCAATTGCAGGAAATTGCAATTATTTATGGACTTCATTCAATTAAAGTCTGTGAAGTCCCTTAACCTTTGGTAAGCTAAAGCATATCAGGAGTGCCAAGGTGATTTCCTTTCCACATAAACAGCTCCTGAAGGGACAGGGATTGGCAGGGACACCATGTGGCATTCTGCAACTCATGGTCTAGCTAATATTTCAGGAAACATGATACCTGTGAGCTACAGGCCCAATCCTGCACCTATCAGTGTTAGTGGCAACATTACTAATGATTTCATTAGGAGCAGGACCAAGCCTGCTTTCAGCATTAGACGCTCTCAGTGATTTAAAGGTGTGCAGAGGAATTGTGAAGAAGATTGAGACTCAAGAGGCAGATTTATGTCAACAGGAAGAGTGATCCCGTTTGGGTGTCTGTCCTGTTTGTACTGGGGGTTGTCCCTGGGCACAGGGACCCAGAGAGAGCCGCTAGATACGAGCAGTGATTTGCCCTTTCTGCCTGCAGCCAGTGTGAGCCTCCTTTGCCCATTCCCCAGTGCTGACTGTCGAGCCTGAGGACGGTGTTGGTGCAGCAGCTCCATGGCACGTTCCCAGTGACTGACAAAGGAATAAATCCACTGTAGATATGGCCCAAGGCTGTTTGTGTGACCTGCCAGTTTGATCTGTAATAGTTATTGCTGACTGTAAACTAGGTAGCACCAGAACCCAAGCAGAGGTTTGCTCACCCATTCTCCCTGTTACAGCTCCACAGCCTGGGGCTCTTTCAATAAAAGCCTGAGCCTGAGCATCACTAAATGGAGCCATCATACAAATGAACTCTTTTACCTCCCTTATTAGCTAGGAAAAAAAAAAGCTGCAGCAAAACTTTCTTCTGTGCAAGCTCCTCTACAACCTCAGGCTTCATTCAGTCAACACTGAACATAGAGGAAAAATATTTAAGGTTGAGAATAATGGTTTTTAAGACTTAAAGCTCCATCATGATCTCATCAGTAAAATAATCTTTAAGTATTTTAAAAAATAGGAGAGGCATCTCTGTTGTTTTGAAGCCTAAGTCTATAAATGCAGGTTCAAAATTGGTTAAAATGCCAGTATTGAATTCTCCTCCTCCTGGGCTGACTCCTCATCCTTTTCCTTTTTTGACTATATATGGTTATTATACATGTCTTAAGTTACAACTAAAAGAACATTTTTGTTTAAAAAGAATGTATATTTTTTACTTGTGAGGTAAAATAACCCCTAAAATTATATACTTTTCTTTGTGCAGATTGCTATTTTTTGATTTGATTTCAGGTCCTAATCTCAATCTAGCAACTGTCTCCTTGGTCTTGGCTGAAAAGTGGTTGAAAATTCAAGATCCCCTAAATCAGCAGCAGTAGAAGGGTACTTCAGTTAATTTAGCCAACATAATTGCTTCAGCAAAGGTCATGAAAAGTGTGCCTCTGGAACACTAGATTGAACCAAAAACCTAAATGTATTCATCTCTACAAATACTGGCAAAAGAAAAAAATTTCTCTTCGTACAGTAAAGACATCTCCCAGCACTAAACAGCAACTTGATCATTTGGAACCATCAAAACAATGGCAAGGGTGCCATAAAAGAAAAATACTTAAGCTCTTTAGAAAGAAAAGTTAGAATTTAATATGAATTAATGTGGTGCCGCACAGAATAATATGGTGACAGCAAGCTAGAAAGGGAGAAAAAGTGAAAGAAAGCAGTGCTTTTGCACTGCTGTTCTGTATTCCTGGTATATCCTTTCTTAACATAAGTGTTAACACTAAATAGAATGCAACATGGTGCCAAATGCTTCAGAGTTGATATGGACTGTGAGTAGGCTCTGTATGTAAATGTATCATTGCAAGGATATGTGAGAAGAAACTGCTCCGCCTACAGAGAGAGGTGTAAATGGGTGCATATACTCCACACAGGACCTGATGATAGCATGATTCTCATCTATAATCATTAAATGGTCTTAGTTGTCATCTCAAATGGACTTGTCCATTCTTTCTGAATTTTCAGTAAAGATATGGAAAGTGCCTGTACAAACTGCCTGAGACAATTTTGCAAAATGGGAGCACAACACTTTAAATCTTCCTTGTATGAAATGTTCGGGGGAGTATAACACAGAGTTTGAATAAACCCTCAGATTCACTGATGACACATAATGGTAGGAAGGGATGGATTGCATTATAGGTTAAACAAGTGTATTTCAGTTGGAAAAAACCCAGCAATTAGAAAACACTTTCCTTCACATTATTGAAAATGTGTGTCTGCCTGCCTTTTAATTACAGTGTGTGGAGACACTCTGCTGAATCACCCAACTTGGTATGTTCTAGAGAGATTATTGTCATCATCTTCCTCCATGGACTCCATCTCTCTCCTGATAAGAGAGAATGAAAACAAGAGCTATGATCTGAGGCTGACTCATTAAAAATTTCACAGACAGACAATGCATTATAGATTTTCAAATCATTAGCCTAAGCAAATATTAGGTTGCACACCAAAACAAATAACAAAAGAGACCAACCATCAGATGATTGGTCTCAGCTTTAAGTCAAGCCCTTGGAAATCATACTCAAACAAAACTCTGTCCCCATTGTGGAAGAACCATTATTCTGTCCACTCATGCCAGAGGTTAAAAGAGGATACCATTTGTTAGGAGTTTGTCCTTAATGCATGCAAAATTAAGTGGGTTTGGAATGTGACCTTCTGTGAGCAAAGTTACAGGCAAACCCTTCAGTTCATGAAAGATAGCAAGGGGTGTTAAACTAGATTTACAGCATGGATTTGGAGAGCAAAATGTGACTGTGTTGTATCTACGCTGCAAGATGAATAGTGCTTTACATGAGGAAAAAATGGTTCTGGTATTTTTACTAAAAAATATGATTAGCAATGATGGTGTTTGAATTCTGTCTGCTCAAGAACTGCTTTCTGTCTGTCTTTGAAGTTTCATCTTCCTATGTTCAAGTTTGCTCATGGCCATCTCTAAATTTCAGTGGCAAATGAATGAGTTGTTGCTAATATGTTCAGAACTGTAATTTCATAAATGTAGCTTCTCTAATCTGCTTTATTTCTTAATATGAAGAACTTTGAAAACAGACAAATTCCAGTGCACACTAAGAAAAATGAAAAGCATGCCAAAATTAAAGAGAACTGAAACTGATTTTGCAGATTGCTAGAAGTGAATAGCAGAACATAAGTAGCAACATGCTATTTAAAACTATGAGTGCCTCCTTTCCATAAGTCAACATATATTTTCATTTGTGAAAATGCAAGTGATATGGGATTGATCCTTTTGAAAAACTGGAAATTACCCACACACTGATACTTTTCCTTTTGGGTCAAGTTTCAAAAATGCATACAGAGCATTCTGGTTTGCAAATTTTTGTTATAGTGTCATTTGCCTAGAGTTTTTGGGAGCTTCTTGTGCCCTTGGGATCTTCTTGGGAGTTTTCACTGTTACGCTTTTTTAAAAATATACAGTTGGCATTTTTATTTTTGGAAACAAAGTCTTTTTTGTCTTTGAACATCCTGAACTACACACAATGGAAGTGATCTCTGCAATGTGTAGAAGGTGCATACCTGTATTACCTTGCTACTATTATTTTAGTTTGGAAGTGATCCAGTACTTGATTCAAATACATTTTTGTGGGCTGAAAGAACATGATCATACCTGTTGACTCCACTGAATTTCCTAGCAACCATTGTTACTTGTTTTTCCCCTTGTATTTTTTTATATATCATGTTCCCCCAGTTTCCAGTAAACTGAAAAACTTTCCTTTCTTGGGAACTAAGCACATCTCAAAGCATTAAATCAGAGTGGTGGCACACATGCCACTCTTCTGACTTGTATCAGTGACATGCAAGTCACAGAACAGATAGGCTGTGGGGAGGAACTAGTCAGATACAAAGCATATTAGTTGGTTATGTTGCCCACTCACATAATATAATCCTGATTTTGATATTTTGTTATATTGGCCTTTAAGTTTACTGACTAAAGAGAACAATTATGTAACCAGGATCAGCTAAATCAAAGAGAGCAAAAAAGTGAAGACAGAATTCAGACGTAGAAAAGTACTAGTACAGAAATATAAAGTGCTGCTCAAAAATTTCACTGAAGGACCAGTTTATTACAGTGTTAAAAATGTTTTCCATTTAAATAGATCCTCCAAGTATAATATAGTTCCTTTTAGTCTTCTGTGTTAACAAGTTAGCTTACTTATTTTGTTAGAGGTACTAAATGGTCCATGAGTCCAAGTGGATGTGAGAACAGATGGGCAGAGGCATGTATTAGTGCTTTGTTTCCTTTTTTAAATTTACTTTAAATACCAGCAGGTGTAATATGCTTTTAAGTAGAGCAGGCCCTGATTAGCTGAAAATAGCTAATGCTATTTAAAAACATGGCCCTTCAAAGAGCAGGTAGTTCTGGGTTAGAGTGGGAAAGAGGTCTAGGCAAAGCTGAATGGCTGCCTCTGAAACCAGATAAGATTAGTCTGGGTTGGGTCTGGGATTTTATAGTGGTTGAGTATGTTCCTAAAAAGTTCTTTATGCAATGACTGCAAGAGGAAGAGGACTGAGGACAGGAAACAGGTGTGGATGTGGTTGTAAGACCTAGAATGACTATTCTGAACACAGAATAGTCTGCCTTTTAACAGGAGAAGTTGAGAGGCAGAAGAGTGTGGAACCACAGCAAAGGGTTAGCCCGTGAGCAGTCATGGGGAATCTGAATTGTCCTTCTCTCCTTATCAAGTTTGTTTTCATCTTCCAAAGGGTCATTATCTCAAATAACTCAAACTCTCTAAAATGTACTTTATCTTCCTTGTTTTTCAATCCTGTTTTCAACTATCAGCTTGATTTTTTTTTCCACTTCTGTGCAGTATTTTTAGGTTGAAATCTTTAGGATAAGAGTGCTTTGAGCCTTAATGGGCTGAAAGACCAGTGAAGCTATGGTGGGAGATCAAGTGCTGCTGAGGGAATTCATGGCTGTTTCCACAGCCTCTCTCCTGGAACTAGCTGTGCACATACTACACAGTCTGCTTCAGGACATCACCCTGGAAAGCTGCCACCCAGCTAGCTGTAGAGCTTAGCTGACTTTGCCTTGCTAGGAATCACCCTTTTAGTTCCCAGTTTATTTGCTTTTTTCCACCTGGGACAATTCTGTGCTGCAACTCAAGCTCAGAACAGAGGCTGCTCACTGAGGAAAAAGGAGGTCAGAGGTCTGATTCCAGGGGGTTCAGAATTTCACCCAGATGGATTTTTACTAGGATATGCAATTAAGTAGAATTTATTTTTACTGAAGAAGAATGTAAAGGGGTTTGAAGTGTCTTTTCTGCAAGAGAAACTTAAGCTGTGACAGACAAGCTGCCATGAGTACTCAAGACTATGAGGAACTCTTAGGTTTTTGTTTTGCCATTTGAGTTACAAAGGTCAGGCCTTAGGAAAGAGGAATGAACACACAGTGCATGTTCTACTCCAAGAAGAGTGGGTACTTGGGCACTTGTTTACATCTTCTCTCCCCAGCTTCCTTCTGAATAGTAAGCAGTGTGCTTCAGAGACCATCTCTCGGACTTCATTAGGGCTTTTGCTCTCTGGAAAGAGGGCAGTAGTTTAAAAGCCATTTGTTTGTTTGGGGTTTTTTATTTAGAGAATTCAAACCTAACACTGGACTAATGCCCAAGAACTGAGAAAGGAAGAAGCCTTGAATTAATCTTGAACACTAGACAGAAGTGGTAATAAATGTAAGGCTTTGTGTTGTATTATAGAAGCCAGTTGCCATTCAGCAGAAATGCAAGTACCGTGTGTTGTGGATATTGTTGTACCCTCTACTCTTTCCCAGTCCCAGCAATTAACTACTCCATAAGTCCTCATTTCTAGTGCAGTTTGTGTAGCTTAAACGTACTAGCATTTTTAGAATAGACTGAAAAAATCCAATCTAATGTTGTACCTACATCATTTTGGCTACATATCACTTCTACATGGTATTTTGCACCATTTTCCTTGTTTTGTATTTGATGTGCTATCGACTGCCTTGACTTGCAGATATGCTTCACTACCCATTGATTGTATCTAATGTTTTCCCTGTTCTTTTCCAATGTTTCTATTTTTCCACTTCATAGTCCTTTCCTCTATTTACTTGATTCTTGTCTTCAGACCTTACGTCCTTCCTGATAGCATCAGATTGCTTTTCTACTGAAGGATAGGAGCTGTCAGGGCCTTACAGATTATCTCACTGCTTAAAAAAAAAAAAAAAAAGAAGTTGGATTTGCTTGTAGCTCTTGCTCAGTTCTTTTGTCTACACATCTACACATCAGTCATGGATCAACAAAGTCAACATGACGAGCTAGTAATGTTAATTTTTTTTGTTGTTTTTACTTTAAAATCAAACCTTCTTGTCTGGATCCTTCAGAGTTTCCATCTTTAACATTATGTTTTGCCCAGCTGCTTGTTATGACTCCTCTGTAGACATTTATAAAACATCAGGTATTTTTCCTGAAACAAAAACTTGCTTGCATGCCAAGGAAAATAACCATTAAGACTACATGTAACAATGCCATCTGGTGACTCCTGCCATAACAAGCTTCTTCCTCTGTCTTTGTCTCCCACTGCTTCCCCCCTCCCGTTACCATTCATGTCATCACTCACCTCCCTAACTCTTCTTTTCCTTGTCTTTCCTCCTCCTCCTCCTCAATCACAGTATTTTTGAGAGCTGTAATCACCTTTTACTGTAATAATAGGATCATACAATCACAGAATGGCCTGGTTGGAAGGGACCTTAAGCATCATACAGTTAAACCCCCCTGCCATAATGCCTCCTTTTAACTCACTGTATCTTTCTATAATGATGTCCTTGCACCACCACAATATAGCTCAGTGCTCGATCCTCCCTCTCATTTTAGTCTGTATTTGCTCTCTCAGTTTGAAACTTTCCCAAGTTTTTGTACTCAGTGTTCATCTCTAATGTGGCTTGTAGCCCCGTCTACTGACAGGACAAATCTCTGTATTGACTTCTATTGCTGTTTATAACAGAACCACTTTCTGCTGCTTCTCCTTTCCCATTACTCATGTCCTCTGGAGTCCAATGCAGAAGATACCTTATTACTAGGAAATAAAAATAGCAAAAAAAATGGTATTGGTACAATACTTCAGACAGTGATTCATCAGCCTCTCAAAACTTATGCTTAACCAGAAAAAAATCAAAAAGAGATATAAACTTTTTTTATTCATATGAAAGATGTCCTCAATGGAAGAGTTAGATCTCTCACCTGCCTCATTTTAAAATATATATTAAAAAATTGCTTTATTGTGTCTTATGAGGACCTAATTAGAAGAGTTTTCTGGCAATAGATGACTGAGAAAAAAAATTGCAAGTTCAGACTACAAAACCATAGCAAAATTTTATTCATGAAGAAAAGCTGCCAGTGGAATAACTGAAGCTAGGGGCCTAAAGGCCTTTATTATCACTTCTGAAAAAATAAGATACAGTTGAAAATTCAGGCCTGTAGTGCTGAGTATGTGTTCCTGACAGAAGTCAAACAAATTATGATCTGCATGGTCAACTCTAGCCCTGAACCTGTCCTAGAATTAAGGGGTCTTGATGTAGTCATGGTATGTATAGACAGAAGCTGCATCTCAATGAAAATTCAGTTGCAGAAATTGAAGAAGAGGGAAGGGATCTTTCAAGAAAGGTCTTCTAAGCCCAAGTGTGAAAGAAATCAAAATGTGAAATTATGAGTGAAGTCTTTAGCTTAAAAATTTTCAATGTGAGAAAACTCATCTTGGGATTTCTCTGTACTCTGTAGGGCACTTTCTAACTCAAAAACTGCTTTTTCCCCAATGATACCCTGAGTGAATCTGGTTATTGATGTCCTCTAAGAGCTCTACCAAATAGTAATTCTATCACCAAACCTTTGTTCCTCTCTCTCTCCTATTACAATCTTTTCCACTTATGTGGTTCTGTTCTGTAGTGGTACCTCTGAAACAAGCTTATTCATGACTTTGAAGTCTTCTTTTCATTCTAACTCTTTACTCAACTTACCATCTCTCACTCTGTCACTATAACAAGGTGAAATGGATGGGACCAAATACAATTTTCTTCCACATTTCCTTCCAAATTTCTTTGGATGAGATCATCAGCTAGTGAAAGTCATCATAGTTCCAAAACTACAAAATTCAAAATTGAAAATTGGTAATAAATGTTAGCACTGAAGGTCTAATGATTCCCTCACTACCTTTCTTTTCCTACCTGTTTGCCTCCATGCCTGAAAGCATTGCCATTCTTTTCACTGCTCAGCACCAAACTTCCCTTTCCCTTGTTGGAAGTGAAATGCAATGGGGACAGACCGTGCAATGTTAAGGAGCTGAAAGTCCTGTTCATTTTTTTGGCAGATTCCAAATGAACACTCTCAGGCACGCTATATGATTCTTGGGGCCAGCCTGTGCAGGGCCAGGAGTTTCACTTCAATGATCCTTGAGGGTCCCTTCAAACTCAGGACATGGAGTCCATGATTCAATGTAACAAAGCTCCCTTTAAAGAATGACCAACCACCCATTTTTCAGATTGATAACAATTTGCTGTGCTTGGCTTTGTTTTGCAATTTAACTTAACTGCTCTGCATCATAAGTGCTTAAAAAGCATAAAAGACAAGAGGCTATTACAAGTATCCAATGCTATACATTACATTTGTATGCATAGCAGGGTATAAATATGCAGGGCACGTGTCTGGACTATTAATCAAATTCTTTATTAAGGCCTTAAAACAGTATGCATCTATGAATAATGCATTATCTCATAGCATATTGTTCACCTTATTTAAAAACATGGAGCTATCCTGCATATGTAGAATTTTATCCCTTGCATGTAGAATTTTGGGGGTGGTTTTCACAGGAGATTTATTAGAATGTCTGAAACAATTCTAATAAGCAGTGAGCCATTGAATCGGCCACTTCATGAATAGAACTGGTAGTAAAGCATCCGCACAGCTGCAGGATCTATCTACTCAATAATTTTAGTTCAAGTGTTTTGTATTTGCTTACAAAGCACCCTCTGCTGTTTGAGCTGCTACATGCTTTGTAGATAAAGCTGCTTTTTGGAAAGATCAAAAATCTTTTTGTGGGACACTATAAGAGCTACAAAAATATCCAGAGAGAATCTTATCAATCTTGCACCTATAATACACATTGTTTGACTGGCATTTGGAAATGTCACAGGGCTAGGAAACATGTTGTCATATCAGTAACCTGCATTCTTATCCAAATAAAAACAAAGTTGAAACACATCTAACATCTAAATTCATTAGATGGGACAAATTCTTACATGTTTCATAGATTGGCAGAAGGACAACGGACTCTCCCCTGCTGTAAATGCAACTCCTCATTTGAAACTTGTATCTCACATGAGAGGACAATATAGCGTGGACATCAGCTACTTAATATAATTATTATTTTATGGTTATCACTTGAGGGTTTAAGATTTGCATGGATCTTTCTTTGGAACAGGAGTCTGGAGATGGGCTATAGGAGAGGTTTTTCTGTGCCTTTTCAAGGGATCTAAGTGCTTGTGTGTAGAGCTTTTTTCAAAGCCTCCATGAAGTACTGGGCTCTGCAGCTTGCTTCATTTGTCCATCTATTCTTGTGATTGCCAGGAGAATCAGTGGGACACTGTACTAGAGCACAGGTTCCAAAGGAAAGGAGCAAAACATTTACTTGCATTAAGAATAACTTATTCTCCATGTGCACTTCAAAGGCATTTGCAATACATGTTGATGTTCCTTGCCATGATTGAGCATGTCTAATTAATAAAGTTGCTTGGGAGTTTTTCTAAGAAAGATCACTTGAAAAGCAAAAGCAGTTTCTGCAGAAATTGTTCCATGAAATTCCATGAAAGAAATGAAAGAATTGAAACAAAATACATTGTTGAAGGCCATTGAAAATCAAACCATTTCAGTTCCTTGAACTGAATACAAAAATAACTTCAGTTTATCTCAGATGCTGGGCAATACCATAGCAAATAGTTTTCAAAGGTTTAACTGCTCAAATTTGATTTGTGACTTTTGGCTACGAGACATACTGTATCTGGTAATCTCCAGGTTGAACACCTGTCCCAGAAAATGGACCTTATTATGGAGCCTTGTGCTTGGTGCCTGAAACCACAAATGATTCCTGACAATTTGGGTCAGCACGTAATAGAGACTGGGCTGTCAGAAATACTCAGTACTGATCTAGCTCTGCTCCCATTGACGTCACTGGGAGCAAGTCAATTTGACTTCAATTGGAACAAAGTGAGGCTGATGCTGAGTTGTTTTGAGATCTCCACCCCATATCTTCCTCATTGCATTAATTAATTATTGCTCAAGTTGCAGCCTAATTTAATAATGTCTCCCAAAACATGATGAGCTATGCTATATGTACTTCTTTACCATCTCTCTGTCGGTTTAGCAGCAATGTGAAATCATAGTGCTGTCAGAGTAACAATTTTCAATTTTTTCCTCCAGAATTAACTATTGTGAAATGCTGTGTATGTGAGAAACATTGAAATAACCTTATGTATATCTCATTTAGTCTACAGGTGTCTCTCTTTAGGTCACTTTCTGTGTATTTTGAGCAACCTGAATAGTCACATAACTTCGATGTTAACAATACTGTGTTTCTGTTTCAAGCAGTGTTCAATAGGTAGAATAAAAGGGAAAGCAAGATAAAGGAAAAATCTGAAAGGACAATATTGACAGACTCCCTTACCAATGTGCATCTGTTTGCTTGGAAAAAAAAACAACACACACAACAAATTACCAGAGATGCCCATGTAAGTTTTGTGGGGTGGGTGAGCTTTTTTTCCCCTGAGCATCGTTTACAGTAGATGTCTCTCTCTTTCAAGCAGTAAAATGAAGGCCTCATCCTTCCTTGCACACCAACCTAGAGAAGTCAAGTTTTTAAAAATTGATACAGTTTAAGACACAGGTGATGGGAAATGGTCATTTCTGCTATTGTTATCTTGACTCTTGCACAGTTTTGGCAGAGGCCAACTTGTACTCCGTCAAACATCACCCAGACATGACTCAGGAGCCAGCACAGGCCAAAAGTTGACGAAGGGAAGTATAGGTGGCATCAGCCAGTTCTGGAGGCTAAGAGATCTAGAGTGTGGCTGCCAAGTACAGCAGCTGGGCTCAGGGACAGAGCATGGCCTGCAACTGCTTAGTTACCTGGTGCAGCTGGGGACTTAGATATGTAAATAGGTGAAAGGAAGGAAAGTATAACACAAGTCAGCTTGAGAGACAGTGTTATACAGTCTTGTGAAAGGTCCTGAGCTGTGATTAATGTTTGTGATGCGAAAAGAACACATTATCACTGCAATAAAACACAACAATTTATGTGACAATCACAGCATCGTAAAGGCTGGGAGGGAGGGACCCTGGGCCACTCTAATCTCTTGTTCCTACCAAGTTCAGCACAGCAGAGTCCTCAGGGCCCCATATACCTAAGGAGGGGTTATTTCCAAGGATGGGGTTCCTACAGCCTCTCTGAGCAACCTGCTCCAATATTTGACTACCCTAATTTTAAGTTTCCCTTCTATCAGGTAGGAATTTCCGGTGTTATAGCTGGTAACTGCTGCCTCTCCTCCTCCCAGTCTGCACCTCTGGCTCTGTCCTTTCTACATGCTCCTAACAGATTTCTGCAGACAGCAAAAGGATCCCTCTCAGCCATCTCTTCCTCAGGCTAAACAAACCCCATTCCCTCAGCTGTGCTGCTGTACTCTGTATTCCAGCTTGATGGTCTGTCACTGCAATTGATACAACACAGCAACCATCTTCTCAAGGAGCTGCAAAAAGGACAAAACATCCAAATGTGGTCTCACATGTGCCAAACAGCAGGGCAGGATCACTGCTCTGGATGCAGACCAGGATGTAGATGGCTTCCCTTGCAACAAATTCACCCTGCTGATTCCTGCACAGCTTGCTCATGGCCAAGGCTCACAGGGCTTTTTCTGCAAAGCTGTTTTCTTTAGGAATCTTCTTTCTTGAGAATCACAACTTATAAGGGTGACACTAAAATCTGCATTCCCTAAAGTCTGTACAGTGCTGCTAGTGTCCCCCAAATATTTGGGTGTTAGTGACCACATCCTGTTTCACTGGGATACCCAGTACACAGAAATACCACACCCAGTGAGTCTGCAAATTACAATAAACAAAAGCACTATGATATATTGCCAACCACCTTACCATTCTTTCCCTTCACTCAAGCAGTCCTTGAATGAATGAGGTGAATCATCCCTGTGCTACAACATATGGAGCAATTCTCAGAGTAAGCATTCATTGATGTGGTCCATCATTCATAAAGCTTCCCAGTAGAGAAGATGCTTGGTCAGTGAAATCAAAATTGATGATCTGTGTTCTGCAGCAGAGATTAGATTGATCTCAGCCCCAGCATAATCAAATTACCACTGCACTGGGTTTAAAGTGGGTAGAATAGAGCCTAGTATAATAAGTCTTTTCTTGTACACTTCAGGCTATTGATCATGCTACTGCAAAGAGAGAAGAAGATTGGTGTAAAATGGTAGTAAATCAGAATAGTGGTGTTTTCCATGAGTTTTGGTAACACAAGATCCTCTACAACTAAGGTTGGACTCTTTACATCTTTTTTATTAAAGTGGAAACAACTGACAGAGGTACTGACTTTCCAGTTTCCTACTAAACTAAAGAATTAAAGCCTTAAAAAAATAATAAAGTCAGTAAAATATGTGAATTTATGTGTGAGGGAAGGCTAGTCTTGAAAAGGAAACCCAGACTTTCACCACAAAGTATTTACCCAGGCATGTCGAAGATGCTTTGTTTGCTTCCTATCTCCCTGGGAACAGCTGGTTCTCTGGGACACCCAACTAAAAATAACACTGAGAATATTTTTTATTTCAGGGATAATAGTCTGTAGGCTTCTTGAATTTTACATTGCTGTCTTGTGAATAGATGAATTAAATTTCTTAGGACTGTGGATGTTTGGAATATTGGAAACATTGGTAAGCCTAGGTAGAAAATAATACTTTTGAGTCATAACCCAAAAACCTGACTGCAATCAGCAGAAAACAGCTTCTTTGCCATAAGACCAAATTTTGAGGACCTTATTTAGATCAGTGTTGGAATAGATCCCATTTTCTTACCTAAAATTTGGCAGTTTAAGGGCATCAGGATTTATATCCCTGGTTCAAAGGGATACTGTCAAGTATACTCTGTGACCCTCAATAGGCAAAATGAATCACACATTCACACCTACATATCCAAAACATGCAGCAAAGTTTTTATCTGACTCTCTAAGCAATCCCTCTTGATTCCCAAGATAAAGGGATGGGTGGTGCATAGACTGGATGCAAAGAAAATTTTTTTGCTTGTGGAAGGAAGTCAGAAATAACCTTAGGCTGGATCAGCAGGTAATGGGATGGTAGCACAATTTCCAAACAAAGGCAGATATGCCTAAAATTGCTGACTGTTGTCACTCTGAGAAAAGTGCCTTTAGATCTTCAACATGATTGTAAGAATCTTTTATAGAGGGAAGGTGCTGAAGGGACCAAAATGTCTTTTTGCAGTTCCAGGACACATTCAGAAAAGAGAAGATGAAGGAAGGGCTTTTCCCAGGCAGGGTCAGCACCAGCTGGCACAGCTGCCCAGAGCTGAGGGACTGTGTGGTGCTCCTGTCCAAAATGCAGAGTCCTGCCCAGCTGTCATGCTCTTGCTGTTAACTAGAGATATAAAGAGAAGGCCATTCTAGTATTTCTACTTTCTTTTCCATTATTGGATATCCAGCAGCTGAGAGAGAGATATTCTGGTCTTAAGCATGCTATGGTATAAAAAAGCTGCCAAAAGACATCATGGTTACATGGAGTTTGATTGAACAATCCAAAATATTTGCAGTTCAGTATTGCCAATTAAAAATACTTGCCAATTATCAACTGCTTGTAGCAGGGAAAATGTTCATTAGCTTACAAATCAAATTGTGTGTTATATACAAATAAGTTTGTATTGACAGATTAGAAGTAAGTGATTCTCCTCCCTACCTTTAGGATAGTTTGCTTAAAATGCTATTACTAACAATAAAAAATCATAAATATTTGAAAAAAGTGGGCACATGGTAAGTAGAAATCATGATGTGCTCTCTCCCTTTCTCACACTTGCCAAAACCTCCAGGGTAAGTGTTTACTAGCAAACAATAAAACATTACACATATAGACAAGGTAGAATGAATTAATTTCATTACTCTAGACCCAAGGGTGTTTGTTACAGTGATAAAATCTTCAATGAGATGATGTTATATTTCTGTTACTTCATATTTGCACAAGCACCAAGAGTGAAATTTTGTTCACTGTTCTTTTTTTTGCAAAATGAATTTTAAAATCTATAGATTTCTGTTGCAATTTCTGAAACAGGAAGGAATACAGCAAAACTATCAAGCAGAACAACAAGCCATTATCATCACAAATAGATCATTTTAGTTGCCATGGGTAACCAGTGCCAGTAAGGTATTCAGGCACTGTAGCCACCAGCACTGATACCCTGCTCTGAAAGTGCTGACTGTGTGTAACACAGCAAACTTCAATAATTATTATGTGTGGGAGGGTGGTGGCACCAACAGGATATATACTTGTAATGAGTCATTCCTTAAATAGCTTAATTTATCATCTTCAAATAAAGGGGGAGGGATTTATCCTGTACAACGTATTTTGAAAAGCCTGAATTATTAATAAACTGAAATGGCAGCACGGCAGGAAAGACTGGACCAATACACACACACAGATGCACACATAATATAAAAGCTTAATGATAATAAGACTGAAGGAAAGCACTTCTGCAAAAGCACAAAGCATAAATCAAGTAACATGCAGAAGTATTGTCACAAGTTTGCAGCCATAATCCAGGTACTCATGAATGTGTAAATGTACACAGCCAGCAGATAAAGTGTCAGTAACTGTAACTCAAGGACATCCAGACTTTCACAGACCACTGGCTGCGAATGTGCTCAGCACAGTAGTTTCAAATAGGCAGTTTGTTTTTCCTTTCACAGGAAAAAACACAAGATCACAAAGACTAAGGAGAGTCATGACATGAAGAGGAAGCATCCTGAGGATACTTTGATTTTCTGGTGGGAAATGTTGATAACTCAATATATAATACTCCTTATTCTGTGGCAAAATTGAATAATGCATGTTGTTGTCCCTTCACACACAAACACAGCAGGTAGCAAAAAGGTGGATGTGCACTGTGAATGGGAGCAGTCGCTCATTCAGTGAGGGGATTGGAGAGATCTTTTTAGTTTGATTTTAAAGTAGACTTATAGCAGGAATCATAAATTTTCAGGATGAAAGACTCCTTCCAGGCTGGAGACCTGAAGACATCAAACAAGGACAGAGAGCAGGTGACCAACAGTCCCCCTGCCATCTCCTGCTGAGGTGCAGGGCAGGAGAATCAGAGGCATGAAGAGAAGGGAAAAACTGAGACCTTGTTCCAGGTTCCCAGCTGAAGTTGCAAAAGTCTGAAGGCTGAAGGATTCAGTGTGCTTTATATGCCTGTTTATATGTAGGTATATATATATCTAAAAAAAACCAAACCACATCAAACACACCTAATTCACCACATTGAGGCAGATCAACTGAGGAGGACAAGAAAACACGAACAATTTTCAACAGACATCCATATCCAGTGATGAAGTGGTTGATACATCACTTGGTTGCCGGGGCCTCTCAAAAGGACCAAGAACAAATTACCAAGAATGGATGTGGTTTTCCCTCCTATGCTTCCTTTGTTTTTTCTGCTGAACATACCTTCTTATTCTCTCCATAGGGCCACATAAAACAAGGGATTTCTATCTCCTTGCCAGGTCCCTTTGTGGCTGAAGTCCTTCCTTCCATATTGCTCATCAAGCTCTTCTAGAGACTCAACTCCCTGTCCCATGAGCTTTTCTTTGTGTGTTTTCTAAGTTTTTGTTTGTTGCTGTTTTTTCAGACATCTCTAGGCTGCATTTGCATGCATTTCTAAAGTCTATTGCTGGATATGTTGTTTAAGCAGCTGCATCACTGGCATCACTGAGTGCATCAAATAGAACAACTCTCATATGCAACATTCAACATTCTTAACATATGGAGAGGATTCACCTTTTTTTACCTTGGCATTGTGTTGATTTATGTTTTGATTGTGAGCAACAGCTCGTAAGTCTCTATACTGCTATACTGCCAAAAATACAAAGTTGAAAGTACGTGCTCTTTGTACTTGTCTTAATTTCAAATTGTTATTTGCTGAGGAAATCTCCTTTTTCTTTTTGTCTCCTGAAAGATTCTATGCTTTTACCCAATTTTTTTTTCAATGTCACACTCAAATTTTATATTTTTTTCCAAAATCTAGTTGACAGCATTGGTTATGACTTGTGTAAAATAGATTGTCCAGTGACCTTCTCTGCTCACATACACACCAACCCAAGCTGTTTTATGGTAAATTATAAATGCACCTGATAGACATTAAGTGTAAAACATAATTCTTTGCCTTGTGTGGGGATGATTCATAAGACAAAATGAAAAGTCCTCTTAAATTGAAATGTATCCAACCTGTGCCTTCCATCATTCCAGTTAGGCCAGTTAAAATACTAAATTAAAAAAAAAAATTCTACTTATGTGGTCTGTTTCTGCTGCTTCAGTATTGGCTGCTTTAGTCACTTTGCTACCTTCTAGGTCAACCTGCCCATAGTTTCCAACATTTTCTTTTAAAATTTTTCAGAGGTTTTAAATTACACCAGTCAGTCTATAATTTCTGAGGCTTACCATGATTACATTTTTAAGGCCAGGGATATTGCTTGCTTTTCTTCAACCTTATGGAACTTTCCCTACCTTATCCTCTCCTTGAACAGATCATTGTCTCAGAAACTGCTTCAAGGCCATCCTGAAGTATTCTCCAATGACACATTAGGACCTGCTGAGTTTAACAAGACTGTCTTATCAAAAATATCTTAATTTGGGTCATCTCTAGCCCATAATATCAATATTGAGGAAGGAGTTTGCTGTGGCAACCTAATAATTTGTTCTCATTTGTCTCAGTTTTATTTATGTCCAAAATTACCATAGATGGAATGCTTTGTAGTTAAGTATTTTGCCACAAGCTATGGAATGGAAAAAAATTATTTAATCTTTTCCTTTTGAACTTGACTGGACTTCTCTCTTCTGAAATGGCAGTAGGTGCATCATTTATCTAATTAAGATTTAACCCGATTTTTAATTTCTGTTGTTATTATTTCTAAATGATGCTCATAAGGAGTGCTGTAGCTTTCTCTGAATCACTCAGTTTTATATTTTTCCATGTTGAACTGGATAATTACTTCCTCTTTGTTGTTTTCCTATTTCTGGTAGTGTTCTACTCTCAAAAGCAAAATGGGAAAAGAATTTGTATTTTTTCTTTGGTATTTTTTTTGTTTGGTTTTTGTTGTTGTTTTGGTGGGGTTTTTTGTGGGTGTTTTTTGTTTATTTTTGTTTCTTTGGGTTTTTATTTTAGTTTTACATATTTTCCCCATTTTACACTTGCCCTTCATTATATTTGTTTCTATGCTTTAGATGATGCTTTAAAAAAATTCAGATAAGCACTGAGTAGCTAATGCAGCTTTGTAAGTCTGCTTTTATGATTACTCTCTCATATTTGTTTATTTTAGGATAGTTTGCCATTATACAGCAATAGCCTGATCTCATATGGTTTACTAATTTTCACAGTACCTTATTAAGAAGCCCTGCCTGCAAGTCCTGTGGTTTTGGGTTTTTCTATTCTTGTATCATTAATTTTCTATCTTCCAACACCTAATTTTCCTAAGCATAATTATTTCTCCATTATAAGTATTAGCAAAACTCTTTCTCTTCAGTTCCCATTCCGGCCAATTATCTCATCACAAGCCTGTATCTAGGCTTTTGTAGTATGAGAAGGAGAATTCAGCAGACTCCCTGCAGACACTACGAGAGGTGAACCTTAGAGATGAAGGGATAGTTTTAGAGTTAGGACCCAGTAATTTCAAACATTCATATTCACCAGGCCTGCTTTTCCCTGAATAAAGCTCTTGAACTGAAATTATAAGGACCCAAATATACATACACATATAAACTTCTTTTCTCAGTGGACACTACAGAGTGTAAAAATACCTCTAAAGTTTTCCGATTTAAACACAGCAATTACTTTAATGAGGCTATTGAATGACTGTTATCTGTTGCATTATTTACCTTTGATATCTACAGATGCTTTTGAAATGCAAACTATTCAGAGACAGGCATTGAAGTTCAATACATTTTCTTTTCAATATAATTTGAGAACTGCACACTGTAAGCAAACACAGGCAAGAAAAATGTAGCTTATTTCTATCTGGAGACATATCAAATGGGAATGCAGCCCAATATATACTGGGGCAGTTGCAAGTGCTCCTTGCCCTACTGGCCAGTACCTCCATTATTTTTTTTGCATAAGGAGGAGATTCCTCCCATTCCTCCCCATTTCTCTCCACTGTGACCCTGTTAAGATATTACAACTTAGAAAGAGATTTTATCTTTTCTTTCCTAAGAGTTTGAAGGATGTTTTTTCTCTTCCTATATTTTCTTTCCTATTAACCAGTGTGACACAGCTTTCCATTTCTTACAGTTACAATCCTTAATATGCTTAAAAAGAAAGGGATTTTTGATTAGGTGATCCATGGTGGACATTTAGCTTGATAACTCTCCTTTTTTAAGCGTTTGTCTTTACTGAAAGATTTTCAGCAAATCCTCTTCTTGTATCCTCTTGAGCTTCTTAATGGCTACATATAATCTTAATTAGATGACATGACATTTCATCCCATTTCTTCTATCTGTATATATTAAGCAAGCCAAGCTTTCCTGTAACAGTTCTATGTTCTGTATCACCATGTCCTGGTGTCATGTACATCATAGCTTTACAGATGTTCTCAATCTTGTAGTTCTTTCTGTTAGCTTTCATGCTTCTGACATTTCTGCATAAACCTATTAGTTTTCCCAATTATTCTTTCTCTCAGTTATCACTACTGTAGTCTCCTACTTCCTCCCTTTTCCACTCCAAGTCTAAGCATAGGAATCTACCTTTTAATTTCCCATGCATATTTATTCCCAGTCCTCTCCAAATCAAATTTAAAGCTATCTTTCATTTCATTACAATTTGCTGTCTAAGCATGGTTTGAGTTTCATCTCATCTTTCATACGATTGATACCTATTTTACAGCTCTTAAACCGTGAGTTGGTTTGGGTCAAGAACTCAAGAATTGTGCTATGTTGAACTTATACTTATTTTCTTACTTTTTACTTTATTTATGCCCATACTTTATTCCTTTTAAGCCTATATTCAGTTCAAATAATTCTCAGCATTTTCTTGATTGTCTTTGTAATTAAGGAAGACTGTTTGGAAACTTGTTATTGAGTCTGTGTGAGGAAGTAGGTTTAAAGGCCAAAAGAGGAAAAGGATTTTAATAAGAAAAGGCAGTTGCCATTTAACACAGAACAGAGCAAGTGTACAATATCAAGGAAGAAAGAAATATATATTAGAGTCACAGCTGACAAATGAAACAAAAAATAATTGTTTCAACATATTTAACAAATGAAAGAATTGCAAGGCTCTGGGCTGGTAAATGATGGCAGCTAGCTATTGAGGGAAAATGGTAAATAGCTTCATAGACTCTTGGGAAATAATTCGTTTTAATTGTGTGCAGTCATATTCAAATCAATATCTGAAAAATCCATTGGGATGCAGAGAACTGGAGTAAATCAGAATTTCAGAGCAACTCAGATAATAGATTATTCTTTAAGGCTGACAGGAGATAAGACTTTCATATTTACATACATTTTTGTTTCTTCTGTTATAAAATTTGCTCATATTAAATCAGTTTTGCCTACTATAATGATGAAAAGGCACTTAACATTTAAAATAGGTGCAAGAAAAGACTATTAATATTGGTGCTTGTGCTTTGTCTAAGTAATCATTACTATTGCCATAGGTAATGGTAATCAGAATGTCATCATGCCCCACTCTCTATATCTCAGTAATTGAAATCCCTTGCAAAAAAAGTATTGGCCAAGCAATTTTGGATCTAAAGTACAATAACTTTTACCAATACAGTAAACCTGGAGAAGAGCAATGAGGACACTGGAAAAATTTTCTTACACTTTGACAGATATACCAGCGTGATAGAGATTTGCCTAACTTACCCTAAATCACTGTTTGAAGAATACATATGTGTGCACCTCACAAGCAGCACCAGGAGGAAGAATTTTAGGAGCATATTGACACTCAACCTCGAGCAAGCACCAACCAGAAAGCTCCAACTAAGCATCCTTGGGTTTGTGATGTCCACATGTGTGGTATATGCTTGATGTGTTTTATAAATAAGATATCTGAGGGAGAGTAGGCTAAACTTTTCTTTCATGGCTAATGAACTTGTAGAGCATATTAATGAAATATGCTACTTAAGTTTCTGATTAAGGAATCCATTAAGATAATGGTATATAATTTTGCATGAGCCATTTGATTTATTCAATAAAATGTTTTACAGAACTTAAAGTATTATTTGTGAAACACTTTCCCAAGACTTATTTTTCAGTATTTTACGCATTTCCTGTAGACACGACTGTGAATTAAATTTAGCATGAAAATATGTTTGGCAATCAGAATTGTGTGTCCTTATTTCATAGGTAAGTTGCTTGTCCTATCTGCACTTCTGATATCTATCTCCCAGATAGGGATAAGGAAATATGTCCTGTCATGTAGGACTATTTCCAGGCTTAATTAAATGCTTATAAAGGAACATATAATTAGCAGGTATCATTAAAGCCAGTCAGAAGACAGGTAAACAAAACACAGTTCATTGAGCTTTTAGCAAGGAGGAACAAGGTCCCGACTTGATAAAACCCCTCACTAAATATTAGGAGGAAGACAATCTGTTTGTAAATGGACAAACAGTGTCAGATGTTCTAATTTCAATCACCATTATAATTTAATTCACAAATATTTGATTTAGGTACTCTTATGTATACAACAACAACTTGGTTAGGAAGTAAAAATAGTGGGAAAGATCAGGGACAAGTAAAGTGCTTTTATCCTGTTCTGCCAATTTTCACCAATCACAAGGCTGCTTTTGCCCTCACAGAGCAATTTACTGGGAACTTGGTGTAGTATTAGACTTTATTATATATAATAATATATACATTTTATGTAATTATATACATATTATAATAAAATTCAGATGAGAACTTTTTAAATGTTAATGCTTTACCTACCAAGAGAAAGACTGAAGAGAATTAAGTGGCTTGCCCCAGCTGCCTTCAGACTGGTTTGCCAGACTTTTATGGTATAACATCTGCGAAGGACTTCACATTATGTGGAGAACCTTTTGCCCAGACCCCCTTGATTACTTTAATATCAGGAGATCTGGCTAATAAAAATCTCATGATAATAACTGGCAAGCAGATGGAAAAGACTGTGAATGCTAAAAGATATTCTAGTACACTTAAATTGTGGGGAGGGGGGGAAATTATGTGAGAAGGCTGTTGTGTCTATTTACCTTTTGTAAGTTTATTTTTATCATTGTCTGCCATTAGAGAAAATGAGCATGTAACTTAGCAACGTCATCTTCCAGCTTTCTGGCTGTAGTTTGTCAAAGATGAGCTATTTTCTCAAGTTTCTATCAACCAAATCAGTATACTAGCAATTAAAGAATCCACATAAATTATATCTGTGAATTCCAGGCCCACCATTTACCATTCATTTGGAACTGAAACAATGGCATGATATTAGAAGGATGTTTCATTATAAACAGAGTAGCATTTGAAGTCTCCCTAGACTGTCAAGTGATGAGTGCAGTGTCATGAATGCCAATGCTTTTCTGTTGCTGATTTCCCCACCTGTCTTTACCTGGCGATTATCAGGCCCTAAATTCACAAAATCCCCAAAACCCTTTCAAAATATTTTCAACTGCATGTTGCCCTAAACATGCCTGCATGGCCACACCTTTTAAATATCTGCCTGGTAATGCTGCCTTACTTTTATTGAGTAAATAATTTTTAATCTATTTTTGTGGTGTTCCTAGTTAAGAATTTTAGAGTTTTTTTGTTTGTTGGTTTGTGGTTTTTAAAATTTTAAATAGAAATTAAAAATCCCAAGTAGAAATAAGTATCCAGGAGATGGCTTAACATTCCATTAGTCTCAAGAGACTAATTATAGAATCTTTATCCTAGTTGTCTATTAATGAAAGTATGCTAATGTACATATTAATACCCTGTTTTCAGAAATATTTTCCCAAAGCTTTAATTTTTTTCAGTGATTATAATGTGTCTCTGTTTTCTTTTTTCATATTCAGTAACTTTTAGTATTTTAATAAAATAAACATACATGCCGCATTTCCCTTTTTTCTCTCCGAGTTCCTCATCTGTCCAGGTATTAGCTTATACTGAATTCACTAAGTTTTATCATTACTCACTGGACAGATTGTTTGGAAAAGGGTCCTTTAATCTCTCTCCTTTGTACAGTTCAAAATCAGCTGCAAGCACAGACTACTCTCCAGAAAAAAAACAAATGTATGCACATTTCTCCATTATCATTTTAAATGGCATAATATCTTATTTTACATCTAGATGGATCTTTTTGATGTGTACACATAACAATGTACATTTATTTTTTAAACTGTTCACCACTGTGGCAATGTGAAACTGTCTCTCAACATGGTAATTAGTCCCTGGTCTTTCACAGATTCTTGCACTGCTAGTTTTCTGAAACATTCATTTTGTCTCTGGATTCCCCATTGTGAGTATTTATCTGTAGGGATATTTTCACCATGGCCTTCATTATTATGGTATCTCTGCACCTACATCCCACACTGGGTTCCAAACCATAGGTCAAAGATTATAACTCAACCTTTAAAACAGCATGAGGGACTAATGCATACATATGAAAGGAGGAGCAAAATATACATTCCTTTTAGATTATTTTTATTTTCGATTATGGAAACTAACCAGCAAGGAGAGAAGACAAAACACATGGAATCTGATCTGTGAGTTAATGAGTACCACCTGTCTCTTGTGCTGTAATTTCAGCACCTTTCAAGAACTTGAGATTCTATCTATGGCTCATGCTCTCTCCCTTAATTTTGTCAATGTGTAGCACTTTTTCTCAGAGGTAGATAGGCTTTTTGGTCCACGGATGCATTATTATGATTTAAGAAAACTTAGAAATCAGAAGAGTTTCAAACAGGTCACAGGATTATACCTCACGACACTTTTGTTGGTTTAATCTTGTTAATTGACAATGCTATAAAAAAAAATTACTGGAAAAAAATTCCTTGTGAAAGCCAACTTCTTTAGGGTTGTTTTTGGGGAGCTGTGCTGTAGCCAGTGATCACACTGTTGTTCTCTGGGTGCTGGAGGGGAGCTGAGTGCTGCCGTGCATTTGCCTGCTGGCAGCCCATGCTCTCTGTGCAGTGTCATGGCTTTTCTCGTGCACCCCTGGGTCACTCCTCAGGCTCAGCACTTCTCCTTGGCTGCTCCCTCAGTAGCTTGAATGAACACAGCTGTGAAAAATCAGTCTGGGGACTGTCATCTGCTAAAGACTGGAGTGATCAGCTCTCTTGCATTCAATAAAGATCATGTACCTTTTAGAGGGGATGTCAGCCAAAACACCACAATGCAGCAAGTCTGGGTAAATGTTTAACCAGGTAGACCAGGCAGTTTCTGTGACAGGCAAAAAAACAAGCCTGAGGAGTGTAAATACAAGGTAGAGAAGCACACTGAAGCAACTCGCAGCAATTAGCAAAGAAAGTTTACTCTCCTGGTCTGCCTGTGCCCAGAGGTGTGGAGCTTTGCACATCAAAAATGTCAGGCTTCATGATCTGTTTTTCTTTCTAAGGAAGGAAGACTACTGACCCCAGCTTTTCATTAACCAAGTGGTTCAAGAAAGGGTAGCAGTGTTTTAGGGGCTATTTAGAAAGGAGCAAGCTGGCATGCTGTTGCCTCACTTGAATCTCTACATTATATCCATTGTGAAACTAAAACTAACACATAAATCCCTTTAGAATATGTTTGTTTGCTTTTTCCATGAAGAAACAGTGGAGGCTCAGGAACAACGAGTTCCTTTATGGACCTTTGACAAACAAAATCATTGAAGTTAAATGGGGAAAAAAACCCCAGCTTCTGAAAAAGAACACTATATTATTCCTTCTTATTCATGTAGGATCACTCATGATTTTCCCAATTTGTCTAATAAATGCATAAAAATAAATAAGTCCTTTAGTGTTGTGATTTGCTACAGATTTGGTTCAAATGTTGCTTTCAACTCATGAGCAATTTCAAGGCTGTAATGGAAAAGCTGAATCAGCTGTGAAATGTAACTTTTGACTTAATTATATTAATTGACATACCTAGGTATAATTTTTTGAGTATTTGGTATAATTGCTTCAAATGACATTTAATTTGTCACTTGAAGTACAATAATTAGAAACAGTTCATGAAAGAAAGTAATTTCAACTTCAAATGAAGTATTTCAAAGGTATAATTATTTTGAATGTTATAATACTGAATAGCTACACTCATAGGGCTGGGGAGCCAACACTGTCAATGTTAAAGTCTGTGGACCAGTGGGTCTCCTTTGCTACACAGGCTACATACTCACTTATTTGCAAGATTTGGGGGAATAACCCTATGTGAAAAGGAGAAACCACATGTTAATTTCTCCCCCCTGTAGCCAAGAGACAGGGCCTCACTGCAGAAATGCTTATCATCCAGATCTCATTAGAAATCAATGGAAAACATTCCATCAAACTCAGTGGGAGCTGAATTGATCCACAGGTTTATTTTTGGCTCCACTGGAGATGTTCAGGAGGCGAGCATCTGGCAGAGGGAACAGCTGCTGGATGTGAGTGGTCCCCACTGAAGCACTCCAGGACAGAGCTGGGGTGGCTCCCAACGCCCTGCACGGCACCAGCCCCTGCTCCTGGGAAAGCCTCCACTCCCACCTCACCTCACAGAGAGACAGGAATGCAAGACAGAGGGAAGAAATTAGCAGCAGGCTTAATAATGTCAACTGGCAAGAACAGTGACATAGCTAGGAAGGTATTGCTCAACATTGACAATACATCGCACATAAAAATAAATAAATCAAAACCACAGAAAATTAAAGAAAGAAAAAGGAAGGTGAATTTCCTCTTCTGCCCCAGCCAAAAGATTATGCAGCCATTCCACAGCTGGAGGCTCCACTTATTTGCAAGAAAAGCAACTGTAGTCCATGCCATGCAGGTTGGGAAATAGTTCCCCAGGCACTGGCAGGGAACTTCTGAATAGAGCCTGTCCTTTGGAAATCTGTGTGAGGAGTGGCTTTCTTGTCTTCTCAGCCTCAAGTAACAAGATCAGGTGCTGAAATGTGATGGGGAAGTGCAAGGGGTCCTCTGGCTAAGCTCTGCAAGCTCCTGAAGGACCTAACCCATACCAACCCAGTGAGTGTCAGAGACACAACTGGAGTAAGTGAGGAACTTCAGCACTGGGAGCAGAGAAACAATTTAAAGTTTACTGAATTGCTGAGCACAGCATTTTTGTGAAGTTTATGTTTTAACTGGGGGTACAAGAGAGAAAACTTTTAAAAAATATAAATTATGTATAGCTGTGTTTTCAATGTTATCAATGAATGTTGGCCTAAAAATTTTAAAGAAACTCCTAACATTGAAACCACACCTAGAGACTTGAAAACCCCAAATATACCCAGAATGAATATGCCACCTTCTGAGAGGAATTTTTCTTTGGATGATAAATCAAGTCAGAAGCTGTGCAGCAGGCAGGAGAGTAAGTTTGCAGGAGCCAGAAAGCACAGGCCAGGTCTCAGGCTTCTTCTATCAGCCTTATTTAAAGTTATCCCTTTTCTCTGTCCCTGGTAGTCACCTTCAGCTCTTTACAATGAGTTATTGGCACAGGGAAGGAGGAGTGAAGGGGTTCTCTGTTACTCCTCTGACTACTGCTGCACTCTAAAGGAGTGTGTTTGTTCCCTCACCTCTTGCAGCTCCGGCTAAGGTCACTGACATGCCATTAGGAACCTAACAGATGCAGACTGACAAGTAAATACAGTTCTGTTCCAAAGACAACTATATGTTCTATTTCCTTCAATGACTTTGTAATAAGAATCAAGGCTAATGCTATATGTTGTGTGCAGTTTGCTACATATTTTTTGTGTGGCATATACTTGACAATATTATTTTTGTTTTGGTATCTGCACCAAACTTTCCCTATTAATCTTGGTTTCAGAGGAGCAGGCTCATGCTGGGTGATGAAAGGAGAACAGGAACAGCAAATTTGGGGAGCTTTTTCTTCTGAATAGCCCAGTAATCTCTGAAAAGCCTAGTAACAGAGCTTTCATCAGAACTGCTCACAAAAAAAGCCAACACTGGTCTGCAGAAGCGCAGTTCAGTTATAGCTAAAGGCCAAAGTAGCCAGGCAGGCTCAGATTTACATCACTGCGTTCCAACAGCACAGCTGCATCAAATTGCTCTCTTCAGAACAGGAAGGACTGGAAGCTTGATTACAAGTGCTAGAGAGACAGGGAAACACAATCTCATCTGTACATTGTGTATGAGAGCTCTTTTTCCCCCCGGAGAAATTATTAGTGGAAGGAACTGCTGCACACAGGAGAGGTCCTAGTCCTCTGCAAACAGGTCTGCCTGTTTGTTTGTCAATATGATTGTGCAAAATAAACTGTGCTTTGAAAAAATGGTGAGCTAGAGGCAAAACAGTTTTATTTTTGTCCATGAAGGATCAAGTTGTCATTCAGCTTGCAGACAACAAATGGGAATAACCGATACATAATGCTTCAGGATCTTGTCCCTCCAGCCTCTGACCTGCCTGAGCTGATTCCTACATTTGCATATTGATGAAATAACTTTAATTGATCCTTTTACAGGCAGATGTCCTAACCAGTAAGACAACAGGTTCAGGACCTTTGTGTTTGTTGTTTTTGTTTTCCTAACAAATTAGGCCCCTACCTCTAGATCACGTACATTTTTTTAAATTAGTTTTTTCATTAATTCATTTTTTCCCATTGATTTTCCATTCTAAGGGTGTATCACAAAGGACTTTCAAAAGCCCCGAGCTAAATATTATTTAGCTGTGTTAGTTTAAATGCAAAATATTACACTGGTGTAATCAATTTAGGCAGTTGAATCTGACTTCATTTTCATTAGCCATTGTTTCTTTGGATTGTTATTATATTTTTGTTAGATTTTTGAATAGTTGCCTAAGATGTCATTGTTTGTGCAGCATCCAAGCATGAATGAACAGAAGGTTAAAAAGGAAGTTTAGAAAATTAAACACCCAACAAAATAGAGGGACACATCCAAATGGATAGTCTCAGAAATTATTTTTCCTTTCTATACCTATCAGGTATCTGATAATTTCAAATATTTTATCCTTTCCCTTTCCCTTTCCCTTTCCCTTTCCCTTTCCCTTTCCTTTCCTTTTCTCCTCTTCCCTTTCCCAAGAAGGATGTAACATCAGGGAAGCCCATGGAGCTCCAGTAAGATCGTGACTAAACACAAAAGCTCAGACAAAGACATCTCAGATTTGTGATTGGAGCAGGGACATAAGCAAAGTGCCATGCCAGAGAACCAGGACTAGCACCTCATTTCACTCAGTATTGATCTTATAGGCTGTGATATTTGCTCTCATACAGCTAATGAATATTTGAATTAGCTGGCTTTTTAACAATTCATACTGAAAGTATTTTGCGATCATTCAACACTCTCTCACACTCTCCTTTTTTTATTTTTTTTTTTATTTTTTTTTTTTAAATCCCATGGCTTTACTACGTCCTGATAGAATTTCTCCTGTAGAGATGCAGAATTTGCCAAGGCAAAAGAGTTTAGTGCTGTGAGCTGGCTATGTTCAGCAGAGGTCTGCACAGTACTCCACTGTACTTCATGTACTATAAGCCTTTTAGAGTGGAAATTTACTGCGGTATCTCACCTTGAGAAGAGAACCAAAACAAACTTACTAGAACAGTAATTTAAAGACTGAACTTTAAAAAGAAGGGAGAGAAATAAGCCTCCTACCACTCCTTCTCTTAAATGGCCAGGCTCATGTGAAAATCAATAGGCTGACCCCTTTCTTCCTTTTGTACTCAACACTATAAAAGTCCAGCTGCAACTTAGCGCGGTTGCTTTTAGCCAGAAGCTGCTGAAGGGAGAGCGAGCGTGGGATGGGCCTGGGGGGCAGACCCCCACTGCAGGGCAGCAGCTGCATCCAGCAGCCCTGAATGGCACAGCCACTGCCGGGAGCCCAGGGCAGGGCTCCGGGGCCACCAGGGCTCCTGCCCTCCCCGGGTGCCCATCTGCTGGCACTCTCCTCTCTTACCTGAGCTCGGGCGGGCGGAGCTGGAGCTCCCTCGCTGGCCCCGTGGAGCAATTCAGAGCAAGCGAAACACGATCTGCGAGGTGGAATTTCCTGCCTGCTGCACAGGCTTGCTTTATACATGGATTTCAATTAAATGTTGAATAAAATTTCCTAAAGCCTCTATTTTCTGAGCTCTTCTTTAAAAATTATACACAGAAAAAGAAATCCAAGATATCTGAGAAATCCCACTGTGACATTTGGAGCTTGTCTCTATTACAATAAGCACCAGTAGCCTATCCAAAAAACATAACGTGGAGCTACTACCTTCACAAAGTCTGGAGGGTTTGTCAAAGAACCGATAACAGCTGACCCTGCTATGGAGTTAAAGCAAAAATGCTCTCCCAACAAGAGGTGCTGAAATGGGGGTAAGCAGCAGAGGTTTATGGTTTAGGTAAAGAAAATGCAGAGTCCAGGAGCAGCCTGGCCAACTGAGAAGACCTAAAATAAGCTTGTCAGTTGGTAAGGGGACTGTGCTGCACTGGTCCTTGTGTGGAAAAAGAGGTTTCCCTGAGCTTGGATGATCTTGAACAGGGTTATTCATTCATGGCTGAGTGTGTGTGACCAGACCTGTACATTTGCCAGCAACTGTTTTTACACCAATTTTCTTAATAAATAATTCACTGACATTGAAACTCTCCTCAAGAACATAGTAATAGTGATGTAAGTCATCAGGAGTTGTGTGCCAGTTTTGGGATAGTATCCCTGGATTAAATTTTAGGAAGTGAGACTCCTGAATATGGACAGCCAGTGCAAAGATATATAAAAACAAGGTCACCAATTTTTTTTTTCTGAGATATATAAAAACAAGGTCACCAAATTCAAAGGGAAGTTTGAAGTTAAGCTTCTGTGTCTCAGAAAATTGAAATATTTCCCAATATGGGAATTACTCCCTTGAGGAAAAATTGTGCAGAAGTGGTTTCTGTCCAGTCTAAACCAGGATATTTTAAAAATTCTGAGTTTGGGACAGCTAGGGAGTTGTTTTACTACTCAGTTCAGCAGTGTGTAGGTATCACTGATGCACTGCGAGTGCACGTTGTGCAGGCTGTGTGTGAAAAGCATCCTTCTACCAGTCTTACCAAATAAACAGAAGCAAATTATGAGATTTCACATTTCAGACAAACTTTGAGGGCTGTTTCTTTATTCTTCCTTTCCCCTTAGAACTTATTAAAGCCTAAAGCATTGGATCTGGGCAGAGCACTGTGGCTCAGTCCAGCGAGTGCCTTTCTGATATGCTCCAAGCTCTATGCAAGGCTGGCAGAAGTACCCCTTGAATCTCTCTGAAGCTTGTATAGTACCCAAACTTTTTTTTTTCATTGGAAGATTGATAGAGACTATTTTGATTAAACAAACACTTGCGCAAGAGAGAACTTGAAAGCTGCTATTTAAGAGGAAAATGAATGGCCTATAAAGGTCTGTATTGAAATGTATGTTACTGTGGCTCTGGGTATTACTTTTTTAAAAGGAAAGGTAAAATAAAATTTTATGCACATTTTTAGCTGCTCCCATGAATTAATGTCCAAGTGTAAGACCAAGGTGTTAACAGTCACAAAACAGAGGAGCTGTTTGCACCTTTGGGAAGCTGATATGGCCTATGGTACCTTCCTGAGAACAAAGATGTGGGTTTGGGTTTGTTAAATGCTTTTATTCAGAAACTTAAATGAGTGAACCTTTTAAAAGAAATCCATTGAGCAAAATAGCAAACTAACTTTGCTCACAGGGCAACGGGAAAATGGCTGCTTTAATAAGAAGCAAACATAAACCACTTATTATGTTCTTTCATGTCTTTATATTGTTTCTGAATGCCAAAAATTACTTAAAAACTGTTTCCTGAAGTAAAAGAAAATGTGACATCAGAAGCATCATTCTCATTTCTGCTAAAAGCAGCAGCTGCTGGCATGCTGTTGGCACTTCTTAAACTTATGTTCAGTTCTGTTGATAGCACTGAGGAAAAGGATTATTTTCAAATGGTAAGGGAGAAAGTGTTAGTGCTACTGTTGTTTATGAGTCTCACAGTGGTTAGTGTAAGTAGTCTGTGTGCTGCCTTGGCTTGTTATTGCCACTGGGAGGCTGTGGTATAACTGCGTGTTGGGAGAAGGATTACTCCAAACCATAATGGATCCCTGGTGGACAGTTGGACATTATGTAAGGAACGAGAATTGGGCTCCAAATATGTAACAGAGAGAGCTTAGATTATAAACAGTATATAACCAGTGCTAACATTAGAAATCAAAGAATATTTAAAGAAAAAAAAAGATTTCTCCATTTGTATAAGGCTGAGATCAATAATAGTAATAAGAAGGTGCTCTTCTTTAGAGCACTTTATACACTGGTTGTACAGAAGATCTACTTGTTTGCTCTCTGGTTAGTTCTTCTTCTTCTGGATGTTTGGTTAGCTTAGTTTGATTCTTTAGCACAATTCATTTATTGCTCCAGAATCTGAATTCCCTGGAGATGAGAAAAGGGACACTGAAACCCCTGTTAGAACTGGAAGGGTTGTCAATATAATCCACTTCCTATTGGTACTGCTTCTGCCTGCCAAACAAGGGATCCTCTAAGTCATGCCTTTGGATAAGACTGTAAAAGGGGAAAAATAATAGTTTTGTTTTGAGCTCTGGATCCTGGAGCATCACTATGCTCTTGTGCTCCCCAGGGACTCCTGTGGAGCAGAGCGACGTCGTGCAACCATCAGCCTTCACCGCTGCAGGGGGACTGCTCACCTCCAAACCATCAGGAACTGCTTTCTCCTCAGCTTATTTCCTTAGAAAGTTAAATTGTAATTGTGGTTTACAGATGGATGGCAGCACTTATATTTGCCTGCTTGCATTCATAGCTCTATGTTAGTTCAGCTATAGGGCTGTGTCTGGGCAGCAAGCAAGAAACTGCCTTCCTTCTGTATCCTGCATGTTTGTTCTGGGGAAGGTGGAACCTCTGCAATAGAGACTGGGTTAACCAAAGGCATATGAACCTGATCAGCAGGGAGAAGCCTGCAGTAATGGGGAATGTTCCTGTCCTTTGACCTGCCTGCAGTGCAACTGAAAATTCTTGAGAGGAACAGGGAGAAATCAAACACCTCTTCACTGCAGAGGTGACAGAGAGAACCCATTCCTATGGGCCAGGAAGGGACTGGGTAATTGATTGCAACTTTGTAAACTACCAGAAACCGATGGATCAAGCAAAGACTGGAGAGAAGAACTCCTCTCCACACACTTATTTTTGAGTCTTGCAATTTTGCTAAAAACCCCATGTCTCAAGGGTTGTTTGTGGTCTTAAAACATATCTGTAGCAAGCAGATATCCTCTTGGGTGCCCTCTGGCAAGTCCAAAAAAAGGACACACCATCACATATCACAAGAGGACACACCATTACAACATCACTAACACAGGAATCACTTCCAGCATGTCATCCAGCAGAGCAAAGCATCACCTGTTAGATGTAAGACCTATAATGGAGGAGTGTGCTCCTTTTTTGTTTTAGCATCAACAAGTCTTCTCTGAAGTCTCTTTAAATGTAGATGTACACCATTTCTAAGTATATTAACACAAAAACACAAGATCAGGGCAACTTTTAGACCCTGCTGTCAATCTGAAATAAGCTCATGAAGACAGGGAGCAGTTAAATATGTGAGCTGATATTTATCTTACCTAATAAAACTAAGCCTAGAAAAAAGTGGGAAGTAACTACTAGAAACAGGAAGATTTGTTGAGGAAGGAAATCACCTTCCCCTTGGGAAAGATAGCTGTTGGTTTATGCATTGTGTTTTATTTTGGACTTTGTTGATTCCACTGTGGCGCAGTGTTTGGATGAAGACCTTGAAAAGATTAAAGCAGTGATGTTTAACCTTGCCAGGGAGATTCAGAGAAGCTTGCAAACTAGGAAGACCATTCCTGCAGTAGCAGAAACTCTGTTACCCTTCAAATACTGATTTTATGCCCAGAAAGAACTGAAAACTGTGGCTTGGAGAGATCAATAGAAAATAAGGTCACAGTGAATAAGGTTCTCAAAAGTTTCCAGCACTTGCTCAAACCTCTCACTTGCCTGAGGCCTACTCCATCAGCATTTTCTCAGGATGGAGCAGCTATGAGCAGCATACTGTAGGACAGTTCTGCTGTGATTAGATGTAAGGGAATACAGGTCTGTCGGTTGTCAAGGCACTGCTGGTATTTTAATTTGAAGTGTCACTCAGACTCCTTGAGTGGCTTTGCATTGATATTGAATAAATTGGAGAGGAATGAGTTTTGAGAACAGAGAGAAATTGCCCAGTGGGCTGGAAGAGGAAAGATTTCAGAAGCAGGCGTTGAGTTTAGAGGACCCAGCCTAGCCTTGCTACCCTGAGCAGATTTACCCATCTGCAATGTCCCTCCACCCCCACCTCCCTAGAACTATCCTTGTTGCACCAATGCAATTGCCTGTGCAAGGGCTGGCACAGTTTGATTCCCAATGAATCACATAAAAACTGATTTAATGAAGTGTCCCTTGATCTTACATGCATTACTGAGGCAGGGTTTTTCCACTTGCCTGGGGCTTTCTGAAAAGGCTCAATTGCTTTTCCACCCGAAATCTTTTCCAGCTTATTCTCCTAGCATTGGTTTCTAATGAACCTTTGACATTTATCCTCATATCTTTCCACTCTCAAATTCCTAACTTCCTTTCTTTCCCGAGGTGAAATTTTATCATTTTCTTTATGAGGTAAAAGAGAAAAAAACCCCAAAAACCTAGAGAAATGCTCCAAGAGCTAGCAACGTCTTCTAATTCTTTCTATTATGACAATATGACAGATTCTTGCACTTCCCTGGCTCCCAGTGGAAATATCAGGCTCTGAGGAGACAAGAAAAGGGGTATAAAGACAGAAGGCATTTACTCTTAGCAGTGATTTTCTAATGAGAGTTTTTAGTGGTGACATTAACAAACTGTTCTTCTGAAGAATTTCCTGGGGGCTTCAGTGTCACTACATGCAGCATCAGCTAGGTGACAAGCTCTCACTGCCACTCCAGTCACTGCAGAAACAGCATCCTCAGCAGGAGTGGTTCTGCACTCTTATTTTTGGCAGAGAGATGGTGAATGCTAAATGAAGTGAGCAGCACAACAGCTTTCTTTAGGTGTTTGTTTACATCTTTCACTTGTTATTTTCAGTGCAGGGGACATTATAAAAGAAAGAAAGAAAAAGAAAGAGACCAGCCTCATATAAAGGGATTTAAACATTTTTGCAGAGCTTAATTAAACTTCTAAATCTGTACTCTAGACAGTTAAGACTTGCAATAGGTAAGATGAAGTGTAGAGAAGTCAAGGGATTAATCCAAGGTCAGTGACAGAGTCAGAAGCAGCCCCCAGGGGGTTCACTCCACTCCTCTGCTGGTGGTAAATCATTGACAGTAATTCCAGTCTGGCCAGCAGATTTCCCAGTCCAAGACTAGGGAGAACAGGGAACTGGCTTTGAATCTCAGCTGTCTTTGTCTGGTCAGCAGAAAGCCTTTAGCTCCTGATGATAATTGCTTAATGTATTTAATTACCATAACCCTTTTTTATCACAACAACTAGGATAATGCTGATTTGGTTGAGGAAGCACAAAGAGAAGCAAGAAAAGTCAGTGCATATAAAGAATAGGTGGCTGTGGAAATGGGCCAACAATCTACCTGCCTGAAATGACGTTGTAGGAGCTGCATCAGGAAAACAAATATCTAAATAAAAAGATACCAGGTTCAGATACTTGGAAAACCTGTTTGGAAAAACCAAGGGCCCTGTGAATTTGTCATAAATCCTCTCACAACAGTCTGTGATCTGTCCATTCGTGAAATCAGCTAAACAGCCTGCATCCTTACACAGGTGCATAGATCTTGCACAGCCCCACTGCAGGAGCAGCCCGACAAGTGTGTCCCAGCCCGCCCTGGGGACTGGGGCACAGGCACACACTGGAGTCCTGCAGGAGATGATATTGTGGCTACTCCTTGGGACTTGGATTTTGGGAGCTATGTACAATTTGAATTGTGGGTTTTTTTTTTTTTTTTTTTGTTTTGTTTTGTTTTGTTTTTATTTTGAAAGAGCTTCCGAGTTCTATTTTGCTTTCTACCCCAATCTTGGGGGTATGAGATCTTCAGAGTCTGAGAAACCCATTTTCTATCTTGCTTGCTTGCGATGCTTATTATAAACCATACATTAACAAGTGATTAAAATTGCACTACAGCAAGTATGTAAGTGTAAATCTGAATGATGCATGATTGCTGTGAGCCAGCAGACATGTAGAAATAATTGGCCTTTAAAGTTCATTAGTCAGTTTTATTACAAATAGTGCATTTGCATGATGTTTGTAAATTTATGCACCAGCGGCCAAAAGTGATGACAGCATTCCACTGACAAGGCAAAGCAATTACAAAAAGCACATCCATTATTTGAAATGTCTATGCAAAACACTTGTTTTAGTAATTGGTCATAGTGTTTCAATCCTTGGAGTGAGAGCTGCTAAACTCTTTAGTTACAGCAAGCAGCATAGCCAGACAAAGTGCCCCAACAAGCTGAACAATTGCTTCCAAGTTGCTTTTATTGTTTATTCACCCCCACCCTCAGCATGTCTGAATTAGAAGTACAGAGCTTTTGAATGGGATGCTGTTAGATTTACCTTTTCCTTTGGTGCCTGAAGAGCCCCTCTTGACTGTCGCTGAGGATGTAGCTATATACTGCTGTTCTCCATATGTGAATCCACTGAAAACTGAAAGATAACTGGGGAGATTGTAGAGGTTATAATGTCATTAGTACTGATCTGTTCTTCTCTGGGCTTGATGAGAAGAGTAGTAGTGAAGATAAGAGGAAAACAGTTTGAGAAATAACATGCATTAGTTAGGGAGACAAGATAAACCCCTTCTCCCACATATTTTCTTAGCCATCACTGGTATTTTTAATGTAGCACATCTACTTTTGAAATTCTAGAAAGTGACCAGAAATTTCTGGATCACTTAAAGAAGAGATTAAGGCCTACATGTGGTTACACTGAAGTGCGGCATGTCCCGAGCTGCCTCCAGATAAGGACGATTTCAGTATCTTTCCCATCCAAGGAGCCACATACTTTGGGATACCAGAATTGATACATTTCTGCCAGCTTGAACGTGTTTCCTAATCACTTGCTCACCTCAGCTCCAGTGTGAGACAATTAGCACACCAAATGCTGTGCTCTCCATTAGCCGGGGTGTTTGACAGTGCTCCCGAATGCTGTGCCTGGCTCAGCTCTCAATGTGCTCGTGCACAGCTGCATTAACAAGCCCTGAGGAGGCAGGTGTGTGTGTATGTGTGTGTGTGTGTGTGTATGTGTGTGTATGTGTGTGTGTGTGTGTGTGTGTGTGTGTGTGTGCATGTATAGATGTACCTGGCAGCTCAGCTATAGAAATGGGGAACACTCACAGCAGGGACAAACCAATGACAGGTGAACCATAAATGGTTCTGTTGAGAGAAACTTATAGACCTGAAGGGCTCTTTGAAAGTGGATTATACGCTCCCAAAATTTCCATTATTTCACTGCAATGGAAAAATAATCTTGCATTAGGTTAAAGATCTAGCAACATTCTGCTCTGTGAAGAGAATATCTCACATTATCAAGTCAAATACAGTCCTTCCAGTTAAATTGCTTCATTGCTTATGTTTATTAAAATTTGAACTTTAACACAGAAAATTTCCAGCAGCTGGATACCTGAGCTTCAAGAGCAAATTCCTAAATTTGTGATAGTAGCAAAAATATGGGAGTTACTGCTCTGTGCTACATTTTGTTCTCATCTTGCATTGCACTCCACAGTTTAACTGTCAGGTAGACTGTAACAGGTAACAGTAGTGCCAGGCATAAATGCCACCTTAGTACACTACAAAGCACTCGTCCAGCCAAGTGAGTAAAGTGCTGCAGGCCACACAGCATCCAAAAAGCTACTTCTGTTACTTGAAGTGCTCACCTTTAGTTTCTTGTCCATTGGTGCCTTGCCTAATCAGGATGTTAGAAAGAAATCCTTTACTTAGAGGACGGAACATTTTCTCCAGAGAAATTCGGTATGCCCCTTACCTGGGAATGTTTAAGGCCAGGTTCAATGGGATTCTGAAGAAGATGTCCCTGGCAAGGTGGGTTGGAACTTTAAGGTTTAAGATCCTTTCCAACCTTAGCCATTCTGTGATTCTGTAATTCCAAGGCACTCTGCAGTGCATGCTGCAGTGGCTCTCCCAGCATCATGGACACTTCTATATCCATGTCCCCTTCTGAGCTGTGTTTTATGTTTCTATAAGTCCTATAAAAAAACTAGTGGGATTTTTTGCTTTCTGAGCAAACATGCTAGGAGTATCTGATAACAGAGCTGCTTTTAGCTTGTCAGATTAGCCAAAACTAAGCTCCTTGAAGTTAAGGATTGTATATTAAAAAACAAAACATAACAAAACAAAAACAAAACAAAACAAACAAACAAAAAACAAAACAAAAACAAAACAAAACAAACAAACAAAAAACAAAACAAAAACCCAAAAACAAACAAACAAAAACCCCAGAAACTCTGTTCAGGATATCCCATGGGAGGTCACTTTTCAGAAAAATCTGATCTTCTGATCTCCTCGAGTCTTCTTCTTAGCCCAAGTACTGCTTAGTCACAAATGCTCCAAGTGATAAATGGGGTCTCAGTGCCCCACCCATGTACATAAGTGATGGAAATATCCTGGGCTGAGTGATCCAATACTGACAGATCACAGTGTGGGCAGCTGCACTGTGCTGCCTGCAGTGCCTTTTGGATAAGCAGGCTTGATAAACTGATGCTTAAAATTGATGACCATTCATTTAATAACTAGGTGGGTACAGAAAATGAATGCTGTCTCTTTTGCAAAAGGAAACACTTTACTTGGGCCTGAGCCACGACTGTTGTGGCTAAAGGATGACATTACACATTACTGTACATTTTGTGTTTTCACCACAAGGGAACAGATGAGTATCTGAGCAAACACAAACACAGCTGAAAAATGCAGGCTCTCATTTCAGATGCTTTTAGTGTACTCACTGGGTAATCATCACAAGCAAGGAAAATCTTCTCCCTTTTCTACCTTACAAGGTTTTCCAGAAGCATGGCATTGTTTTAATTGCCTGGAGGCTCTTATCATAGGAAAAGATTGATATAGATACAGTGAATCATTTTCTGATGTTAAAGTCATCATCTCTTAAGTTTCTAACAAAATTGCCCTTGCAAAATTGCTATGGCTGTTTTGTCTTTTTGTCTTGCTTTTATAGCGGGCTGCTCTTCTCACATAATTCTCTCATGTAATAGGTGTTTTCTAATCTTGGCTTTTCAGTACGGGGAGAAAACTGTTCTCCAGGTGAAGATTTTGTCTTGTGAAAGCACAATGAGCATCATAAACTCATTTGTTGCAAAGATAAATTTTTGTCAGGCTGGAATTGAATTGATTTTCTGCCATGTAGATGATTGTTTGGGCATTCTTTGCTTTTATTTTTTTTAATATGTTATTTTTTCATGGTACATATTCTCTAAAAATTATCTTCTAGTAATACAGCAGATATAAGAAGAAAACAGAGATTAAAGGGATATGCTTTATTATCCAAAGGTTAGACTGAATTTAGGATGATTTGTGAAGGCTGCATTTCATGGAAACCTTTTATGTACACTGATGTATTTAAGGTTTTTCATGGAACAGGTGTCACAGTTTAGAAATGGAATTCCCCAGTTTGGTGATCCCCCTTCCCCAACTCTCCAAAACCACACACCACCCACTCGCTCCCCCTGCTTTCTCCTTCCCCTTCACACTCCTGGTCTGGAGTTGAGAATTGGAGACACAGAAATATGTAAAATACAGGTGGAGATAAGAACATTTTACTGGAAACAGCAACAAGGTAAGAAAACAAACACTAACAGCAATATTGGAAAACAAAAGTGTGCCAAAAAAAGAGGGTGATTTATCTGCAAAATGGTCACTGAGCCTGACCAGACCTGACGAGTCATGACCACAGCTGGTGGCACCAACTCTGATGGTTTCATCCACCACTCCTGCTCCCGAGTGGAAACCATTTCCCTTCTCAGAAATTACAAGGAGTCCTTTTCCCCTTCCTCTGGTTGTGACATAAGATGATACCAAATAACAGAACACCCCCTCCTGCTGATCTGGGCCTGGACTGGGACAGCAGCTCAAACACTGTGCCAATAATAATTTACCAGGTTTTGGTAGGATGTCCAGAAGGCAAAGCCAATACTTGTTAGTAGAAATATGAAGAGTGAAGCAGCCCATTAAATTATATTTTCTGTGAAATTTTTGTTTAGGCCACTAGTTGTAGCATTCCTGATAGATTTGGATTGTGCATTTGCTTTTCAGGAGAAAAGCTTTTTCTCTTCATGCAGTCTTCAGCACACTTTATTTCCTGCAGTGTAATCATGACACCCTAAAATACCTCATTAATCTGGACTGATACTAATCATTCTCAGAGAATCATCTCTTTTTCAACCACGAGTAGCAAAGAAAAGACCTTCATTTACTGCTATCATCCCAGTTTTAAGGAGCTTTTAATGTCTTCACAGTTGCTGTGTGAAGACTGTCAGGAATTTTCAAAGCTGTAATCTGCTTTACCTTTACTTGTCAAATTGGAAATAAACACACAAATCTATTTTAGTGACTTTGTCATGTCTTCTTCAAATAAAAGCTTTGTTTGTGCTACATTCCCAGCCACCTTAATCACAACTGTTGGGCAGGCAGTCGCTGTGTGCTCTTGCCTGCAACCTTTTTGGAGCATCACGCTGTTTGTCAGTTCACCATGTCCTGGCCAAGGCTGTTAGCTCAATTGATGGGACTGCCAGACCTAAAATAAAATAGCCACCCTGCAACTTGGCTTTTCAGAGAAAACCAAAGCAAAGACAATTTGCTTTTGTTTTCCCTAAAGACTTTAATTTGAGGTGAGAGTCTGGGGAGAGGAAGTGGGGCGGAAGGAGAAAGTGGGGGGACATATGTCCAAATGCCTGGATCTTATTGCATCTTGCAGCAGGGAGAGCTTCTCTCTTCTTGGCAGGTCCACCCTTGATCTCACTAGAGCCAAAGTCCTACAATATTCCAAGCTCACACCACATCCAAGCTCACACCACATCCAAGCTCACATCCTAATGTTATGCAGCATTTTTTTTCTTTTCTTTTGTTGTAAATGAACTTTGTTTATAGTGATTGCACACACACACTCACAAAAGCCTCATTATTATTTCAGATTTTTTTCTTTTTAAATTCCTGCACTGTTGTTCAGAAAATCCTATAGGAACATATGCAAACCTCTGGGCCTTGCTCCAGACTGGCAGCCTGGTTATAAAGGGGTGAAGGAAAGGGCTTCTAAAACTTCACTAGACAGCCACTTTAGTTAATAGTTTGAGTCTTGATTATTCACCCCACTGTGACTTCCACTGTTTTTTGGGAGGGTTTTACTATATCCCGACTGAAGGCAGGAGGTTATGTTTCTGCTGAGCTCAACAAAAGATGGATTGTGCACTTGTAGTACAGTTGCTTTGAATAGAATCTGGACCCATATGTTGAAACTGTTCTGGCCTCTAATTAAAGACTAGTATCTCTGCACTGCACACTGAGTTATTTTGAGGCAGTGAGAATGCCACAGCAGGGAGTGTACTTGGAGAGTTGGTACTGAAGGCCTTGTTACACCCTGCATTAAAGATTTGTGAGTAACTGTAAAAGCTTCAACTTCACCTGAAACTGTTCCTTTCTGCTCCTTTATTTATTTATTTTTTAAAGACAAAAAAATCCCACAAAACCAACCAAAAAATACCAATAAAACCCCACAAAAACCCAAAACAAACAAACACAAACAAACAAAGAAGCAAGCAAAACCAAAAAAAAAGGCAAAACCTAAACCCCAAAGATCTTCAGTAATCAAATCTTGCATTGGCTTTGAAACTTCTTTAGATTCTCATTGAAATTAAAAAAATAAAATGTAGGAACAAGGCTTTTAAGGATATTTAGGTGCTGCTTACAGAAGAGGAACTAATTGTGCTGATGCCTCTGTCTAAAGCAGAAGGTGCCATTGGTTTGTATTTTCTGTCTTCCAGAAAAATCTTTACCTTTCACTGCAGTCACTTGCACGGTCTCCTATGTGAATCATTTGTAAACAGGACCACTGTTAGAACAAATAAAGATCTTCTGTCTGACTTCCTTACTCCAACAGGCTACTTCAAGACTTTAGGTCTCTAACAGGCCAAATAAAAGAAAGACTTTCATAGTTACATGCTCCAGAATATTTTTAGTTTGCATCATGTGGAAATTGAACTTGTTTCCCCCTAGGCAGTAAAAGGGAGTCCAGTCAAATCCAGTGTCAAATGCAGTGTACTTCATCTCATGTACCTCTAAATGTGACAAATTTTTTGGGTCTCTTTATCAGATGGCTAATGCTACTTGAGATAAATACAAAGGAATCAAATTTGTTTGTTTCAACAGTGATGATTATGAAAAAAGACTGCATTTAATTGTAAATTTATACTCATCATGATTAAACTAGCAGTTTCTGGCTATAATCAAGACTTTTGCTGAATAGATTAAAGAATATTTCATTACTTAGCTTTTTAGGAGCAAAATATCCATTTTACAATATGTCTAGCCTTGTTTCCATCTTCATTTTGAAAAGCTCAGTCAAAATCTTTACATAAGTCACGTTGCTCTGTCCTTGAGGTGCTTTGGCTGTTCAGGTTAGGAGCAGCCTGCCATTTTTGGAGGCAGCCCCTCCATCAACGGTGCTTGATCTGTGGGTTCACAGAGCAGTGGTGATGTGTGCCAAATTAACAAATTTAAGAGGAAGATCTGCTCCAGTTGCAGATGAAATATATTCCACCTCCTTATGGGAACATCAGGTTCACACTAATCCTTCAGACACCTTCAAAACACGTGACAGTTCAGGATAATTTAGGAAATCTTATTTAGGAATTTAGTTCTGAGTAGATTATGACAGAGATAGTGACACTAGCAAGAGCTACTTTGATCTACTGACCCACTACTATTGCTCTGAATTTCTCACTACTGTAGCCATTGCCTTTGTGGCTTTCCTCTATATCTTCCTCAGCTTTCAGAGCACTTTTTAGCCTGCAGTCTTAGAAAGCAAAGCCAGCTGAAACATAGAGAAGATATATAGGCTTACTTCATACTTGAAACCAGGATTGGTCATACCTACACCAAGGTGTCAATGGTTGTTTAATCATTGTTTTGATCTGCATTTTTTAGTTGTTTGTTTGGGGATTTTTTTAACTTGAACAGTGAGAAAGTTTCCACAATCTCATGCTGATAAGACGCAAGGACACTAGAACTGTGTTTTGCATTCCTGTACTTGTCCTTCTAATCCTAGTTCTTTCTCCTTCTTTCATTATTCAGGACATTACACAGTCCTATTAATTATACTTGTCACTGTATTGTACTAAGAGCTTGTGATGAATTTTTATCCACTGCCTCACCAGGCTTCACTTTGTTTATCCCATTCTGCAAGTGGAGCCTGCATGATGGGTATTTTATTAAAAGGTATCAAAGTTACCCCACTGTGCAGGTGGGGTTCCCATTCCTGTTCTACACCTGATGTTGTACTCTCAACACACTTTTCCTGAAGAAACCATTTTACCAACCACTAGATGCTTGATAAAAAGGTCAAATTGTATGTGACAGAAGAAGTTAATATAAAGTGTATGTAGTCCATACAGTTCGTATTAAAGACACACAGTCAAGGAGTGTGTGTGCTGCTCTCTGTAGCCAGAGAGATGCTGCCACAAAGGAATGTCTACTCACTACAGTCTTCAGGTTTCTTAGTTTGGAAAATTGCATTTCTTATGAAAGAACTAGCAGAAGATTGCTTATTTTTATAGGTGGTTTGCTGTGTACCAAAATTTACAAACTATCCTTAGGAAGCTACGAGAGGTCTGCTTCTGCTTGGAAACACCAATGACAAAAAAATCTCTCATCTTTAGACAGCCTGATTTACCTCAATCCTACATATGGATTAAAACTTATGTAAAGGAGAAACTGCACTTAAAATTAAAATACATTTTTCTTCTTCTAGTTAAAAGGACTAAAGCTTTATCATCCATCTTTGTAAGGATGTTTTAACATATTGATCCTAATTTTGTCCTTGTGAAAGAAAAATCTGGACTCTACAGTAGTAAAAGTGCTTCATCTCTCATCTTCATCATTGCATCTCTGAGTACTCTAATCTGTCAGGAATAATATTGTTGCTTTGGGAGGGTTTTTTTTGTCTGATTTAAAAAAAAAAATTAAATTCTGTAGATTATTTACCAGTGTTCTGCACTTCAGAACCTACCTGTGTGTCTCCATCTGCTGACAGCAAGAAATGAAGAAAAAATGTGATACAAGTTTTTTAGTTTCATTTATGCAAGTTTATTTTGTTCTCTGCGTTTTCACCAGAATTGTTCCGGTTTGAATGTTGTGTTTCTGGGACAGTTGCAAGATGGATTTAGATAGACAAATCAAAGCTGAAGTCCATGATTTTGTATTGTTTTACTTTATCCTGCTCTCTTTTGCCATTTAACTGAAAAAATTGAACCTGGAAAGAGTCAATCTCCTGGAATATTTAGATTAGGTTGTATTTGGGTTTATTTTTTCATAGAACTCTTCTGGTTTTCCATGACATCACAATATGCACTGAAAGTGATACTGAATCATTCCTGCCTAAGTCTACAGTAAGGAAATAAAATTTAATTACAGGCAGCCATTCATACATCTGTGGTTTCTTAACTGTATAAATTTCGCACAACAGCAAATTGTATCTTTCATGACCCAATATTCTTTTAAATGGTTCTGATTTTGCTTGGCTTGAAAATAAATGTTACTTGTGAATACAGAAGATACTGTGGTCCCATTTCAGCAGGCTGCTTGTTCTAGGTGTGTGGCGGTTATCGGAGAAATGGATGGCGTTTCTCGGAATAAGGCTGCGTGCTGATGCATACTTAAATGTGTTGCTGAATTAGGGCCTCAGGAGACAAGGTCATGCTTAAATGATTTTCCATTGCAACCTGAATAGTTGATAAACACAATGGTGAGGGAGGAATGTGACTCAGTGAACAGCCATCTGGGCAGATAACTCGAATGCTTCGGAAGAGGAGGGATGGAACTAATAAGCTAATTTGCTAAAAGCTCTTCTTAGGTATCTCCTGTTTGTGAATCATATGTGGGAATCTGAACTTTGAAAAGATGATTCAGAGAAGATGGTAGATTTGATGTACCCTGGATGAACTCCCTGGAAATATTTAAAGTCCTGGTTCATGGTTCTCTTAGTGGTAGGTTGATGCATGAAGAGCAGGGCTAAGCAGTAGCCTGACAAAGATTGTAATGAGATTTGAGGAAAGAATACAGCTATCTCACAGAAAGAAGGTAGGAAAAGAGAGTCAAGATCCCAAAATAAAAATATAGAACCACAGGAAGCAAATGTTGAATGACTTAAAACAAAAGTCAACACTGGGCAGCACATCCTTTATAGCACCCCACCTTGAAGGTATCTGAGGAGCCTTTGGATACTGCCCCAACAGGGCTCAACAGAGCTGGGATTCTTCCTAGAAGGCTTCCTCTCCCTGGCACTATCCCAACTGTCCCAACTTTGGCTGCAGCCAAGAGCAGGTCAACCAGGACTCTCCACCTCCTGGGATCAGGTGCTGAGTTAGAGGACAACTTGACTGGATCCAGTGTAAGGATTCCTCTTTTCGCACTGTGCACAGCCCTCTGGGAGCATTGTCTGACCTGCCAAGGGCACAGGGTGCAGTGCACAGGCAGCTGCCTTCAAACACCCTCCAGGAATTAGTCAACTTTCTCCCTGTGCCATTGAGGAGAGCCCAACATGCAATTTGTAGGACATAAATTTGTAGGACACAGGATGCAGGACTATTTTCACTACTTCAATATATCTTGAGTAGAAGAGTAAATACTTTGCTTTGGGCTGCAGAAGCACAAGGAGTTTTCACCTCATTCATGTGCTAAAAAGGCAGTTCAGCCACAGATTGAGTACCTCCATACAAGGAGACAAAGTGGAGGCATCGGACATGAGATCCTCATAATACTTTTCTGTTTGTGGTGGACACAGACATTGCTGTTCTAGCCTCATATAAAGAGAAGCCAAAGTCAAAACTGACTGAAGGCATCAAAAACATAGTGAAGTAGTAAGCTGACAATACAGCTAACAAAAACAGTAGAGGTCTCTTTATAATATTGAAAAAAAACCCTTAAAATATAATCATATAAAAATATTCTAGCCTTTTTCTTTTTCTCTACCTTGTCACCCCTGCTCCAAAGTTTGGATATTTAAAAGAGAATCTAAAAATGGCAGAATTTTTGCAAGCATTAGCAATGCAAAAGAACTTTGCTTTTAGGGATGATCAGTTCCATCAATGCTTCCATGAATACACAGTATTAACATCTTGGCTGTTACGTTTTGGTTTGGTTTGGTTTGGTTTGGTTTGGTTTGGTTTGGTTTGGTTTGGTTTGTTTAACTATGCTGGTGAAATAATTATTCAGATATATTGGATATTTGTATAATTTTGTATGTATGTAAAATGCACGGACCTTGACTGGAAAATATTGCAAATGAGATTTGAGATGTTAAATAGGAGAGGCCAAGCTGAAATGTGAAATCCAGCTTGCATTTACTAGCTTTTGTTGGAAGTATCTGGGATCTCCCACAGTGAAAGAGTTAGTTAAACATTAGCCATTCAGATACTAAGGACAGTTAAAAATATCCTGACTGTAATAACTGATGAAGAAACAGCACATTTCAACTGTTGACATATTGCATAACATATGTTAAATACAGTATTTCATTTTCACAGGTAACTGGAATCACCACTTTTTAATTAAGAGCTTATCTGTTAAACTACTTACTGTGAATATTTTTTCTGTTTCAGGGTACTTTGCTGCTCACATGGTAAATGCATTATACATAATTCTCCTAATTTCTATACTGGTTCTATTTGAAACTACCATTATAATTTCCTGTAAAAAGCTAGACTGTTCCCCTTAGAGAGCTATAGATTGTTCCCCTGTCTTGTTTTGTCAAAGTGTTCTTAAAATCTTGGAAGTTTATAATGCTTAATTTTTAAAGGTTAGTTCAACCTGTGCAGACAATTAAATAAATTTATGGTCATAATCTGTTTCTCCTCCTTCCCTTCAAGTACAGGCAATTCCAGCAGATAGGTTTAAAAAGGAAGGGAAAATAAATGAGAGTGCTAAATTTTACTGTCATTTCTTGTCCTCCATTGTAGAACATTCTTCAACCTTAATGCTTCTTTGAGCAAGAAATCACCTTTCAACCCAACACAAAGAAGGAGAATAGAGATCTCTGAAAACGTGTCATGATTTTATAGGTAAGGAACTTTAAATTTAGTCTTATGCAAATTCTTGTGATAAAAAGGTCACCAGGTGGCAAATGACGGGTCTGGGGACATAGAAGTTTGAGGAGAAGAAAAGTTATGTCCCTGAAAACTTACACTGCTTTGTAATGACTCCAGCTATTTTTAGCTTCCTTAGCTAGTTTTCTCTCAGGGAAAACATCTACAATGAGAGCTTATATATTATGTAAGGTACCATGAGGATTTGAATGAGCCAGTCCTAATAAGCACTTCCATGGGACTTCACATGCTGCTTAACCTGAGTTGCAGCATTTCTTATCAGAAGCAGCTTGATTTTAGATGTGAAAAGGGTGACTCTCTAATGTAAGACTCTTGGGAAAGAACCCATCCTTTCTGTTTTAAATGTGTGTCATTTTGCACTCTGCATGAATAAAAGTAGAGGTTTTTTTACTATGTGAATTGCTGAAAAAAAGAAAGGGGGTGGGAGTTCAGAAGACAGTAAAAATAAGAAGTAAATTACTTTCTGTGTGCTAAACCAAATTTTATACTTGAAGTCTACTTCTTTCTTTGTAATACTACAAAGGCTCTATTGAAATCATTGTAGAAGCCTGCATTTCAGGGTTGTTTTCAAATGGGTTGGGTTTGGTTTTTTCAGTGCAAATGCTTCCAAGCATGCTGCTTCTATCTCAGTGCTGATGCTAGCTCCACACAAATAACTCACTGTGTTTCTGCTCTGCTTTTGATCTGAAGAAAGGGTTGTTTCACACCGAAAGATGCTGACTTCCGTTCTTGGTAATCAGAGTGGAACAGGTGCTCCTTCTTCCCACAGATTGCAGGTGTTCTCCTGGGTAGCTTTGTAAAATCATTTTGATGTCTCCCTGAGTGATGTTCAGACAGCTAAAGTGAGTGATTTTGCAATAGACTCTGTGTTAACTGGACTGGACTATACCTTGGTTAAGCCTGTGTAAATGAAATCATTGATATTGTTACCAGGCCTAATTTTTGGTTTTAAGACTGCCAAAATCCCTGATTTAACACACTGTCCCCAAATGATATCAGTTGACACTTTCCCAAGAGCCTTCTTGTTGCAGGGACTTTTTTCTTCTCTGCCTCTACAGAGAGAATTAAAAGGAGTTTAAAGGCATTAGTCCAGATTTAGCACTTTCTGTTGAAGGTCTATTAAACCAAGCAGAAAACAGGCCTTCATCTTGGCTTATTAAGAAATGTTATGAGGACAGTAATTTTATTTCGGATTTATCAACTTTTTTACTATTCTGTATGTGTATAAGAGGTTATACATTTACCACACACTGAATATTGTTTTACAGTCTACTATATGAAACATTCATCCAAACACTCACACAAAAGTTTTACAACAAAGCAAGTTAAATCATTTACGTTGTGTCCTTCCTCAATAGCAAATTTTTTATGAGAAAAGAAGTACATAAAGTCTGTAAATAAAGAAGAGGTATTTACTTGGCAATATACATTAAAGAAAGAATATATGACAGTGCAAGATTCAATGTTTTAAGGGATTGCTACAAATAGTTGTACAATCAGAAGTAAATCAGAGATCATAAATAGATACTGATAGATCTTAAAAATTTTCTTGATTTATTTTGAGATGGCATGTATTGTTGAAGGATGCTGTAAGAATTTGCAAAATAATTTAAACATTTTTGGACTGTTTAATAAAACAGACTAATTTTCTTGTAAATGTAGTATTTATAATTTCAAATATCTCATACAAGGATTAAAGATTTCATAAGGAACAGTAAAATGCAGCAAATGTGACCAAATAATAAAAATCTTATCAAGACAGAAATGTATAGGAAAATCTAATATTGCTGGGTTTTTACCTCAGAACATTGCACTTGAAAAGTCTAGTTGCACAACAGATTGTGTTACCTGCTCTGGTCAGCTGACATCTCCATTCCCGTTCCCCTCTCCTCTCCCTACCAATGCAAACTGCAGAAGATCTCGTCTCAACTATTCTCAATTTTAACCTGTTTCTCACTTCCCCCAAAATTCTAACAACTTTGAGACTCCCTGCAGCTGAGGTCTCCTTAAGATCCATGAATTAGGGTGCTGGTATCTGATTTTGCTTCCCGACCTTGTTGGGAAGATGTTCGCTGATGGTTCTCACCGTGCTGGTCTCCACAAATGCACAAGGAGGAGCAAGTGGTGGAAGCTCCTCTTTAACCACAGGGTGAGAAAAACCAGGGCAGTCATTTGAGAGGCTGCACATACAGAACAGGACACAGAGACTTTCTATGGGTGAGCTTACTCACCATCTCAGATTGTGTTATACACAGCAAGGTCTAAATTGGTCTTCATCTTACCAGGATAGGTGTCTGCTTCAGGGGGATTGAAATTTCTCTCTAAACATTATTGATTACATCAGAAGTTTAGAAACAGGTTCAAGTATAGACATCTGAGCCATCAAAATTTGGAACTGAGTTACCCTCCCAGAATTTACATGTTCTATAGGGTCCTGAGAGTCAGCCTTTGTCTTCCTATGGCTGTCCTTACAAGGTAATTTTTGAGTCCTTTTTGTCCCTATCCAGTGTCTTTTGCTGCAATGAATATTTTGTTGTTCAACCCAAGGTGAAAGAACTTAAAAAGAACCTACTGAAACAAGAGTTCCACTCAGCCAGCTTTCCTATACCTCTTGAACAAAAATGCAGTTTTCCATATGGGGGTTTCATAGCTACATCTAAGGCAGAAAGAACATTAACTTAGACCCCTCACACAACAGAGAATAAAAAAGAGGATCATCTTTCCTTCAGGAAATGTTCTACATGGAGTCTGATCCAGTTGGCATTATCTCAACTTGGGGCTGCACCTAACAGGAACAATATGTAGACAGTAGGTGATAAAGTGCTAAGGACTGGGACAATGTCACCCACAGATGTTAAGGCAATTTGGCTGCAACAACAGAAATGTGCTTCCTACCAAAGAGTAGACTCTTCAGTAGAAAAAGACATTTTTTGTAATAGGCCTTTTCTATACAAATGCTATTTCTAAGAACTCCCTAAACCGTCAAGGCATGTGCATGGATTCTGCCATTGACATCTTCACCTCCTCTGCCCTCCCCAGTGGTGTGCATGGTGTGGGAGGCATAAGATTCCTCCACAGATTTTAAGAAAAATGAATTAGTAGTAGAGAAATCTGGAGAACCCAGGCTGTGATTCTTGAACAGCTAGTCCTGTTACAGCTGAGATACCAGAGTGGTTTTTGTCTTTTTGTACTCCATAGGGTTATTTCAGGTTTCCACTGGTGTAGAGAGAATCTGGGTCACAGCTCAGCCATCTGTCTGTAGATGACTTTTCTTCAGAAATGCTTTCTGCCTCATTTTAGTCTGTACCTGTGATAGGAAAAGCAGATAGAGCTGGGTAGGATATTTCCACAAAATTTGTTTTCATTTCATTCATTTTTTGACAAATATTTATTAATATTTTTATGCTCTAGGGAGAGATTTCTTAAGGTTTCTTTTCCAACCTGACTAGTCCACAGTAGCCTAGTGATTTGAGTGCTTCCCTGAGGCCAGGGTCAGATCCCTGCTTGATGTGATTTGAAGCACAAACCTGAGGTCAGGTTAATTGAGGAGGCTTCACAAACTTCCTTCTGCTCTCCCCCTAGAACAGGGTAGTCTCTGGGTGTTGTTTCATGGTTATTGCAAGTTAAGGCTAAAGGTTAAATATGCTGATTTCTTCTGCTAATATAAAGGTCAAACAACAGGTTACAGAATATGGAAATAGGTTTACAGAGTAGAATCAATAGACTCATAACTCCTTTCCAAGTTTCTGCTTCAGGAACTCGAGGAGTGCTAATCACATTTGATGTTGAACTTGTCTGTGTTGTTATGGGAATTACTGTTCCCAGTTGGACAGAGCTTCCCAGAGATGAATTTTGCTTTGGTTTGAGGCTCCAAGTTATGCTTCTGCCTTGGCAGCACAGTCTTAAATGGCAAATAAAAGGTTTCTGTGAGGGCTTTATGTCTGCTGTGGAAGTTCTTTGGACATGCTTTAAAATTTCTTTTTCCTGCTAACACAGAGGTCTTCTGTTCCAATGGATGTGACTTTGACCATTTGACATCTCTGACTGCTACTACAATTTTCTTAAGTTTATTCAAGAAGGGTTTTTTGAGTCCAGAAGTGTTCTGTGAAGTATTGGTTCCATGTTTCCATTCCATACCAAATGCCCTAAGGAGTTCTTTTGTTTTCTTGCAGTAGTTTGCATTTGGGCTCATCCCTCTAAAACTGCACGATTTGTAATTTGAATCTCTTCATACATTCATGATAAAATTCAACTTGCCACATTAAAAAAACCCTTATCTGCAAAGTATCTCTAATCTGTTTCACAACAGATGTTAAAGACTTTTTCCACAGGGCCTCCACATAGCCTGTCAAGGTAAGATACATGGCTGATTTGACACTAGAATGCCTCTGTTCTTTCTTTTTTATAGAAAAAATACCAGCACTACCATTCAGTTAGCCTCAGTAACGGACAGATATTCCCACAAGATTTCCCTAGGATTGTCTTCCTGAGGTGAGTTAAAGCTCCTTTCCAAGTCAGTCTGAAGACCATGATTGCCTGGCCGTTTTGAAAGAGTGATATTGACTTTGTATTGCCCATCTTAAAATTACATCTCTTTTTATATAGTATAATTTTATTTTCTATTTCAGTCTCTTGAGACATTTGTCAAGCTTTTCTTTTAATCCTTAGAAAAGCAGACTTTGGCAATATTTCTTTTCTGATGTTGATTCTGATGTTTTGGAAGAAAGTGTCAGAATTCCTGCAAAGGGCCAATTATCTTGAAACTTGCCCAAAGGAAAGTTTCTTTGTTACATTAGGCATAATTCTTTAGAATTTGTCCCAAAATATGAAGATTATATATTTTACTAACTTGGTATTATCAAAAATTACCATAGATATAAGTGCTGAGTCATATGAACGTGTAATTTTCTATGTAAGACTTTAGTTTTGAGTAAGGACACAGGAAGATGACTGTGGCAGCCTGAAAACAAAGACCAAAATCATGCTGATCCCCAAAGGATTCTGGAGCAGTGAGAATCACAGGTTTTACACTCATTATAAAGTAAAATGCACACTGAAATAGAACCTAAAATAAGATTGGTATATACAGTGAGAGCAGTTCTTTAGAGGTCAGCTGGCAAAAGGATGGCCCTGGGTTGGGGCCAATCAGTTCCTCTTACAGTGACCAGGCAGGCACATAAGAACAGCAGAAGAAAACAGTGATATCCCCCTAAATTGTTCTTTCCTGATCATGAAGCCTGGGGATGCAAACAGAGTAAATCATCACATAATACCCAGTGTCAAGAGATTTCCACAATATAACCATGTTTTTTGCAGGAGGAAAATACCTCCATTTGCAGGGGGATTTGTGAACCTTCACCTGAAAACATTAGCTGAAATTAAAAAATTTAAAATAATTTTCAGATTTGTGTGTGTGTGTGTGTGTGTGTGTGTGTGTGTGTGTGTGTGTTTATACATGTTTTGAGGTGACAGTTGTTTTGTCTGAGAGATGCCAATGGAATCAGAATGACAGAATCAATAGTTAAGTTTACTTTAATTTTCTTTTGACAAATCTGTGAAGTTCACTGTCAATGAACACCCCTGGTATACCACATATCTAGAGAAGTTGTCAGAGCTTAAATTTGGCTATCTGTGACATGTTGCTCTAGATTTTAATTCAATCTACACATATATATTAATGGCATTTTGGAGGAACTGCAGCACATATTGGAAGAAATAATGAAAGAAAAGGCAGTCATATTTAGATCTTTCTTCTCCTTGCCATTTCCATTTCAAAATTTTCTGCTTTCAAGCGAAGAAAGAAACTGCAATAACTTTCTCTGCAAGTATAAAACACCTTTAGAAATATCATATACAGATCAGTTTTGTCTGGCAGAAGATTTTTCTAATGCAGTTCTTGCTGTTCTTGCTCTTTTTATTTTGAGATGTATGCAGTTTCATATGTAAGTTCTGGAGTATGTGAATACTGCAGTCATAGCTGGCAATATCCCTACTACCCACCTGAAAGGGTTAAAACTGCCCAACAAAGACAAAAAACAGAAAACAGAGCTTAAAGCAGGATAAACACCCCTCAGCTGCAAGGCATCGTTCTCCCCCCAGACTGTAATCATGTTGTTGCCGTGAATATCCAAGGCAGGTGGAAATACCCTGTGCTGGCTGGCGAGGTGTGCAGTGCTGAGGTGACAGCACCATGTCCTGGATGCTCCTACAGAGAGCACAGCACCAGCTACTTCCCCCTGATTATTGGGCTCCAAATCCTGTCACATGAATATTAAAAACAAGCAAACAAAACCTGCCTAGAGACCAGAGCAGCCTCCACTTTGGGCTGATCTGAAAGGCTTACAGGCAGGACCACAAGCCTGGTACTGCTGACCTGTGGGACCAAGCAGAGGGCGGGGACAGCTCTCTGTGTGACACAGCTGTAGGATTTTGGCTGGATTGCTTTCCCACCGCTGTGATTCCAGGGTTGCACTGTGCTCCGGACACCAGCCCCGACAGTCCGGCCGTCCCAGGCCCGGCGCTGCCCGGATGAGAGCGGCCGAGAGCCCATCCGAGAGGAAGGGGTGTAGCCTGATATACGTGTCCCATTGCCGGCAAATGGCTCTGCCACCCCATTGTTCCCAGTGTCTCAGTGGAAGTGGGTCAGGAAGCTTATCTGGAGCCATCCCCACCCTTTCAGCGGCAGCCCTTGTTTGAAGGAGACGCCGCACATTTCCCTGCCTCTCCCTCCTGCCCTCACATTTCCCTCGCTCTCCCTCCTGCCCTCACATTTCCCTCGCTCTCCCTCCTGCCCTCACAATTCCCCCCCTCTCCCTCCTGCCCTCACAATTCCCCCCCTCTCCCTCCTGCCCTCACAATTCCCCCCTCTCCCTCCTGCCCTCCGCCCTGCTCAGGGCAGCCCCAGTTGCTCCTGCAGCGCTCTGCTCACAGCCCTCCACGTGTGCTGTAAAGAAATCTCATTTTAATTCCTCGAGCACGGCCTGCTTCCTTCGCTCGGGGCTCATGGCAGGTGCCCCTTTGTTCTTTGGTTTGATATTATCTCAAATAGCCTTGGAGCTTCAGCCAGGCTAAAAAACTTGCACAAGCAGCAAACTGCCCAAATTAGCATTTTTGCTAATTCCGGAGAAACGCAAAGTTGCTGAAGCCCTGCCAGGAACCTGTCAAATTAATTTGCAGTGGGAGAAGTGGATATGGGGTGAGGAAAAGGTTCAATTGAATATTACACAGAAAACGGCCTCCTTTATAGACTTTCCTATTCCTGCTTTTACAGATAGAATCTTGAATTGGAAAATCAGGTGAAATAGTTTAAGATAGACTTTTATTTATAATATGGTTGAAAGCCCTGCATTTTTCTGAGATCCCTATTAAGTGTCATTTTCATTTTGTAAGTAAACCTTATGCTTTGTCTTTAAAGAACTGAAAATTCCCAATATTTTTGGACTTCCTAATCTCAATAATATAATATTTTTCAAACACCTTTATATTTTCTCACTTTTTGAGAACATGGTTCTCCTATATTCATTTGTCTGTACTCTGAAGTTCAGAGTCATTGGGCTTTTTTTCTGTCTGCCTTGTTAAATATGATTTATTCTCCACAACCCTTACTTAATTTGAGTATAATTTTTACCCTTGTCTGAAAAATGTATGCCCAACTGTTCTCTAGGTAACTACCTGGCTATTGTTCTAGACAGAGGGAAGTAAACTAAGTCCTTGGTTTTGCTTTCCTGTCCTCTGCCTTTGTAACATATCTGGAAAACACAGGCACAGTGAAGGGTTATATAAACAGTAGATGAGCCATTGCAGGGTGGGTCATATTTTACAACTGAAGTAGCTCAGGAGTGAAATAGTATGTGCCAGAAGCAAGGAGGAATTGAGGAAAGATCTGTACATCTGAGTCACAGAGTCACTCCCAGTATAGTGTTGTTCATGCCACACCTTTGCTGGAAGCACGAATTTTCAACCCAGTCCTTTATGATTTTCACTATTACTGCCATTAAATGTCCATTACTCATTCTGAGTAATGAACTATACTATTTAATTTTTGATTACCAGTAATTTTTTCTGGTATTCAAGAAAGTAGAAGTGAATTGTCACATAAACAAGATTAAACATATCTTGTTTATGTGACAATTCACATAAGCATATTTTCAAGGAGGGGAAAATCAAGGAAGGGGATAGAGTTTCTGTTAATGAAACTGCTTCCTCTTTTACATTGCCAGACCTCGACATTCCCCCCATTACACTGCATGTCTTACTGTGGTGTGTCTGAGGTATAAGCTAACAAATCACTGTATCAGAGGTAGGAAAAAGTTTTAAAATACTGGGCTGGGGAGGAAATGGGGAAAATTACACTGTGATGCTTTCCAAATTGAGGGGTTTTGTTCTGGCCATGGCTTGCTTGCAGCAGACTACCAGTGAACGGTGGTAGACCCTGTCTGTGCTCAGGTGTCCAGCTCCCAGTGTTCCCCTTTCTTCATTTCAATCTACACTGCAAGCAGAAAGGTGGCAGAAAAAGAGGATGAAGCTATGGATAAGCTGTGTGTCACAGTGAGAAATGCTCTTTGCAAGCCAGATTTGGATAGTAAAGAATATACAAGAACCTAAAATTCAGTTATGGATTTTAGCTGAATATGTGTTACTGTTACCTGCTATTTCTATTATTTTGTAGTATAAAGGCTAGGCAGTCTCTCTGGCTCTGTTATCAGCGTATTAAGCAACTTGGACTAGCTTTGAAGGTAGTTCTGCTCTGAGCAGGAGGTTGGACTGGATGACCTCCAGGAGTCCCTCCCAATCTGCTGGAGTTTTTTTATGACTTTATCAGCCTTTACAGAAACTTTGTCATCTGATGCACTGACACACAAATGTGATCACCCCTCTGTCCTCCCACCCTTGTCTCTCATCTCCCTTTACCTTGGCCATGCCTCTGTTCTGCCTGTGCAGGCTGGAGTCCAGCAGGTGCAGGTACATGTCAGTCAGAGCCTCCCAGAACCCTGCTGATGGCACCTGTGCTGACCTCACAAGGCAGGGTGCCTTTCCTGGGCAAAGGGCTCAGTAACATGGCTTTGCAGCATTAGCTGCATACTCAATAACCTGTGCCTCAGTGCTTTATCACCCTGAGACATAGCATGGAGGGCAAATAATTATATGCTGGTATCTTTGGTTATTCTCTTAAATAAACTAGTCCATATTTTAGAGACAACACTAAGTGACAATAAACCTGAATCTGAGACTCATATTTTAGCAGATTGGTATTTTTGGTGTTTTCCTAAAGCCCTGATGCATTCTTCTGCTTGTTTTCTTAAGTATCATGCATCTGGGAACTGACACCCCAAATCTGGCAGCCTATTAATTTGCCTATAAGACACAGTATAGGACACAAACTCTTTGGTGGCTATACTCTCTGCTTTACTTATTAGAGACAAACCTAGGGTGGGACATTGCACTGGATATGTTGTCCCAGAAGAATTTCTAGAAAAGATGAAGGGAAGAAAAAGACACTTTTCTTTCACAAGACATAACACTAGTTAAGAAAGAGTGGCTGAAACCTAAAGAGCAATTCTGTGCTTCAGTATTTCTTGGGTAGAAAGAAATGTGATCTGTTGTATTAGAAGTACAAAAGCTGGGCTTCAGTCTTCCTTGAATGGCGCTGCCTGGCAGAGTGAGTTCCTCAGGGCTCGGTCTGATGCTGGCCTGGGAAAGAGGCAGCCCAGCTTTGGCTCTTCCTGCCACCACTGCATTTGACCAGCTTCTGCTGAGGTTTGTGTTTCCTTGCAGGGGCTTTGGTTCACTTCTGTCTTTCATTCACTCATTTACCTGTCTTTATCCTGAAGCTGATTTCCTGCTTGTCATCCACAATCAATGCAGTTAAGGGGAGCCTTATCTCCAGTATCCTGTGCCTTATCTTTTAGATATAATTACAAATGCATTTTGTAGGATATCTTATTTATAAATGTGCATTTCCTTCTTGGTGCTGTTTCTTCTTCTTCTTCTTCTTCTTCTTCTTCTTCTTCTTCTTCTTCTTCTTCTTCTTTTTCTTCTTCTTCTTCTTCTTCTTTTTCTTTTTCTTCTTCATTTAGACAATAACTGTCATGTTTATTGTATAGTATAATACACAAAACTTTTTGGAATGTCCATAGGACTGAGCATTGCAATAACAGCCATTGTTAAGATTTGGTGCCTATACACCCCTGCACTTTTAATGTGTTCTTTGCATTGCTCAACAACTGCATGTGATGTCTTTACACTCATTGCTAATCTAGGTGACAAGCTCATCAAAGAAAAACCTTGAATGGCCTCTGAAGATCCAATGTTTTCACTTCTCTAAGCAGCTCCTGCCTTTTGGGTGTTCTTTTGTCATAGGGATGTTATGAATTTTAAGTCAATCTCTTCTCACCTCCCTCATGCTCCCAGCCAGAAAAAAATCAGTCAGAAAAAAGGCAATTAACCAGCACTCAATTTGCTGCAATGCCATAATAGTAATAATAATGGTGTTTGGTCTGGATGCCCTTAGGGACACAAGAAATTCCTTATCTTGTGTGGTTACTGGAGTTTTAATTTTCTTGTTTTCACTTCATTTTCTTTTGCATGAAAAGGAAAACCAGAAAAGCCAAGCACACTTGGGGCATTCTAACAGTCTAATAATAAATGCTGTGTGCTTGTGGTGAAGTTCTGTTTGGAATTCTGTAAAATAAAAAATATTTGGAACATTTGTATCTCCAAAGCAACAGTAAAACTGTTAAAAGAATTATTTTCAGAATTTTATTAGCTGAATTTAAATAGCATGAGTTACTGGTAAGGTGATTGCACGCTCATCCTATAGGATGCCAAAGGATCCAAACACATTATCTGCTTAGAGAGAAGATAAATATGAATAGGCTCATTCAGTAAAACAAATATTATCTTTAGATTCTTAAAATTAATAAAATTTTTCATTAACTTCTTGATACCAAGACAAAAAGAGTTGATTTGCTTGAGTATCAGTACCATTTTCAAACTCAAAACAATCAAATGCATTTATTGGAATAATAGTTGGAAAACTACCTTGAGATGGTCTGGCTTTTCCTTTCAAAAGTGCATCAATGGTGGCAAACTTACTGAACTGGCAAAATTAAACCAAGTGAAAATTTCCACTTCATCAACAAGTTGAATCATGTCATGCCTTATAAAGCATGAAGTTTAAAAATAAAGAGTGACTTATGTTCATAACAACTCCCGGCTGTGATGCCACTTCTGCTTTTATTTTCAGCGTAGTCAGCTTCTACAGCCTGGAGTTCTTTTGCCTTGTACAGTACAGTTAGTTTCTTTCTTAAAACATGCATAGCAGAAACCAGAGATTTAAATCTCCTCTTTCCTGCTGTGGCCAAACCACTCAAATAAATGGAAATGGAAGTACCATGTGTAAATAAGGAGAATTATATCCCATGATAAATTATTAATGTAACTGGGTCATCACCTGTTGAGGTGAGCCAGGGGTGTGAGTTTCTTTTCATGGATGTTAATCTGGATCTTGTAGAACACCCCATTCCATTTCCTGTTCTGTCCAGTTGCTATTAAGAACATGACTATGCCTGGAAAGATTGAGAAAAATGCTGCTTTTTTTGAGAATCACAATAGCATACAGAGGGAGTCAATTATCCTCGGACAGGCACCATTCAAATTCCCAAAAGCAGAATAAGTGCCAAGAAAACCCCAGAAAGTTCAGCAGCTTTGTTTGACTTGGAAAAACACTCACTCAGAAATTTGGCTTTTCATTTATCCATGATCCCTACAGCATGCTTCAGCTGGAGCCTGGCTGAGGTCACAATGTGTTTCCTTGACCAAGTATACCACTGGAGCCACATTCAGGCATGGGACTTCTAAATGCATTTCAGACCTGGGCTTCAGGCACAGGGAGCTTTTCTACTGACTTTAGGGTTTTCAAGTGAGCTCTGTTTGGGCTGTGATTTCCTGCCAACTTAATGTACAGTTCTCATAAGGTTTACAAATCATCCTCTTACTAGGTGGGCACAATAACTCCAATAGAAGAGTTGCTTGGAATCTGATGAGTCTTCTGGACTGGAAGCAGGATCAATCAAACAGAAAGAAAGTCTTTGAGAGGAGACAGAATATACATTTCAAGGCTGTGAGCAGAGCCAGTTTCAGCTGACTACTGGCAAAATTCCACGTGTCCTTATTTTCTATAGACAGGTTTATCTGCTCCCATGTGTTAGGCCCTGCTTCAGCTCCAGATTCATCCCCTTTCTTTCTTTTGAATGCATCTGTCCTGTTAGTGCTCTGCTTTGGGAATTAAAAGGCATTAAACTGCAACCTGTTACTTCTGTGATTTCTCACTCTTAGAATGTGACAAACTCGCTACAAAGCTTTTTCTGTGCTTTGCATGTGCGTACCAAACATACGGAAGCCAAAGCAAAGAGGCAGCGCATGTCCTAGAAGGATTTCTTGGCTTCCAGAGTGGTTATGACTTTTCAGAATGAAGGATTATTGAATGTTTCCCAAAGCAGCAGCTGTACAAATGGCTCCCACACCAGGAGGAGGAAATATATGCACTAATTCTTGAATTGGTGATTCATGCCAAGACATCCTGGGGACAAACTGAAACCCCAGAGGGAAATACCTGTTAAATTTCAGGACCATTAAAATGCTAAAATCTCCTCAGGGTTTTGAAAGTTTCTCTACTTTCCTATCAGTTTTGTTTGCAAAGCCCATTTGTTGCCCAGGGGCAAGTATGCTCCTAACAGTTTACTGACCTCCAGTAAGCATAAATTGACCTTTGAATTCAGTAGTACCCTGCCAGACTGATGCACTCCAGACTGGAGTTTAATATACTACCATATGTTAAGAGTCGTTATCTTCTCCCCACTTTGCAATATCAAGCTTTTCCTGAAAATTCACACCCTTGGATAAATGTATGATAAAAATTGTGGGGAAATGAAAAAGAAGAGAAATTATGCAGTTTCTTCATTGTCAGCCTTATGTCAGCTGACCTTTCAGCATTGTTAGCTCAGGTTTGGAGTTCTCAAATGTCTTCCAATGCTTTTCCATCCCTGACCCAAGGGAATGCCAGGAGCAGTGTGCCTTTCTCAGCCTTCCCCAAAAGCATCAAGTGCATGATCTTTTATCCAGCTACATGGGGGAGGCTGTGCAGCAATCTAATCCACTTTTCCATTTGTCTTGGAGGAATACAGCACCTGATCACATGGCCTTTAGGTCTATATCCTGCCAGGCAAAATAGGGTCTATATATAGGTTCTAATTTTATAGCGGGTTCTGTGGAAGATCACAACTGCTATTATATGTGCATAGTTGATTTAACATCAGGTGGTCTGACATATTTTTACTCTTGAATTATGAATGAAAACTTCTAAAACTTAAATATATCATTAGAAAATTACTAAGAGCAATTTCCTCCCTTTCACATTTGCATAATGAAATTCACCATGGAGCTGTACTCTCTCTAAATATATAGACCCTATAGAAAGGTCAGAAGGTGTCTGAAAGTTGCATAAAAGGAGCAGGATGTACATGCAGGAAAGGTACAGAGCAGCAGCACTTTGCCTTCCAGATTACCACTTCTGAATTATAAGCATTCATTGAAGATTTCAAATATCTTTAAAAAAAACTTAGGTAACTCTCAAGCAGACATTGTCCTGAAGCATCTGAAATATATTTATTTGAAGTAATTAAAATTTTCCATGAACATCAGGAAAAACTGAACTGAACTGGAAATAAAATATCTTGCATTTTTATTTGCCTTTGAAGCACTCATCTAAGTCAAGAATCTAAAAATAATACCTTAACTTTAATTTCTACAATCTGCAGAAATTGCTCTGTCCATTATGCTTTCATTTCCACCCAGTTCTGGCACTGTTATTACTTCAAGGATGCATCACTGACATCTAAGCAGAGCTGATACAAACCATTTACACTAAGGCCTTGTTTTTGTAACTTAATTCCTCTTTCTAAAGGTAGGTGCCTCACATCTCCTGCTCCCTCTTCCCTGTACACAATTTTTGTGTTCCTCAATGACAAGTTCACCTCTGCTGATCTTTTCACTTTCATCCCTGGGCTCTTTGTGTCTTTTCCTCCCCCTCCTCTGCCCACTGAATAAGTGAAAGAAAGTACCTGGGTGGCTGGGATAGCTCTCTCAGTAATTATAAAAAAGCATGCCTGAGGGGTCATATAGGATTGGATGATCTTGTCAGTGGCCCAGCTAGACTGCTGAGGTCCCATCTAAACCTACATCTGTGGGTTTCAATGAAGCTTAGAGCATTCAGTAAATACTCAAAGGATCAAGGTGATCTATGTAACCTCTTTTTATGAAAGACATAACAATTTTTAAAGGTGATCAAATATGGCATCTATAAAATATGAAGTGTCACTTTTTACTGCTAAGTTTGTTAACATAGCAGAAAAGCTATAATGTACAAACCAGAGGCATAGCAGTTGTTCTTCCTATTTCAGTAATAGGGACTCTTTTTTTAGGGACTGTCAGTATTGGTTGAAATGTTTTATAGTCGCTGTCCTGTATAATTTGATCTATAAGTTATTACACAACTATAAGAGTCACAAAAGAATACTGTGGTTTACAGGTTATTCTGTTAGGGTATTCAAATGTGGACTGAATGCTTTAAATAGAAATACTGTACTTATGTCATTAAAAAAATATTTTGTGATTCTTATCAAATAATTATGATTGCAATGTTTGATAGTATATTATATTACCTTTATAAACAAACTTTGAAATCAGATGGTGAGTGAAAAGTACTTCAGCTATAAATATAGCCAATTATTTCAATTTGTTCTGTCATTCTAATTGTTCTTTATCCCTCTAAAAATACACTATGGTAGGTCAACCTTGGCTGCCTGCTTACCCACTCCCCCTCCTCAGCAAGAAAGTGGGAGAAAATAAGATGAGCAGAGGTCATAGGTTGAGATAAGGGCAGGGCAATCATTCACCAAGTACTGTTATGGGAAAACAGACTTGACTCAGGGAAGATTAACTTAACTAATTTCCAATTAGAAATAGACTAAACTGCTGATTAACAAAATCAAAACTATAGCCACCTTCCTGCACATCCCCATTCTTTCCAGGCTCAAGTTCATTCCTTTTTTCCTGACTCTTCTATCTCTTCCTCCCCTTCCCCATGGGCCACAGGACAATGTGGATGTCAGATTGCAGAGTTTGTAACACTTTGTCTCTGTCAGTCCTTCCTTCTCATGCTGTTCCCCTTCTCCAGCATGGGGACCCTCCCACAGGAGACAGTCCTTCATCAACTGCTCTGATGTGGGTCCTTCCCATGGGCTGCAATTCTTCAAGAATTGTTCTAGTGTGAGTCCCTTCCCATGGGCTGCAATTCTTCAAGAATTGTTCTAGTGTGAGTCCCTTCCATGGGGTTCAGCCCTTCAGGAACAAACTGCTCCAGCATGGGTCACTCACAGGGTCACAGGTGCTGCAGAGACCTGGTCCTGTCCACAGGCTACAGCTCCTGCCTGGAGGGTGCTCCACCATGGAGCCTCCTTGAGCTTCAGTTTCCTTCAGGAAATATCCAGTGCTGTGGCATGTAGCCCTGGATGGACTGCAGGGACTGTATCTGCTCCCCTGTGCACCTCCGTAGGCATCTTGGTTTGGAAAGACAGGAGTCTACTAAGGAAGGCAGGAGCCTCCCCTGAAATGGAGAATGTAAACCCTCCCTACCCCTCCAAATTGCTATAAATTTTAAATTAAGGGGCTCACAGGCAAAAATATGGAAGCAGAAAATAACAGTTCTTTAATAGGGGAAAAAAACAAACAAACAAAACAAACAAATAAACAAACCAGTACACTAGGACAAAAAAAAAAAAAAAAACAAAAAAACAAACAGTATACTAGAACATAAAAAAACCCAGTACACTAGCAAGAAGAACCACAGTACACTAGAACAACACTGGCAGAGTCAGAGCCCAACCTGACACCCTGTGGGGTGTTAGTGGCAGTCCACTTGAAAATGTGGCTGTAATCCTCCTGAAATATCAGGTGTGGTTCTGTTGGAGCAAGGGGGTCCTGAAGAGAAGGATGTATTCTTCCTCTGAAGATCCAGTGGAAGAAGAGGCAGCTGCTGTTCCTCTGGGGAATCCATTGGAGAAAGCCATGCTGATGTCTCAAAACCCCTCAGGATTATATCTGGGTAGCAATGCTTGGCTTCTCCCTCTGGGCGGAGCATCTCACAACGGGATGTTACAGTTCTTATCAGTCATGCAGTGACATTCAATAGTCTGTTATCAGCAGATATCCCCTCCCGAGGGAGGTGTGAATGTGGTCACTCAAAGAGAGAGATAAAGCAAACTGCCCAATTGACAAAGGTAATCTGCCATACAGATGGTAATTGAAAACATCTTGCATTGCAATCTTCAACAATGGGGCAGCTTGCCTTGCAGACAGCTTTGTCTCAGGCTGCATGGGAATCTCCTCTCCAACCCCTGGAGCACCTCCTCTCCCTCCTTCTGCACTGACCTTGAGCTTTGCAGGGTTGCTTCTCTCACATATTTTCTCACTCCTCTGTACCTCACAGCATTTTTACTCTGTCTTCAGTATGTTACCAGAGAGGTGCTGCCAGCATTGCTGAAGGGTTCAGCTTTGCCCAGTGGTGGATCTATTTTGGAGTCACCCAGAACTAGCTCTGGTTGACATGGGGCTAACTCCTGCACTTTTTTCAAGAAAGCCCCTCCTGTAGTGCTGCCACTGGCTTACCAAAACCTTGTCACGTAAATGCAATTCATAAGCATATATGGAAGCTGCTTCTACTTTCTCCCAATATTCTGTGTAGATTCATGAGGAAAGTATGAAAGTTTAAACACATTTATCTGTTTCCAGGCAACTTACAGTTCTATAAGTGTTTTTCATTACTGATGTTGGCATTCCTTTTATTTCTGTGGTGAAAACAGGCTGCAGACCATTTTTCCTGTATGTTATAGGATACTTTGTACATTACCTACTGAGAATATGCTTTTGTGTTCTAGAAAGATCTTATAAGTTTTAGTCCTCCCCTTGTCTTCAAAAACTCATATTGTCCTTGAGGGCACCAATGGTTCCAACAGTTTACAGCCTGGCTGTGTTGCAAGTTTGGTTTTGCAGTGATCAGAAAGGATTTATCAAAAAAAAAAAAAATCATAGAACATTTTAGACTGTAATAATTCACATTTTCTCTGACTGCTGAAATAAAGACTGAACTGTCTAACTTTTGTGGTTGTATGCAATAACCCCATGGATCAATGAACTTCAAGGAGCTGGTGGTAGTGAATCTGATTCATGTTTTTTCACTGAGCCTGGATTTCTTTGATGACACTTTTGTTTGAAGAGAGAAGGCTAGAGTGTGGTCACATCCTCTCTATATTTTCCCTCAAAATATATATGTTAACACTGATGACAATGATGATAGAAGATGGACTTCTTTTGGAGGAAACCTAGTATCTTCTGAATTTCCATGAAGCCTGAGTACAGAATAAAAACATAATGTTCTGCCCATTTTCTTCAGCACAACCAGCAGAAAAAATTCCTCCCGCTGTGGCAGATTAGACTAATATTTGCTGTGGGAAGGAAGTTCTGATAACTGTTTCTGACCATGCCAAAAAACAATTTTGAATTTACACTTTTCTTCACTTAATTATTTCTGCTTCAAGAAGTCTGCTTCATTACATAACTTGTGATCTCAGATAGAATTATTGTGGGGTTTCTGTGGTTTTTTTTAAACTTTCTCTCTTTACCAAACTTGATAAATGACATTCATTAGAGCTGCAAGATTTTAAGTTTTTGAAATTTAATTAAGAAGACACGACTTCAAGGTTATTGCAACTAAATAACATATATTTACATATAATCATTAATATGGAAGTTACTTTAATAGAAATTAAGTATTCGATAGTTGATGTAAAATAAATATTGTGATTCCACAGGTATCACCAGGTCTTGTGTAAACAAGACATTGATCAGAGCTTTTCTCTATTTCATTTAATTAGTCCTACACAACATCTTGAAGATAATGTTCACTCTTCCTAAAGGATTATAGCGTCAGATTTTTCCCTTTGTTTTTAGAATATCCTGAATTGGAAGGGACCCAAAGGGTCATCGAAGTCCAATGCCTGGCTCTGCACAAGACAGCCTTAGTCATGACACCACATAGCTGAGAGCATTGTTCAAATGCTTCTTGAGCTCTGTCAGGCTTTGTGCTGTGACCACATCCCTGGGGAGCTGTTCCAGTGCCAGCATCTGGGTGAAGAACCTTATCCTAATATCGAATCTAGAACTTCTCTGACAGAGCTTCATGACATCCCTTAAGCTCTGTCACTGGTCACTGGAGAGAAGAGGTCAATGCCTTCTGCTCCACTTCCCCTCACAAAGAAGCTGTAGGCTGAAATGAGGTCTTCCCTCAGTCTCAGGCTGAACAGTCCAAGTGACCTCAGCTGCTCACCATATGCCTTCCCCTCCAGAGCCTTCACCATCCTCATTTCCCTCCTTTCAACATTCTCTAATAGTTTAACATCTTTCTCATATCATGGCACCCAGAGCTGCTCCCAGCACAGGAGGTGAGGCTTCCCCAGTGCAGAGCAGAGCAGGACAATCCCCTCCCTTGCCTGGCTGGTGATGCTGTCCCTGGTGTCCCCAGGACATGGGTGGCCCTCCTGGCTGCCAGGACACTGCTTGGTCAACTTGCCACTGACCAGGACCCCCAGTTCCCTTTCTGAGGCCCTGCTTTCCAGCATCTCATTCCTCAGTCTGTCCATACATCCTGGGTTGCCTTGTTTCAGGTCCAGGATCCAGCACTTGCTTTGTTGCTTTGTATCTGAATAAATTGCATTGAGGAAGCTAACACTTTGCTTGACAGTAAAGTAAGGAATTTCAGTTGAACAGGATTTCAGCCCTTCCAGGACACAGCTGTACCTTGTTTAAAGCTCCTCTCTTCAGTCTCTGTTTTCTCCCTTGTCAAGTACCTGAGACCTTTTACAAGGATCCATTCATAGCCTCCTCTTGGCTCTTTCCTGTCTATGGCCCTAAGCCTATGCTGACTGTGGCTTCTGGGAAAGAACAGTGAAGAAGAAGATAAAGCAACAGCAAAATTCACCAATCAATCAAAACCCTATTAGTCTATCTCAATACTCTTTTTCACCTCACTGTTTCTCACTATTTCTCTTTTAAATCATGAAGGAAATGCTAGATCAAGGATAAGCATACTGAGTATTAGAAAAGAAAATGTCCTGAGAAAGAGATAGGAAGCAATGCCAGGTAGACAGGAAGGCAGAAATGAACAGGCACTCAGTGGTGATGGAGGTAGGGGAAAAAGGAGCTAAGGAACAAGTGTAAGAAAAGTTGGAGATGGGGAAAGGTCACTAATAGACAATATGTCTTGCAGAAGCTACCCAATTTTGCTATTTGTTTCCTTTACCCCTTATTCAGTAGTTAAAAGATGAAAGCCAAACTCAGTTTCATTATTTGAAAAGCTGATATGATTGTTAATCATGATTCTAGTATTTTTTTATTCATTTATATCTGTAAATATAAGCTTTCTGAAGAGTGTCTAATTTCAGAAATATCTCCACTGATGTCATGGTATTTTACCTCTATATGAAGTTAAGTGTTATTTGAGACAAGTAACTCTATTACTATCTCCTACCTTTCACAAGTCCATTGCATGAGGCTGCCTGCTTTCTCTTACAAGCTTGCTTGTACTACATAACTCTATTAGGCTCTCCTTATGACTTCCTATTTATAACAATCTAAGTTTAGAAATATCTGATCACATATTAGCAGTGGTATAATGTGAGAAGCTATTTGTATTTCTGTATCAGCAGATTAGACATCAGCTATTTTCTCTCCTACATGGCACAGTAAGCTGCAGTGCTGCAGTACTTTGTCAGGAAGTACTGATATTTTGGAGGAGATATATTGGGTGTACAACCATAACTGCATCTAATGGAGAGATAAGAACACAAATTTAGACTGTTGTACAGTGTACTTTGTGCTGACAATCAGGTGTCCTTTCATTTTCCAGCAGGACACATAAATTGTTTTACAAGTTCCCTGCCTTATTAGAAGTACTATGAGGGTTTAAGAAGGATCGCATAAAACATATAGTGATTTATTGTATTTAGCATAACAGGTAGATGTGGTAACATTTAAAGCTCACTGCTCTAAACAAAGGCTCTCAATCTATTGTCCAAATTCTTTCTCTTACAGTGTTATGGGAAGGGTACAGATTGCAAGATGTGATGGGAAGAAAGCCTTCCCTTCTGCATGTACAGCTACTGCTCTCATTAGGTTTCAATGTGGGATCAGTGGGCTTTGTTTGGCTGAACACATCTGATATTTTCCCTCTCATTTGAATAGAGATATGGTCAGACTTCAGTGACTGCATACACTGCAGTAGAGGCAAAATAATTCAGTCTTCGATCTGCAGATTTCCGGAGGCAGCAAGGCAAGTAGAAACATTTTTTTCTTTCCCACTCTTGATCAGTCTTTTTATCAGCCATGTGGAACCACTTTTGTTTGCTCAGCCCCATTTAGACTGAGGTACGTTTTAATAAGATCCATGTGTTAGGTTTTTTAAGCCAAATACTGGAGACTCTTCTCATTCCATGTTGGAACACAAATCCTGCACATGTATATCTGTATATGCATATATGTGCATGTGTTTGCATGCATACTTGTCTGTAGATATGCTTTCTTTTCCAGTTTTTTGGAGATCTTTTCCTCACAAACTTCAACACTTTAAAATTTCAGAAGTATTGTAGCTTAATACCATTCCAGTTTCTAATTGTTTTCCTAAAAGGACTGAAGTTAGATACTTACTCTAAACTGTTTGGTATGAGTGGAATTAACAATTTTTCCATCTGATGAGGAAATAATCAAGGAAATATTATTATCCTGTTTAGGGGTGGATTTGGCACAGTAGTATTGTGGAAATGCAATGGAATGGGTGTTTCAAAAGTGAATGTGGCCTCAAAATATGACACATTAATCCACTTTGCTGAATGTGTCCTCAGGAAAAAAGTCAAGATGTGCAACTATTTTTCCATGTTTTGGCAGTTCAGACAACAAGATGAAATATGATGAAAACACAATACTAAAAAGAATTAAATATGCTTTTATACAGAGAAGAATCCTTCCAGTATTTCATTATTTCCAAGATTTTCCAGGACTGTTTCTATGTATAGAGGATGAGTTTTGTGGTGATGTAACAGCCTCTCAGTGGCATCAGCCCAGCAAAGGACAGTGTAATGAAGAGAAGAATGAGGCCCATTGTTCTCAACAGAAAGACAGTTTTTTGACTTATATGATCAGAATAACTGAGTGATTGCCTTGTTTCTTCTCTGAAAGAGAAGACACAGCTGGAGATAGAGGAGCACATTCGCAGCATGTGGCTACCTTGGTGCTGAGGCTAACAACAGCTTCACTAACAGGACTGGCATGGACAATATCCCCAAAAAAAGTCAATTGCTGGGAAAATATTGCAAGTCAATCCATGGTGAGGAAGTTCATCACTGCTCACTGCATTACCACCAAGTACGAAAAGCAGTAGCTTTGAAAACTAAGCCAATCCATAATTTTCTGAACAAGGAACTATCTCATAGCTGAAAGAGGAATAAGTAAAGTAAGTGGAAGTGGAGGAAATTTACTGCTGTAGATACAGAGCTAGTGAAATTGCTATTTGTCAAGAACTGACCTTTTCCTCTTCAGTGGATCTGCTTCCATATTGACCTATCTTAAAATCTACGTAATTGTTGTCCACTCTGTTTTACCTTGGGATTAGAACTTATTCTGCCTGACTTTTGTGTATTTCAGCTACTGTTCACAGTCTGGCAAGTAAACAAATTGAGTTTTAGACTATTTGACTCAATTGCTTCACTGAAAGGAGTCAAAGGTAAGAGATTTTCCTTGACTCTACTCTTCTTTTTTACTTACTGCAGTGTTTCCCTTGGTCACTTCTCTGGAAATGAGATCAGCAAACAAAATAGAATTTAATAGCATTTTTTAATAAAAGTTTGAAAAACAGAGGAGGGAAATGCTTCTTGAAAGGTGAAGGGAGTGGTGTTTTTCTTCTGTGGGACTGAAGGAACTTGATTTCTAAATAAACATAATTTTTGAAGATTTCATTCTTTCTGCAGCTGTGAGCAGGACTGTACATTTATGTTGTGTGTTCCCTGGACTGATTCCTGCAATATAGGAGTTTCAAATGATACCTCATGCAGAGTAATGCAAAACCAACCGAATAGGGTCCTTAATATGCTTGACAGCAGCCAATTTATGTCAACAATGGAGTGAGCCTGTTTTGGCTGATATTTAAGAGTTGAAAATAAAGTCTTCACAAATATTTTGTTTGCAACAACATATCTCCCTACTCTGAACTCCTATGGTGACTGAGGTGTGTTGCATTCCTGTTTTTGTCTAGTATAATACTTAGCAATTTTGAAGTCCAGGATCTGAAGTTCAAGGCCATCCTGTGGTATGAGTCAGGAGACTTTGGACAGCCCTCACTCTACTAAATTTAAATCTTAAAGGATATGAGGCTTTCAATTTTTACTTTCTCAGTCTTCTTACCATGCCCTGCTGGTATAAAGAGATTCAGGGCTTCCTTTTCAATGCAGTGAATGTTTCAGGCTATCTTTGGTTTTTTGAAATTAGATTATCTCATGGTCCTCAGTTTCCAGAGACCACCAAGGCTGTTGTTCAGAATCAGTCTCCAACAGTTCATTCTTCCCAAAGCAATTTTTACCCCCTGGCACCTCCCTTTACACAGAGTTCAGTAAATGATCACTCTTCAATTTTAGCTGGAGCTTGCCATTCCCCACCCCCTCACCCTCAAATGTCAGTATTTCCTGTGGAAATCTTTTTTTTTTTTTTTTGTTTGTTTCAACCAGGCTTTAACAAAGAATCTAGCTGCCACAAAACTTGGTCAGAGTAAACTGCAAGCCAAACTGTGGAAACTCTTCATGCCAGTGCTCAAAGTAACCCAAACCACAGTCATCCTGCCTAGAAATTAATCAAAATAGCAAAGATAACACTGAATATAACATTCAGATAGAGTTTTACCCACCTCCTGGAAGTGAAGCACACATTGGAACTAAATGTTGTTTAAATCAAATGAGTGATTATAGCAGGCGGTAAGACACGAGGCATGCTCACTCATTAGTGATCTACTGGAATGTATTTGTGGCTTGGACATCCTTTTGACTCCTGAGAATCTTCATTCTGTTGTACTTCCCACTATCATTTCTTTTTCCTTTCTTGGCAGAAGAGCCACAGACATTTTTAGTAGCTATCTTTATATGGGTTAAACAGATTTTGTCTGGCCCAAATGCATAAAATGCTAAACCAGATTAATTATTATGAAGTTTGTCTGCTCCTTCTGACTGAGAAGAACTGTATTAAATCACATTAAAAGGGTCTATTTTAGAATACTCTTTCTACTGTTTACTTGACAGGGAAAAAAACCTGTCAGAAATAAACTCCACCAATTACACTGAAAGCTGCTTTTGCGTTTATTTTGTCACGGAATCACAGATTTGTTAGTGTTGGAAGAGACCTCTGGAGGTCGTCCAGCCCAGCTTCCCTGCCAAGGCTGTGTCACCTAGAGCAGGTCACACAGGAACGGGTCCAGGTGGGGTTTCAATGTCTCTGGAGGGGGAAACTCCACACCCTCCCTTACATAAGGTGTCCTTGGAAAGTCCTGCTGCTGTCTCCCACGTTGTAGCTACTTTAAATTTGCATTTCACAAAGAAAGATATTCTGTGTGATCAGCTAAGACAAAATCTCATCACTGTGGTCTAGAATTTTCCTAAAAGGGTGGCAGGCAGCCCTATGTCTTGAAGCAAGAATCTTACTGCAAGCTAGGCAAGACTGGATGTACTCTTTTCATATAACAATAGTTAAGAAAAATGACAGTGGATATAGCACTAAATAGGAAGCGTTTTAAGGTCCTGCAGTTGGCAATGACAGCTCTTATTTCTGATTATCTCCTTGTAAATTTATGGAAAACTAGTTGAATTATCTCTTCATAATTTGAGAAGGTTACTGGCAGCTCACAATGCATTGGACAGGTTCCCTAAATTATCTATAGCTTTTTATTGTTTTCTGCATGTTTTCATACAGTCAGATCAGTTGAGAATTTGTTTTGCTGTTAAAAAATCCAAATCTCCACCCTGTCTCATCACATAAATTGGGTAGCCCTGAAATGCTTTCATGAAAGGTGAATTAAAAAAAAAATATAAAATCTCAAAAAGTCAATGTTTAGATTTTTCTATATAAAATGGTAAGTGTTTCTTCCTTCAGAATTTCAAGAAAAAAATCCAGTCATCCAGCAGCTCTGAAGTAACATCAGTTATTTTCATTGCAGATTGGAATAAATGGTGATGTGTAAAAATATTTATTATAAACATTTGCTTATGGAACAAACATTTTTTGGATATTGCTGTACTCAGAAGTATCCAAGAACAATTGAGAAATGAGTCCAGTGAATATTTGGTGTTTGGCAGCTTAACACTCTTTTAGTAAAAGAAACTTCACTGGTGTTATCTCACTTTCTATATTTCTGTATAAATGAAACAGAGAAGAGCTCTGCTGTTTGCCACGCATTTTCTCTAAATGACTCAAACATGTATTTCCGTTACCATAAATCCATATATTTATATATATTTAGGAATACCATTCACACATAACTTCATTTTACCACTGTCCCAAATCCAATCCCAGAATTTAATATAAATAAAAGTTCATTGTGACCTCTTTCAGAGATATCTTTTTTCATTTGTTTCTCATTAAAGCTAGCAGTGTAAATTCAACGTTCGTAAATTATGTAACTTTTTCAAGAATGTTTTACATCAAATTTATAAAGGAGAATGTTTGACCTTGAAAAGACAAAGTTTATTTTCATCAATATTTTAAAAATTAATGAACAGGGAACAGTCTGTCCATTTTCCCATCTGTACTCCCGCATGGGAAAAATTTTGAAACATCCTAAAAGAAAAAAATTGGGAAAGGGATAAACAATTCTTAATATCTTCATGTCCATAGTGTTAATAGTTAAAAAATAAAAGCAGAAATTGAAATTTTAATTTAGTTATTTTAGATCTCAGTTGCAATTTTGTAATTAAGAAAACCAACACAATTAGCATAATATTTTGTTAAAAAATATAATGCTTTCAGAACAACTAACAGCTTTGGGGTTTCAGTTGTAATTTGACAAAGACAATCTAGTAAGGTCTTTCAGTGTCCTTATCCCTTGAGAAAAGGTACAGGACATTTCATTATCTCTGATGTTCTCAACTACTGCATGCCCAGAAAAGGAAAATCAATATGGAATATACAACTACAAGAAACAAATGTATGTGTTAATACAATAGGTAGTGCAGTCTTGACTCTAAAAATCCTGTTCAGGATGGACATTGCATTCTTCACACATTCTTGGAGATCTCTGGTGTCTTTTTGGCATTCCAGATCCAGACAAATCAAGGAAAATTTATCAATAACCCACCAAACCCAAAAGTGTCCTCCTCAGGTCCAAAGGGTTGTAGGAAAAATACAGCCAAAATGCACATTTGAAAAAAATTATACTGTGTCCCTTCCTCAGTAATTCTTGTCAATGCTAGTACTGTGCTGAAGGGTCCTTTATCAGCAGTTGCCTCAAAATTTTCTGAATCTATTTCTTTGAGAACTGTACGATGCAAGTTGCTCATTGCGTTGGGGTTTTTTCATCAGCTTGCACAGTAGTTCCCATTTCATGTATCTGAATGCACTTCATTTACTACTTAAACAGGATTCATTTTTCATATGGCAGGAGTTACACTGGTAGCAACAAATCCTGCCTAGCTCAGGTGGTGCCCAGCTGGGTTTGCTGTGAACACCCCTCTCTCTTTGCCCCTTGGCGTGGCTGACCTTGGCTCTGGCTGTTGTTGGCACGGCCACTTAGCAGGAACTTGTTGCAGGTGGAATGAGAAAGCTTACTCACAAGAGTGTTAAAAATTAACTTAATAAAATACAGTTTTAGTGGAGAAAAAAATAATAGTTTGTAGTTGCAGCAAATATCTCCTACTCATACTAAGCTGTGAACATTTGTATCTTCAAATATTCAGTATTTGAAAGGGAAATTCAGAATGCTAGGTAGTAACAGCGGCTGATACTAATCATTATAGCAATTCCACAAAACTTCATTGCAGTACTTTTGACTTGACGTGTTGTCAGACTTGCTTTTCATATTTTGAGGTATAATTTGATGAATACAAAAAGCCGTACTTAAAAAAAAAGTACTAAAATTGCAAATGAAAGGCTGACAGCAAATCTACATAAAAATGTTATGTAGATACAAATCTACATAAAAATGTTCTTACACTTCTGAGAGGGCACAGCATTAGACTTTTATGTTTTAATATTTTGATGTGAATTGTTGCTCACCCAAGTGATTATTTAAAATTTGGGACATGGCCAGTTGCAGCCAGGATGAGAAACTGGTGATAGATGCTCTCCAATTAATTTGCAAAAGACATACAAAATTCCATTTCCCGTACAACAAGACTCCAACAGCAGATAGTTTATTTGCTCACAGCTTCAAGTCCATTTAACAGAAACAGAGAAAAGCATAACCATATCTGTCTTTTGGTTTTCCTTACAGCTGTGCTGCCAGCCCTTAATTAGGTGGTGTATTTGGCATTCTGCTCCTCTTCTCCAGCATTCTTCATCTTTCATCTCTTCACATAAACATACAAAACCCCATTAAAACTATAAAAAGGCTATAAAGCTCTTCCATTCAGATAGAAATTGTACAAGCCTTCTTTTCATACTGCATAGCAATGTATTTCAATGTTTGGGATATGTGTCTAGGACAATTTGAAGAACTCCTAATTCTTTTTTCTTGTTACTCATTACATTCATCAAACTTTCTGTGGTTTGATATCAAGCATAGCAGATGTGCCATGTGGTTCTCCTTAGCTGGCTATATGCAAACATAAGTGCACACTGCTTCTGAGTCTTCATGGGGTGGGCTGGGTACAGAATTGCTTGTCTCTGACAATAAGCAGCAGTTAACCTGAAGTGGAAATACTTTATCTAAACCTGTGATCAGGACAAAATATCAAAACTTGTGATGAGAACAGTATCTCTCTTTCATCCCATGCACAAATACACTTATTTCCCTCTTTTCAGTGCTATATCTTTACCTCTAATGTGATGAATTTGCTGTTAACTCAGCTGAACTGGTTTATCAGTTGGAAAAAAATCCTTACTCAGCAGATGCCTCTTCTGGTTTTGATTTGCAAATCTACTGTTGGTTTGAAAAGAGACAAAGAAATTGAGGAAATAAGCTTCTTTAGAAAAAAGCATCTAGCTTGGACAACATCTTGCTGTTCTGAAAAGATAATTTAAAAGTTATGACTTTGCACCAGGATAAGAGATAGCTGTTTTTGTTTTGGGACCTAGAAAAGCCTGTGTGGGTTAGCTGAGGACTTAAAATAGCTTTATTCTGACTGAGATGATGATTTAATTTGATGCTTACTTAAAAACCCCAAATAATTCATCAAAAGCCTTTCATACAACTTTATAACAATCACTGGATGTGATTACATACACATAGAAGAAATATATTCAGTCTGTTGTCTCACAGTGTCCAGTTCTGGTCTAGAGGAGGCAGAGTTCAAGGCAATCAGTGATGCTGTTTCCTCCTTGTCAAAGGTAAGCTCTTTAATTTTACGTCTTCACACATCTAAGTTTTACCTCAATCCAGAATGCATAACTTTCCAACTTCAATGCCTTCCTTTGTGGCAGTGTAATTTTTAACCTTTGATTTATAATGTTTACATCTTTCTATATAGGCATACACACATTGAGTGCAATTATATGTAAATTTGTATGTATATTTAAACATGCGTTTTACAAAAGCACACGGCACAGAGAACACTTTCATTCTAGAACCTGAATTAAGCTGAAAATGACAGAAAGTGAAAATGAAACAAAAATAGGCATTACTCTGTTTCACTGGTAGTTCATGTTCACATTTCACCAGAACCTCTGTGTAAGGTCATTGATCCCATTATAATTTACAACTTATTTGAATCCCTTTGAGGCCATCAAGTCCAAACTCCTACTCAGTGAAAGTCCATGAGATCCCTGAAAAAGTATTAAAAGGAAAAAAAATTCCAAGGCTTGAAACTGATGTTAGTCTTAAAAACTCTGAGCTGTGTGTTCTCCCAATAGAAACTGCTAACACAGGAACTCTTCTTTTAACAGGAATTAAAACTTAATCTCTTTTGCACTGTAAATCACAAAGTAAAAAGGCCAGTGACCAATGTAAATACTTCAGTTAGATTATTCTAATCAAGAAATGCTTATTGCTGTTTTACTACAAGCTACATTTAAAAATCCATATTAATAATAGCAACTCCAGGGCATGTTTCAAAACTTTAATTTATTTAACTACATCAAAGGAAAATATTTTTTTTTGGCTTTAAATTTCTATTGTTTGGCACATAATAATGGAAGGATGCATAAGATATTAACAGCAGATTAAAGAAATCAAGGGATAAAATATTCAGAATAAATTACTCTGCTGCAGCTTGCTATGTATCTCTTTCTAGAACAATCCAGCTTATTTTTGTAGTGATGGAGAAAGCAGCTTTGGAAACAAAAGCCAACAGCTCATCCAGAAGTTTCTGCACACACAGACCATGTTTAGCTGCAGTGTTACCTGTGCCTTGATGTTCCTGCTATCTTGATTTCTTATGCTGTTTTCCAAGGGCACATCTGTTTCCAGGTACCAAATGAAGTAAACATTTCAGACCATTCTAAGATTTTTTTTTAAATATATTAGGAAAAGCTAATGCTCCTATTTTTTGCCTTCTTGTTGTGCTCTTGGCACTCACCTGGTCAGGTCTTTGGCACTCTGTTCTCATCAGCCACTCGGTTCTGTCTTTGCAGACAGAAATCTGTGTAGGATGCAGGAAAAGCCCACTGAATTATTTTATTCATAATGAGAGCACTACTATATATCTGATGAACATATGGGCCTCGATGGTTTGAGGACAGGGTTGGATTTTTGGATGATATCTTATTTGCTTACTTCAGTTGTTCCTTTCAAGATTCTTTAAAGGCAAGTGATCTTTAAAAAGCACTTTCCTTGATAATAAAGCTTTTTTTTTTTAACTGGATATTAATATTAAAAGTCAGCACTTATCTTTCTCAATAAGTGCTTGAAGCAAGGACCTAATATAAAAATTGATTTTTAACTTTTTTTCCCCAGTTCTCCCTTCATGGCTGTTGGATCACAAAACCAGAAATGTTAAAGTGCTGGTTAATATACTTCAGGAGTTGTCCCACAGTTTCTGTGTAGAATATGATACATTTTCTATTCCCTTTAATCTGTTAAAAATCTGTTCTTTTCCAGGACAGATAAAATCCTGAAAGATACTCTTATGAAAGAAACATGAGCTGCTTAGCTGAACATAATTTTTTGCCCTTCATAACTACTTGAAACAAAAATCATTAGCCCAGATTTTCCTTCCTAAATCTGCAAAAAAAGAAATTATTCAGTGTAAAACCTCCTGAAAGGTGCAATGTGGGGATGGAGACTTGAAGCTATCTATATTATTTGTTAGTGCATCATCTTGCATTTTCCCTCACAGGATTGTCAGAAATCTGCAGGGGGTGTCCAGAGTTTAGTGCAGGGTAAGGGGGAAAGACAGAGAAGAATTGAGAGAGAAATGAGCTAGATGTGCTCGAAGGGAAGCAAAGATCATGTCTTCCTCATATCTCTCCATCATCATTACACATGGCAGGAGAAAGGTCTTGGACACTAATTTGGTTTCAATTTCTGTAGAATATAATAAAGGTTGCAAAGAAGCTGTGTTTATCCCTGCTAAAGTCCTGGGAGACTGACTAGTCTGTAATCACACAGGAAGCCTGTGGCAAAACATAATTTGAACTTGTGCCTTCTGGCTGCTAGTTCAACCATTGACTTTTGCATTTTTTCTCTTTTTCTGTGGGGCTCTATGGGGGCAAGGCAGAGGGATCAGTTGGTGGCATGGACTGTAAAGGGACACACAGAGTCAGTTCAGGAGACAAACATGCCTGAATCAGCTTTGCATTAGAGAAAGTCTCAGATTTACTATAACTTCAGAAGGCTGGAGTAAGCCTTCTCCACAATAGACCAACAGTGAAAATGAAGCTAGCTCCTTCACAAAGACATTCTAAGCTAACATATTTAGAGTGTGCTTTGTGAAACTCCCAGTGTTTTGTTCCCTCCAGGACCAGTGTATGGTCTTCAGTTGTTTTTGTTTAAGTTAACAACTGGAAGAAACGCCCTTCCTCTGAGATCATTGATGGCATGCAAACTTTGCCATAATGTTCTAACTTTCCCCTTCAGAGCAGTATTTACTGTGCCAGCAGTCAAGCTGAGTATGGTAATTTCATTATAACTCTATCAAATGTGAATCGTCACAATCCAAACATGAAAAGGGTCGTGTTATACATTTTAAAAAATACCTGTTTTAAATAATCATAATCAGATTCATAGAGAATATAAAATTTACAAAGAAATCTTTTCGTTTGGTTTTCACACCAGGAAAAAGTCCTTCCTTTGAAATCTCAAGCATAAGCAGTCAATAAAGGCTTTTTGCAAAATCTCTTATTTATAGTGGTTAGAATTTTTTTATTACATCAGTGATGTCATACATTATCATGAAGTTTATCAATCATTTAACCTAGGTAAACTTATTATGTCTGATGTAATTCCACTGAGATACATCTGGTGTGTGCTTTATGTGCTATTTCTAGCATGCATGGGGTTTAGAACTATGTTAATTAGAGGTAGGAAAGCTTTTTTTTACTAATTAGCCCCCTATTATTTTGAAACCATGAACTGTATTCTCATTGCCCAACTTCCTGAGAAGGCTCTATTGTTTAGAAGAAAAAGTTACAGAAAATGACTTATGACTCAAATCTCTTATATTTCAGTGTGACATATGGCACATACTCATATTGCTTTCTCCGTTTCAGCAAAAAATATCACGATTTTTCACTTGTCTGCTCCTTAATGTCCCATGAAATTTCAGAATGAAATGGCAAACACAGAGTCCACTCCTGGATTTTCTAAAATAATACAAAGTCGTTCATATCTGATGCAGCAAATATTCCTTCAGGTGAGTTACTGTCTGTGAAGTTCAGTTTATAAATAAAGTGATGGCAGACTCAGGAGATATTACTATTCTTTTACTTTCCTGATGCTCAGCTCACATTACCCCTCGCATCCAGTCACATAGATTCATGGAATAATTTAAGCCAAAGCTTCATGGAATAATTTAACCTCTGGAGCTCATCTGGTCTAGCACCCTGCTTAAAACGGGCCCAGCTTTCAAGCTGGGTTCAGATATATCTCATGGTCATATTCAGTCAAGTTTGGAATCACTACAGTTGAAGAACATAAACCTTCTCCGAGTGACCCGTTCCAGGATTTGATTGCTTTCATGGTGGAAAAAAAAATTCCCAGGGAGGCATGGTTAAAGACTCAGAACATGAATAAAAAACTGTCATGATACAGTATCAGTTGTTTGGAAGAGGGAAAGAGTCTGAAGCAGACTCTGCAAGGGGAATTATGGCTTGGGTTTTTTGCAGTTATTCCATTCTGCTGCTGGGTACCAAGTACAGGTAGGAAGTTCAGTTTTCATGGGATACTATTAAAAATGTGACCTACACGTTCCTGAGACACCATCCCAGAACTTCCCACTTCACACATAAAAATCCCCAAAAACACATTTTATAAGTGCTTGGAATAAGAAAACTGCTCCATCCTCTGAAATCAAAGTGTGGAACGGTGGTCTTTGATCAGCAAAGCAGCTCCAGGTTTAGAAGACTTAAAAGTTGGAGCTTGACAGTAGCTGAGACTCCCTGAGATGGAGAGTTCAGGTGAGACCCCTTTATTCCCACATCTGTATATTTTTATTGCTGCTTTTTGGGGCTATTCCCATTCCCATTCTGCCTTGACTACAGACATCAAAATAATGCTTCTTTTTGTTTGCTCCTGTGCTACTGCTGTAATTTCTAGCTCTCTGTTGCCATTCAGGAACTGATTGTAGTTCCATGTCCCTGCCCATGTGGAGTTAGTCAGCTGTTTGGGGCACTTTTTCTCCTTTCTTGTGGAAGACAGTACAAACCAGCAGGATTTTATATATTTTGTGCTGAGTAATCACATATAGTAATAATACACTCACTGCCAATCTGCCTTTTTCTAAGAGACTATTTACAGAGGAAAGAGTTTTTAGCCTTAGGCATGTAGATGAAATTTGTAGTGACAATTTAAGACTTTTTTTCCCATCTGTTATATAAAGTAATGCCTGGTAGTCAGAGGAAGGAGTAGACATTCAGAGAAGGCATCATTTATCCTTCTCCCATCCCAGCAGAGCTCACCAGGAAAGACCCCACAGTCTGTCTTGAATTTGTAGAATTTCCTTGGCTTCTTTCTTGCCATTCTGACTGCATTTATTGAGGGTGGATAACAGCCTCAAGTTAGCGTGCACTCCTTTTTTATTGTTTTACAGTGCTCCCTAAATTTGTCTAATCCCTTATGCTGTAAATTAATGAGTAGAACCCTAATAATCTATTTATACTAATAATGATGCTTTACATTACAATGGACATACTCATTATTATCTGTAGCCACAGCAAAATTATAAAGAACAGCATCAGAGTATCTTTCAGGATGAAGACCATTTTCTGTCTAAAATGAAAGCAGCAGCTGAAAGAAAATACAGAAAGGGAAAGAGGCTTCTCTTCTCTTATTTGAGTCAGGAAAGGACAGGGTTAATATTTTGCCTTTCAGGTACTAAATGTGCTCCTTGAGTACTTCCTCTGATGACCTAAACATGGCCTACAATAGTCCTCATAGTTTCCTATCTTAAATAACTAGCAGCTTGATTGTGATTTTATCTTCTTTTCACTGAGACAGTTATATGAGAGCGCTGACCTTCAGCTAACTGCCTGTTTCCTCTGCACAGGGTACACAGGACGTGAGAACTGGGCTTAATCAGGCATGGTGAGCCTCATGCAAGCCGAGGCCTTGATCGCCACAAGCGATAGAATTGTTTTAGTTCACAGGTTACGGTATCTTTGTGGTCTGCCTGTTACAACAGGGGAGTCCCTGACTCATTTCTGCCTTCACAGTGTACATACAATGACTGATAGAAAAAAAATATCACCATGCTTGCCAGTGAGGCCAGGAGCAACCACAATTGTTGTAGCAGCTCTTCAGCATCTCAGGCTGCATTGTTATTCAGCTATTTAAAAAAATTAGTACACAAACTGAACAGTTAAATATGCCATGACAGTTGACAATGCAGTGAGTGTCTTGACATCCAAGGGGGGAGCAGCAACAAGTGATATTCCTCAGGGATTGCTACATGGAGCAGTGGTGTTTGCCACCTTTAGAGTGGATTGAGTGATGAGAAGCTGAGTATGACCTGGCAATGGGCACTTGCAGCCCAAAAATCAGTTGTATCCTGGGCTGTATCAAAAGCAACATGGGCAAGTCAAGAGAGATGATTCTGCCCCTCTACTCTGCTCTGGTGTGCTGCACTCAGCTCTGGAGCCCCAGTATAAAAAGGTCGTGGACCTGTTGAAGAGACACCAGAGGAGGCCATAAGGATTATCAGAGGCTTGGAACATCTTTGCTATGAATACAGGCTGAGAGAGTTGGGGTTGTTCAGCCTGGAGGAAAGAAGGCACTGGGGAGACCTTATAACACTTTCCAAGAGAAAAGGAGAGGGACTCTTTACAAGGACATGCAGAGACAGGAGAACAGAGAATGTGTTTAAACTGGAAGACAGTATGTTTAGATTTGATACTGGGCAGAAATTTTTTACTGGAAGGGTGATGAGGCACTGGAACAAGTTGCCCATAGAAGTTGTGGATGCCCCCTCCTTGGAAGTTTTCAAATTGGGTTGGATGTGGCCATGAGTAGTCTGGTCTTGTGGAAGATGTCCCAGTCCATGGCAGGGATATTGGAACTGAATGATCTTTAGTGGGTCTTCCAACCTAAGCCATTCTATGGTTTTATTGTTTCCTTTGGGAGAAGGAAGGATTTTAACCTACAAAGGGCAATTGTTCTCCAGATGAGGGCTGACCAGGAGTTTCTGTACAGGATGAAATGAACACAGGGATAGGGCTTTTTAAATCCTAATATACAGATAACTGAGCCAGCACAAGGCAAGAGTTAGATTAACTGTGAACCCAAGACTCAACTCCACCAAGCAGACAGCTAGACATAGACATTTACATCCACAGCAGGTCTTTAGGTTCTTATGGCCTGCATTTTGGAATATCTAATTTTACTCAAAGATTGTGCAGAAGCACAGTTCCCTAAGCCAGAATAAGAGATGCCACCAGAGAGATGCCTAAAAGTTGGATAATACAGTGCTTGAAATTTCAGTGCTTATTTTAGTTGTGTATCTGATCTGCAAGACCCTCTATGCCTGTCAGGCTGGAAGAGCTGTGACTAAATAAGTTAATTTCTGCATGGTAGACTGTAAGTTGGCCTCTGTGCTTTTGGAGAGAGCCCTTGTTACATATACCAGGTGGGGAAGCATACACCCTTAATTCTGCTCCCTTGATTTCTTAAGGTTGTTTTCTAAATGTTTTAGCTTGCTGACACAATGCTTTATAGTAGGTCTATGGGGAATGAGCCAAGACAACAAAAAATATATAAGCAGCAATTTATTAATTCTGTCATTATGGCATAAATCAGTCAGTCTGTCGGATTAAAGTGGAATGGTCATTCCTTCTTTAATGATATATTTTGCTTTCACTGGCTCCATGATAATTTTTAATTACACTGAAACATTCCTCAAGGGTGTTAAACATTATATTCCAAAGCTTTTTAGTGTTGCATGAAATGAGGCTTGATATATTTTGTGGATTGTGTGCTGTGACAGTAGGGTAAGAAGGGATTAATTTTCTCTAATCATATGGCCCCATCTTACAGCAATGCAGACAGGCAGACACTATAGTAACTCCAGCCACCTCTGTCCACTCTGTTCTACAGGACTTAATAGATCAATATGAAAAAGGAAACTCATAAATGCTTTGAAGAAGAAATTTTGAATGGATGGAAAAGAACAAAAATTACAGAAGTCACTGTATACATCACCTCATACAGCTTAAGTAGAGGTTCTAGCAGTAAAACCTCCTTAATTTATAGGGGTTAACTGAAAAATTAACTGACATCTCTACTCTGAACTTCTTGAAAGCAAAATGTGCCAGGGCCACCATGCATTAATATTATTTAGTTGCTGGAGAAAGGCAATCACAGTGTTTCATTGTTATCTTGCTCCTTGTCTCATTCTATTCTGAGTTCCTCAGGCTAACAGCATTCCTCAGTAGCAGCAGATACTAATATCTTTCAATATCAGATGTTAGCAGTGAAATGTGATTTTACCTATTTTCCTTGGACTGAGTTTTCCATTTTCTACCACTTCACTGACAGGATGAACTGATGAGCCTTAACTTACAGAGTTCATAACTTAAATCACGTTGGTTAATTTTAATTTGTCTGTTCAGCCTCATAATCAATGAAGAGGAAGCGTGCTGAAAGGTCTACTTCCAGAGAGCAATGATCCCATTTGCAATCTGAATCAAGGTCTGGAAATGACCATCTCTTCTGACACTGCAGAAACCCAGAGTGATTAGGTCTCTTTATGTTACTAACCAAAGGATTGTACTAGGAAGCCATGAATACTGAAGCCTTTTTAATAAGTGCTAGACAGTTCTTGGTAAAGGAGATTATTTGGAAGGTCTTGAAGAAGTAGCAGTAAAATAATATTGTAAATGTTCAAAAGCATTTTTGTGCACTGTTCATAATCATTGATCATATGGTATCAGTCCATTGCAGGAAGCTTTTCTATTTGTATTATCTCATTGTAAAATCAGTTTTGGTCCTGTCAGATCAGCAAATGACTAATACATATTTCTGTTTCTCTCAATCAAGTCTTCCAGACTCTTATTGTGCATTACATAAATATTGTTGCTCTGAGAACTGGGATGTACTAATAACTTCACAAGCTAATGTCAAATGCTTCAGTGAGTATTCAAGGGAGAACTACATTAGCTAGTACAACAGAACTGGCTGTCAGTTAAAAGCCTATCTTAGCCTCTTTAAGAACAACATGAGATCAACTGTAGCTAAACTGTGCCTTTTAAGCTTTTCTTAACTGCAGTTTTTCATCTTAATTACTGTACAGTGCGTATCACACACTTTTGCAATAGCATTTTACCTTAAACTTCCTTACAGTGGCAAAAAGCGGCAATATAATAGATCATAATGTGTTAGTAAGAAATTATAGGATTCAAGCAGTATTTTCTTATCTTTCTAGGACTGGTTTATCATTATCTAACTGGTTCATCTTTCATTTTTAAAACTGTGGTTGAATTGTTTAATCATGATTTTTCCTACATTGCACACACTGTTGTGGTTTCCTTATACCTCCACTTAGCTTTATTCAAAAGAAAACATGAAAGGAAGACAATAATTAAACAGGAGAAAGAAGGAGTTAATGTGAGAAACAAAACTAAGAGACTGATCTGATTAATTCAACTTGCTTTAGTATATCTGTAAACAAACACTGTTTCCTCATCCCCAGATTGTAAAACTGATAAACTCACCAGCATGTAGGCAGAGCTGCAATATCACTAGCATGGGCTCAGATTAGTTATTGTATTCTGTTTGTTCCTTTCATTTCTACAGGCTATAGATTAAATCCACTTATTAGTTCAAACTCCTGGGAAGGTGGCAGGGGATTTCTTACCACAAGTAAAACATTTGTGTAAGATGTCTCCTGCAAAGCACATGGGATGTTGTTAGCTGTTAGATCAGCTGGTAGCCAGTACCGAGTCAGCTCGGAATACCCACTGAGACAAATCCCACTGTGGTGATATCCAGTCAAGAATTTGAGGTGTGGAATTGTTTTGTTTTGGGAAGTGGGGTTTTTCTTGTCTTTAGGACTACTCTTTGCTTTAAAGTCAGTTTGGCATATTGTCTGCTCACAAGTTTCCCAGAAATTCATTTTAACACTGGAGCATGTATTATCATATACCTAGCGTGATTAATGTGTATATGAAAATGAGCTTTCCCATAAGTGAAGAAATATAAAACTAAGATTGCCATGACCATTTGTGATTACAAAGACTACATCCATCTTATTCTGGAAATCAATGTAATTTCTCAGCAAATAAAAGTTGGTGTGTGCATGCATCACATTTAACAAAGGTAATATACAAATCACTTTGTCATACCTACAGTGAACCAGTGTTACTATATATTATGTCAAAATCAATATGTAAACTAAATATTACAATATGGCTTTAAGTACCAACATTTTTCATATTTCATAGAAGAAATAGTATTTTTAAAATGCATGTGCCTATCATTAGATAGATAGATAGATAGATAGATAGATAGATATACCTATAGATGATATAGGTATAGGTATAGATATAGATGACATAGATATAGAAAATAGATATAGATATAGATAGATAGATAGATAGATAGATAGATAGAGATATATTAAAATGTTGAATTGTTTGCAGCTAAGACAATTGTGTTATTGTGTTAGTGCTGTGCACATTTAGACAGTGAAATAGAACAAAGTACCAGTAGAATACAGACAAAAGGAATACTTTCTTGCCTTGATCTTTCTGTTAAATAGTTTTATCAATATATTTGGATGATAACTAGAGAACATGGGCTATATCTTCACAGCTGTAGAATTCACTCTGACTTCTAACTTCAGGATTCCTGCCACCCACTGAAGCCAAACTCAAAACACCCTACTCAGAAAAAGGTTAAGCTAACAAAAAAAAATGGCTAGCCAATAAGGGCTAAATATAGAATTCTGCTCAGTGTTATAAATGAGTGTCCTCTTACATTGGACATCTAAACTTTATTGCTGAAAGAGGAGCAGAGACTGATCCCAGGATATTCACCAGTCTAGGGTCTAGATCCTGGCCTACAGGATTCAGAAAATCAGAATTACAGCCTAGATCAGGTCAGGGACCCAGACTCACAGCCTACCAGTTTGTTGAAAGCATCTTCTGGGATACAGCTACAGACAAATCTTGTCATCCCTCGGGGGAATCACCATGTCCTCTGCCCCTCTGGCAGGTGCCTCCAGGGCTGTCCTGACCCCCTGTACTGTGAGATTGCTAGGATGAATCTGTCTAGCCTCAATTTCCAGCTCCAAAGTTCCTGTTAATAATTTCTCTGCAGAATAGTCCCTTTCTTTTGGATAATTCTGCCACATCTGGGCACGCTACCTTCATATAATCAAGCTGTCCCTTCTCTCTGCCTTTTCTTTAAGTAGCTGAGAAGACTGAGCTCTTTCTCTGGGGGAAAAAAAAAAAAATTAAAAAAAAAAAAAAAACAAAGAAAAACACTAATTGTGACTCTCTTTGAAAACTTCTGGAAGGTTCTATGATTCCCAGACTTTTTCACATTAGTAATGGATACAATATTCTGGTAAAAATGTTACCAGCTCTGTGTGCAGAAAAAAGTTCACTTCCTAATTTTTAGATATCACCATTCAGGCACCCAAGAATTGCATTAGGCTTTTAGCTTCCACACAGTAGCTGAGAGCACATTCAGAGATGATTATCTGTGATAATTGCATACACTTTAACTGGAGATCTGTCTATGGTATGTTATACTAGTGTATTTTCCTACCATTATTTCTGTTGGTTCCTTGCTTTTAAAAAATATTGTGCCTACACTGAGTTTGCTTCTATTCCTTACAAGTTCTGAATTCCCAATCAGATGAAGCAAATATATCATATAGGGTTCAATATTTTGTATTATCATAAATACACAGTCCAGTACTTCTGGTACAAACCTGTTCTATAAGACGTTTCTCAGATTTTTCTTTCAGAGTGCTAGTGGGGTCAGTATTTTCAGAGATAATTTTAAGTTATGCATCAATGCATGAATCAAGACAAATCAGATCTAATTCAAACCATCTCCACTAATTTAGAGGGGCTTTAGATATAGGATGAAACAGACGGATTTTTCAGAACTCCACATCTGCAACAGTATATACACAAACTAGTGTACTGCCCACTGAAATACCTCAAATCACTTGGCAGTCTTCACCCAAAGTTTTGCACAGCATGCTTGGTTATTATCATTCTGTAATTAATGAGGTAATTTTATTAGTATTAATTTTTTCTGTAAGGCTTACTCAGGTTACTGGGACCTGATTTTCAAATACATGAGAAAGGAGCTGTGTATAGATTTAAACCTACTCATCTTTGGTAGACATTTAACAAGAACATGATGTCTCCTTCAGCCTGTTAAGTCTTTAAAAAACAATAATTGTGAAACCTGAATCCTGTGTTTTCTCCTTCTTCCTTCACCCTATTTATAAGAGAGATACAGAATATATCTAACACACTGTGGTATGGATACTAGCCCTGTTTTAAAGACACATTAGAGAAACCACCAGCTATTGCTGTTTGAAATGAACATAAAATTGCTTTAATTTTTGTAGAAAAAATGTTTAGTTCTAGACTTGGGGTAAGCAGTAAAGACATCTTTTAAAAATTTCTTCATTCTTCATAATGTCCTTTTTGCAAAGGTCTATGTAGCAGCCTTGCATCTTCTATATACAGCAATGTGTTTAGGTTAGTGGATGTGATTTGAGGTTATTCAAGGGCACAACAGGTTTTGTGTGCAAGTATGGCAAATAACTGAATTAGTTCAATCTAATAAGTATTATGTAATTACACTAGCAACTGGTGCAAATTCTATATACCCTATCAGAGGCAGAATAATTGCATTCTATACAGATATCTTAATAATTTAAAACTAGTTGAAAATGGGAACTTATATCATTTGCCACTGAACAAGGCTGTGATTTATTTTTTTTTTTCAGCCTTATATGTCAAGACCAGATTTAGAACTCAAGAAGTAATCCAGCCATTTTGGATCAGATCCAAAATGTTTTACATATTCAGAAAATCCTATGGATAAAAGTATAGTTCAAACATATCATGTGATACCAGTAATAAAGAGCCATGTTAAGAAAGAGTAGGTAATTTTAAATAGACAACATAAGCTAGAGAGTAATTTTTGCCTCCTATTAAATTTCAGAAACCAACCCATGGAACTCTGTTTTGGAAGAGTTGAATGAGTTTCAGTTCTCAATAGTATCATGTTAGCAGACAAAAATCCTTGGCAAGTTTGGACTTGCTTTGGCAGAAAAAAATAGCATCACTCTAAATGCACAGACTTGACTGACAATGCTGAGTCCCAGCAAATTCTTTACCAGAATTAATACTGTTAAGTGACGTGGTGCTGACTGATTAATGTTCTAGTGCTCTCTCCAGTTGCACCACAGAGGTGACATTTCTGAAGAGGGGCACATCAATACTCAAGAAAATGCTGTTATGTAAAGTTATTTTATAGAAATTGCTTTTACAGAAGAATAGAAGAGTCTGGGTTAGAAGGATCTTTGGAAAGTCATCTAGTCCAAACCCCTGTCAGATCTCAAACAAATCAGGTAGCTCAGAGCCCCATCCAACCTGACCTCGAATGTGTTTGCAGTAGAGTGCTCAGCTGTTTTTGTGTGCAGTAGCCTTTTAAGTGTCTGCATATACAGCCTTTAAAAATTTATAATATATGTTTAAGTGTTCCATTTTCATATATAGGCACACTGAGGTACTGGGCTTTGCAACAGGTTGCAGAAGATGTTAAAACAGAGACTGGAACCCACATTGCCTGCCACCTGTTCACCAGCCACTCTGCCATGAAAACTTTCTTTCTGATTCCCAGAAGTGGAACTGAAGTTCAATTGTATCAGTAGACTAGAAGTAAGATTTTTTTTTTTTTTCATTTTCATCTTTTTAAAATTCTAAATGATAGCAAGTTGTCATTCAAGAATTCAATCACTCTATTTTTACAGCACTATCACTATTGTATGCTGCCTCATTATACAAAGGCTAAGTCTCCTGTACACATTTCTCTTCCTTATTTTCAGTGCCACATGAGCTGTACACATCCTAATGTTTCCAGAAGTATTTTTTTCTCTACTTTTAATCATTAGAACAATTTTAGAAGTTGTCTGCTTTTTCTTTGTCCCTATTTGTTTTCCTATATCCACACAAATATTATTTAGTTTGTAAATCCTTTAGGACTCCCTGCTTATTTTAACCTTATTTATATTTAATGATAATAAGATTAATTAATATTAACCTTATTATTATTGCTATTTCTGATACCAGAAATAACAAATAATAATAGCAGAATAGCCAATTTAGACACACTGGCAGTAGAAGAACCCTTCCTTTCTTTTTTGTTTACACTATGTTTTACTTTGTTAAAAAAGTTGATTTCTATTTTTGTGATCCTGGTATGCGAACTTGTTGGAGCTTTTGAAATCTTCATTCTAAAATAAAAAGGCAAGTCTTCCATCAACAGGACAGGCAATGTGATACACTGTTCTTCTGTTCTGAATGCTCTTAAAAATATCAGGCAACATCCAGGTGTGTTTCAGGGAGAGCTGTAGGAGTGTGGGTTTTGTTGACAGAGTGACAAAACTATCTTTTGTTTCTTTAAAAAGAAAGAAGTTCAGAAATTTCTTTCTTCGATTAAATGAAAAGACACCTCAGAGGACTTAGGAGACTTCATTTCAAACTTAAGGATAGCTAATTAGACAGAAGTTAAAAAGTCTCGCTTAAGCAATTTAGTGGAAAAAGAGCCACCAAAACTAATATTAAGGAAACTTTCCTGTCTGACCATTCATGAGCCACTCTTGTCAGTCACTCTCACACCACCTGAGCTGGGACTGAGGCCCCTTTGCAGCTGCACACCCACACTCACACACCCAAGGTCCCCTCACCAGATAAACCCATAGCAGAGGCTCAGAATTTGGACCCTTAAAATATCTTAGTCTTGGTACAACAGCTGGAACAGGGACCCCAAACAAAGGAAACCTTGGGCTTTCATGTCCCAAAGTTCCAGCATGCAAAAGTCCAGAGCCCTCAGCCCCTGCTGTATCTCCAAGTGTCCAGGGCCATTGCCAAGCCACGGATCCTCGTGCCCTTTGTTGTGTGAAGGGTCAGCAGCTCCCAGCCTTTGGCATGGGGCTCCCACAGCCCAGAGCTCAACCTGCAGCTTGCACTGAAGCTGCTCATGGAGCTACCTGCCCTGAATGCAGTCCTCAACACTAAGTATAAAGAACCCTGTTGAACCCACAATCAAATTTCATTCCCATATTTAAAAATCTGAATTTAACCTTGATGAGTTGGAAGACTGCCCTGTGTCACAATGGGACAGGATCCAGCTATTAGAATTGAACATACTATCATTTCTGTTCTTCTACTTTAAAGTCCTGACAATTCTCTTAACACTTCTATCTAGTATTCTTAGATAATATGTGTAAAAACTTCCTCTGGAAGGGCAAGAAGTTCCCTAAGTACTATGGCTGTAACATAAATCTGAGAGAGATAGCTGAAGAATATATAGCTTACCTATTTTTTAAATATTCCATATTAATGGACAATGGGTAGTGGTAACAAAACGTCTTACAAAAAAAAATTATGACCCTGAAGAGGAAAGTGTTACAAATCATCGCTTTATTCCTTTCCCGTTGTTTGCTTTAGTGATTCTTGAAATTCCAGAACTCTGCTCAGGTTTGTAACTGGCAGAGCTATGCAATTCACAGTAAGAACATTTTGCATGAATACCCAACCTCAGTCAGGTCCACCAGCATGATCTTACCACTTTAGTCCTTTCACTAAAAAAAAAAAAAAAAAAAAAGTGGGAATCAAGTGAAACTAACAACAGACTCAAGCTTAAATTTGGTTTGAGCTTTTAGTCAGGCTGATGGTTAAGCAGTAGGAATAGGGAAGGGCAGGGAAAATATTGGAAATGAGAAGATATTGGAAATGAGGCCAAGGATATAATGCTCAAATGGCAGCAGAATGTGGATGCCTGGTGAAGTCAAAGAGAACTGCTTTCCCTGCCACAAAGCAGAAAAAAAAAAAAAATCAGCCTTCCACAAAATCACAGCCATGAGAGCAAGGTTATAATTTGTCTCTTCAAAGAGAATTTTTGCTCACTCTTTACACAACCGCGGAAAGAAGAATGTCAGTCTTATTTACACAAACCAGGATAAATATTTATGAAAGGTTTTGACCCTCAAGTTTCGTGACATAAAGCATGCTAAGCTAATCCCATGTTCAGAAAAGCTGACACCTTCCTCTGGAATATCTAGCACGGATTCTTGTTATTCCACAAGAGTGAATAACAATGACCATTGATCTGATTCACGGCAAACATTTCTGTGGCTTTGGTGGATCATGTGAATGCAAAGAAAGAAAGAGGTTCAGAGATCTAAAAAATGCATTATTATAGCAGAAAAGGAGATAAAGTCTCTATCCTGAATACTGGAAATCAAGCCTGTTCAATGATCCAATTTTCCACTTTGCTTTTAAAACACAAGTAGCTTTAAATTCAAGTATACATCAACATGTCTGCTGTTGCCAACATAGCTGATGAGGAAATGTTGTGAGATTTCTGACAACATCCAAGTAGAATAACAATAACTTCAGAGTTGGGCTTGAAATAAAGTGAAAGAAATAAATAAAATAAAGTTTGAAATAAAGTGCAGCAGAGGACATTCTGTGAGAGTTCTTCATCTCCTTTCTTTGTGTGAAAGTATTCCTAAATCAGCATGAATATTCACAAGAGATGACTACCATCAGCCACACTGAGCTTCAGCCAGAGGTCTTTTATTAACAAATTGACACTTGTGATTTCTACCTCCTGTGCTAGAAAAGGTGTTACAAATCCCGGATCTTGTCTTCAGATAAAACAGTTGCAGCATCTGCTACTTGTCGTATTATTGTGAATATTGTGGTTTTTTGAATGCATTTGTAATGAACTTCTGACAGGAATTATCTCAATAATTAAAAACATAAAATTAATAATTTAATAATTAATAAAATTATCTTAATGCAGATAAAAATAATATAAGGAGACAATTTTTCCTTATGTGACACAGCTGGTATTTTTTTTTTGTTTGCTCCTTTACACTGTTCTTCACTCTGGATCCTTTCACTGTATCCTGAACTTATTGCAATACAAAACTAACAAAAAGAACAAGATATTTGCAGTGACCCAAGACAAATATTCATTGTTTCAATTACTTTGGTGGAGAAATAGTAAATAGAATAGTGAATAAGAACATCTGGAGCAGTTTTGGACCAAATTTCCAAATTACTGCAGAATTTGACCTGTGTATAATAAACTTGCCTCTGTCCCTTATATTTCAAACAGGACTTATGCCAGATCTCTGGGAAGGTGAGACAATCCATCTTAACAGGACTAACCCAGTGGGAAATAAAGGATTACTTTAATCACTTTAGGTTATCAGGAGACTTTATAATAAAAGATGCACTTTTGTGATTATACATCCTTGTCAGAAATACCAGGAGAGTGAGTTTTGTGTGGCTTGCATATCTGCTTTAAGGCTGCTGTGACAGCAAAACTTGGCAGAATTAAATATGAATTTTTGCATGTGGTTTCTATAAATCCAACATTTTCCACTTTATAATCCAGAAAAGATGATTGAGCAGATGGTAATGCAAGCCACTGGATTTATGCAATTTTTTCTAAAACTGGGAGTTTTCACTCTCAAGAACAGCTTATGTATGAGGGCCTGAAAAGGCTGAATACTAATTTTTTTGGCAGAGCACCATGCTCACATAACCTAGGTACACAAATAGTAGCTATAAATAAGTTCACTGTAGGAGGTACAGAAAACAAATTCTTTCTATGTCAATGAATTATCTCTCAGTCAACTTCAGATATGCATATATATATATTTGTGTGCAATATTTTAATCCATTAAAACAAAGTAATAATGGATTTATGTAATCTAAATAAAATATGTTAATACCAAAAAAAATCCATGGAGCAGGATGCATGAAGCATGAGCAGGGACATAATAATGAATGCATTTTTATTTTAAGAATTCTTCTCAGGAGCTGTTGTAATCAGTGACTCAATGCATAACTTATTAATAATGCTTCATAAGACGCTCTTTCAGCAGGTTTTCAACTTTCCTACTGGGGCCCCATGTGAACTAAAAACAAAGCCATGCATTTTATTATTGCTCTGTTATTCTTGCAAGATTTCCCTGAAGACTGAGGTCTCTCTGCTCTGCCTGGGAACCATGCACAGACCAAGGAGGTCCCACAATATTTTCAGGGACTGTGCTTTCACTGTTACCAGATTATCCTTTTCGTCACAGGATTTTTTCCTGGGTATATGCCATGCTTATTCAAGATTTCCAGTCAAAAATACTGTATTAACCTCATCATAAGACCATGGAAGGATAATCCATCTCCTACTATCAGGCACAGCAGTATTGATGCTGGGGCATGTGCTTGTGCTCAGGGACTTCTGTAGTCAGCAGGAAGTGAGAGGATCTTCCTGGAAGCAATTCTGCCAATTAAAGGCCAGCAATACCTTCCAGCAGTGCCTTTCACTCTGGTTCTTACACAGAATCCCTGGATCACTGGGTGTCCCATCAGCACCTATGTTTTAACATGTCTGTCACGTGTCCTGTGCCGAGTCTTGCTGTGGATGGACTGCTGTGCCCTGTGAGAGTTAACCAGCATTTGCATAGACACACTGGGTGTGAAGAGAGTACTTAGGACCAGCATCCTAGACTGAAAAATCCTCCAGCAGGGATTGTCTTTATTTGCAGCTCATACAGAGCTGAGCACATTTTTTGGCTCTTTACACTGAGCAATAACTCTTAATAACAGCACTGTCTGCAGGCCAGAAATGCTCTGATTCATCTCAGCTTGTAATTCTGGAGTCTGTATTAATGTTTCTTCATCAGATTTTTTTCTGAATGGATCCTACATACTTTCATACCAATCAGGGTGTGATTTTTATTCCTTTTTTTTCAATTGTGGTTTCCAACCTCTGCTACCCTTTATAAATGCTTTCTAAATTTCCCATTTCCTGCTTGATGCTGCAAAGCCCCAGTGCACTAAAATGCCCACTAGCCTTGGAATGCATCCTGGTAGTGCTGCTCAGCATGAATCCTTGCAGAGCACTCTCTGGACTCCAGCAGTCTCCTGAAGATTGTTGACAATTGCAGGAGCTTCGTGATTCACTTCTGCCATTCTCATCAATTTCCCTGAAGAATCATTAAGGATCTTGTATGGGTAGAGTATTATAACTTCACAATCACAGACAGGTGATTTAAATGGAGGGCACAGCTCTTTCCTTTGCCATCAAAAACATGTCTGTTGCCTATTACCTCTGAAAGTCCCCCCCTCCCCTTCAGCCTTTGCTCAGAGAGTCCACATTTATGATCCATAGCAGATGGAAGAAAATGATTAAGCTTTCACATAAGGACCAGATCCTGCAGTCCTAGCTCCTTTCTTATTCTGGCAGATTTCCCATTGACTTCAGTGCCAGAGTAATAAACATAGAAGGACAGCTGGATCTGTAGCAAAGATATTATTGTCAGCTTCCTCTATATTTCTCAGAATATTTTTCACAGACTGATTACTGAGATGTAGGGAAGTGTATTTTCCCTACCCAATGTCTTGTTTGTATTCACTATGTCTAATGAGATTCCACTGTGTCAAACTAATGCATTTTAAATTTAACATTCAAATTGAAATTCATAATTTCTACATTGTAAAAGGTGCAACACCATCCAAAAGACTTGACATTGATCTGGAACAGGTCAAACTATTTCCTGGGGATTATCTGTGGGAGATTCTTTAACTATTTTGTCCTTCTGTTTCAAGATATTTTTTGAATATCTGGGTAAAATGAACTTTGAGTGCAGCAAGCAGCATTGTGAATACCATGAAGCATATCTAGATCACTTTGGGCACCATTGGAATGTAGTTTACATTAAAGAATAGTTAGAATGAATCACTCCACATGGACTTGCCTGCTTTGTTTCCAGAATTTAGTACACAATTCAAGTGAGTCAGTATTTTAACATTGTATACCTTTCCTGTTTATAAGCAGTAGTGGCAACAATCTGGAAATTATTTCAGAAGGCATTTTCATTTCTGCAAATATTACTCCCAGACTTTATTTTGTACAACATTCACTCTCCTTACACTGCAGATGGTTTGGAGAATTGGCTTTTCTTTTACATTTCATTCTAAACCCTTGGGGACAGATCTCTTGTTAAATTTCTTCATGCAAATAAGGAATGACAATATATCCATAAACAAATGTGCATTTGCTATGTATAAATCACAAAAATTCTAATAAAATCAGAAGAGGGGGGATCCCATGAGTAGGTCATTTGGGTAGAGCCTCCTCTATTCATGTGTTTCCTGCATGAGTTTGAAAATGTAAACTTTGTCCTCCCTCTCTTTTACTGACTTAATTGAAGTTCCTAATTTTTTAGGCTTTTTGTTATCAATGGAGAAAAATAGGCACCTCCAATGTGCCTGCCCATTATCTTTATTCACCCTTGAGATAGGATGGGACTGAAGAGGACTGAGCTGTTTGATTTGAATAGGTGTCTAGCAGATTTTGTAAGCCTGGTCATTATTTTCTCTGTGTTCCTTCTTCAGTTTTAAAATGGATATAATTTTAAAACTCTCCCAAGATTATCTTGGTGCTGACACCTAAAGAAATTATTACATGTGGACTGAAACCAGTAAAGTGTGGGAAGACCAGTCACCAGCTTCTTAACACAGTTCTGAAGACTGGCAAAACACAGGATTTCAACATAGGTGTAGTCATGGCAAGAATTTAGCATCCACATTTTGAGAGCATGGAAAGATCTAGCAAAATAAAATCTACTGTGACCAATCTGGACACAACTGTTGTGGATTGGATGTAAATGAAATAGCTTAAGTTTAGCTGAAGTCCAAGCATTTCTCCAAGAGGCAAAATAAGAGGATTAGGTCACTGTAACAGTCTCAGTGCTCTTGTGTGTATCACCCCAGACCTCTTCACAAGTATGTAATTTTATTCTGCTCTAAAGCCAAACTTTCCCTCATAGTTGGTTTTTTGAGTTTGTTTTTTGGTTTTGGTTTTTCTTTTGTAAAATCACTGAACTGATTTCACAATCAGAAGTACATGGAGTCTTTCCACATGCTCATGGTGTTATTTAATGTTATGATTCACCATTTGTATATAGTTTCATGTGTACTTATGGTTTCCACCACAGTGTGTGCAGATGCACTCTCTGGTCTGCAGTTTTCCAAATTACAGACCTCTGAAATCCAGAGGTATTTCATTCCCTATAGCATAGAAATGCTTGTGAGATATAGAAATAAGAGGGAATAACAACAAGGAAGTTGGATTAATATCAGCCTAGATAGCAGGTAAATAGTGAGTAGGTAAAAGAAATTTAGCAAAGATAACTAATTTGGAATAAAACAGTGAGATGAAACTAACTAAAAGATAATCTAAGTTGCAAACCTGGGAATTTTCCTAATAGCGGGCTTTGTTACACTAGAAATTATCTCCTGGAGAAGCCAGTGGAAACATTACCAGATAAATCAATTTGGAAAAAAATGAAAAACTTTTGAGTACAGGGAGAAATCTTCCACTGGAAATGAGCAAGTAGGTTTACCTTCTTTCTTCACTGTGAAACTGATGAATATCTGAGCAGTAGGAAAAAACATAAACTATGAGGGAAAGATACAGGTTTGATTCCCAGGCTTTCTACAGATTTTCTGTGAGAACTTGACTAAATCACTAAAGTTCTCATTTAGAGCTGACTGGGAAACGAATTTCACTACTATGTAGAATGTCAAGGTTCAGGGAGGAAAAAAAAGAAAAAGTTGTCCTTAACCAGGATGAACTTTGGCATATTGCACCGCAATGAAATTCTGTGGGAATAAGAAATGCAGTGACCTCCCATTCCCTTGCTGCTGCTCAGCTCCCTGACTGTTCACGTGGCAACCAGCTGGAGCCGGAGCTCTGAGGCATCCTTCCAGCAGGTGCACTTGTGCTTGCAATGTTTCCTCTATTGCAGTCTGGTTCAAGCACAAATAAAAACACATACCCCCAGGGTTAGCTGCTCCGCCCAGGCTCGGCTTGCTTCGCAACAGCTCCTCTGACTTTCCAGTATATTTGGTTGGCACAGAACAAGCTCTTCCCAATTACTGCCTCTGGGAGGGCCACTTCAGTGAAGACTGAAGTCTGGTTTGAGCTGTGTTGGCTGCTGAGAGAGGAGACAGAGCCTTTACATTTGCAGCTTTGCTCCCTTCTGACTTTGTGCCACTGGGAAATCTGTATCCACAGCAGCTGCCAGGATAAGGGTAACTGCAGTGTTGAAACTCTCTCCCTGAGCTCCTTTGTGGAAAAACCATGGAGTTGTCATATAAAAAACCCACGCCGTGATCTGGTAATGAAGATCCAACACTTTTCCCCATTACTTGCGCTGTCACAGTTGCTGGGTTTCACTGCCTTATGGGCAATCTGTGAAATGAAAGCTTCTTGCAGTGTGCCGTCACTTGCACAACAAACAGACACTAAACATTTCACTGCCTCAGGCAACCAGCCTTTGACTGATAGTGTGAACTGGCTCTGCCTGCTTCTGCCTCCATTTGCTGTTCCAGGCTCTTCAGGTTCCTCGTTCTCTGCTCTGGTGGCGTCTGAGATGTCTCTCAGCAGACAGTCCAGGATGAAGCAGGTGTGAGAAAGAGGAACAAAGAAACTGATAGTTCTCAGAATTAGATTAACTCTCCAGCCTCCTGCTAGACAATGGCATTTTTGGACATACAATTTGCTTTCTCTGGCCTGTGCTCATTTGCAGGCAACCCACAATGGGAGCACCACTAACAGAGAATGTGCCTCTGGAACAGGGATTATTTTACAACCTGAAAATGGCACAGATCTGTTCAGCTGTTAATACTAAGTCCAATGACTTCCTTGGCTTAACATAGCTATATTGTTATACTGAAAATTTTCTTTAAGATGATCTCCTTCAACTGGAAATAAGTAAGATGTGAAGAGATCTGTACTTGGCTGTATAATGTAATCTTCTGCTTACTACCCATAAGATTTTAATAATAGTTGTGCTCCAAATTCCCATGCACAAAGAGGTGATTGCATTATGGGATTTTTCCAACGATGTAAGGACATTCTTGGTGTCCATCTAAGTAAGCAGGAAGAAGAATGGAAGTGTTTGCTAAATGCAAAGGTGAGTCACAGCAGTGAGTGACAACATACTTGACATGGGAAACAGTTAAATCATATCTCAGTGCCTTTACACCAAAGTCCTTCTTCTGCTCCAGCTTAATTCTAGGATTTCATTCAGCTGTGTTCAAGCAGGATTTATACATGCATAATATATTAAAATTCCAGCAATAAAGGTGACCTGCAAGAAGATTTTTAATACTCTGCTGTAGTGAGCTATGTGTGTAAATTAACCCTGAAATTAAACCTGTAAATGACTACATAAGGCTTTCACCTTCCAGTTTTTCTGCTACTTGGCAAAGAAACTTTTAGTAATGTCTACTGATTTTTTGACTGCAGATAATTCTGATAAAAAGAAGCAAATATTAGGAGATGAGTGAACATACATATTAAAAATTTTCATCTACTGCCCTGAAGTCTCATATACGAGCCTGTTTTTTCTTGAGGAGTCACAGCACCACTAGTCAGTCATTGCAAGGAGCTCTAAGCCAGTCTTGTTTTAGCAGTGGCAGCACGTTTGATTCCCTGGGTATAAAATGTGTCTTCAACCACTGCTAGAGTCAAGATCTCTGTATACCAAAGCACTCTTGTCTTCAGCATGTGCAGAAACAGACTGCAGCAGCAAACATCAAGGAACACCAGCATGTGCCTTGAACGTGTCCTGTGCGGATCCAGGGCTATTACTGTGATGAACTAAAAGCAGAACTTGGTGCCCTGCCATAACGTCATAAAGGTCACTTCCATGTAGTAAGAAGGATTGTTTTTGCTCTGAGTCGGTATATCTCACCAGCATGCATGGTAAGTGGGGTGTGCAGAGTTAAACAGAATCCTCCTTTCAGACCACTGAATAGCAACAGTGTCAATGTACTCTGCCAAACATACACCTCCAGAGTGTTTGTAGGGCATGTACTACCCATGGAAATTTGGCTGGCAAATTTGCGTATTTTGAGTCTAGTAACCCATCTCCCTGTTCAGAATTTCCCAGTGTGCTGGGTATTTCAATTAAATTAATGTAACTGCAAGGAAACTGAAGTGAAATGCAACCTAAATTCCTCATCTTCTTCTAAACTGCAAGCACAGATAATCTGTAATTTGCTGTTAAACATACATGTAAGCCTCTGCAGCATGGAGTAAAGAGTTCACTCTAGATACTGCATTCAAAACTCCTAAAGCATGAAGCAAAACATGGTCCGCTTATTTTCACTTTTCTTTGGATTTATGCAAATTAGCTTGAATAATTTCCAAATCTCATTTTATACCAATAGGTGGCACCAACATTTTCTGCTTTCTTCATGACACATTGCCAGTAGCGAGATTTACAGTCTACTCCAGTGGTAAATTATCTACTAAATCATGATGAGTTCTGTACTGCTCCTTTCCCTGCAGATTGTGGCTGATCACTATTCATTGGTACATGTTTTGTTCTCCAAGCATTTCCATACTCTGAGTGGGATGTTTTGCTAGATACATTACCAATAATTCAGGCTGCTGTTCTCTTTCATGTTGTGGGAGTCATTTTAAAAATGTTTTATTGGAGTCTGGGTTTATGGTGGTTTGTTTTGGTTTGGGGATTGGATTTTTTTTGTGTTTGATGGCTTTCTTCAGCTTTTCACACAAAGATATTAGTGTATCAACTTTTTTTTTTCTAAAAATGATCTTGCCTTTCCCCCTTTGCAGGTAATAAAAAAATTGAAAAGTAGACTTTTAAAAAAGCTGAGTCTCTTTTTTTTTTTCATGTTTCATGGTTGCATGATTGCAGAATACAGCCAAGATTCTACTGAAAGTAATTTAATAGCTATTCCCTTTAAAAATTCAGTAGTGAAATTTATAGTTGTTTTGGAGAATATGTACTAAAACAACGAAGGAAATGTCACTGGAACCAAAAGCAAGAACTGCTGTGGCAAACTCAGTTAATTGATTGTGAGAATATTCACTGTCCTGTTTTAGTGGAGAATCCTTGTTCGCAATGGAGAGATCCACTAGGAGTAACATGTAACTCTTCATGAGAGTCCAATGGTTTTCATTGCAAGTCATGGTTTTCCTATTCCAGATAAATCACCAATCACCAAAGACTTTAGTTTTCCAATTAAGATTTCCAGACAAGATTGTTTCCTTATTCTCTCCTTTCATAATCATCATTACAAGAATGTGGTTTCAGAGTTGTAATAGTCATTTTGTGACTCACAATCCCAAATTTTGTAACTGTTTTAATTTAGGGATGTGAGATTTGATTCACAGATTCTTTCTTATTCACCTGAATTCATGGCACTTCTGGTCAAGAAACAAGAATGCTATTTCACCTAAATTTAAAGCCTAAAGCCTGCCTACCTACCAGCCTATATGCACAAATAATTCAAAGTGTTTATCAAGTTTGCTGTTCTGAGAAACATTGTGAAAACAAAGCCCATCCTATGGATGACTCCCAAGATTAATGAAAGTTTGGGACCCAAATGCCATTTACATAGAAGTTGGTCTCCTTCTAACATAATTTATAACACTGACTTGCCGCATTTATGTCTTGCCTACCCATAAATCAAACCAAATCTCTTCATTGATTCTGCATTACCATGTTGCAGTCTGAATATTCTCTTGCCCAAGCCTCATGTTCTCAGAGTTCTCAGGTGCTTAGAGTAATTTCTCCAACTGAATACCACATCTGCATATGCAACATGAGCTGTGAACTGAAGAAATAGCTAAGACAAAAATTCTTTACATCAGTATTCTTTACATCTCTGGTAGCCTTGTCATCAACTTCTGTTCATGCTATATAGGTGTGTCTAAAATCCACTGGCAACATCTGAAAATGCCCTTTGACTTGAATTGAAATTCTTGAATTACTCTAGTGACTTCAGTGTTGTGAATATGACCTAAAACGGGAGACATTACCTTATCCAAACTTTTCAGGAAAGTCGATGTATTTAAAATAGTCATTATCCCACTCCTTAAATGATTTAACTTTTTGCTGGCCTTTATGCAGCCTTAATTAATGTCTCCTTTTTTATGCTGAACAGTCTGAAGTTTTCCATTTCTCTACAACTGAATGATTCCAAAACACACACCTATGGCTGAAACATGTTTAATTTGGGATTCTAGGTATCCACCCTGTATTGCAAAAGTAGACTGTGTGACGCAATATTGTTTTCAGCTGCAGACTTTGTAAAACAAGTATTGAGTAATCAGAATGTATCTTTATCCTTGTGTGTGCTTAGCAACCCTTCAGGTCTAGATGACAAAAAGAATTTGCCCTTGGACAGCAGTTTAACAAGACATCAAACACTCAGGACAAAAAAATAAAAACTTTGCTTATATTTCACAATGGGTAAGGAAGGAATAAAGAACCTCACAGTAACACTGGTTTATATTAGAGCAGGATTTTAAACTTTTCACTTTTAGACGTGGGCAGATGCTCTAGGGAGGTCTAGAAGCAGGAACAAGAAACTTTCTCTTTTTGGATCCTATGGAGCAGCTTTCAGAAGAACAGCTGTACAGGCACAAAATATTTATTGCCCTTGCCATTAGCACTAAATAGATGTTCAGTAATGATTGGAGGAAAAGGAAAAGAAAAGGAAAAGGAAAAGGAAAAGGAAAAAGAAAAGGAAAAGGAAAAGGAAAAGGAAAAGGAAAAGGAAAAGGAAAAGGAAAAGGAAAAGGAAAAGGAAAAGGAAAAGGAGAAAACAGAAAGAGAAAGAAGGAAAAATAAGAAAAGGAAAAAGAAAAAAAGGAAAAAGGAGAAAAGAAAGAAGGGGAAAGGGAAGGAGAAGAGAAGGGAAGGGGAAGAAAAAAGAAAGAAAATAAAATGCTACTTAATATGTTTTAATATACTCCTCAAATTAATAATAAAAAACAATGTGATGAATATGACACAGAAACCAAAGGGGAGGGGGGATCATATTAAGGCTTATCGAAGTAGTGATGCTTTCCAGAGAAGTCCATGAGGAAAGAGCTTGTTAACATCTCTGGAGTCCCACACTGTGTCCCAGAGTCCAGCAAGAAGACATGATGTGGTTGATATACACTCCACACAGAAATTAGACCAGAGGAGAAGATATCTGTGGTCATGGCACAGCTGGTACTGTGAGGTGACACACAGAGGTGACAGTGTTTAGGGAGCTTACATACTCAGGAGCAGAAGAGTGAGAAGGCACTCCCTTGAAGAGGACTTGCATGTCCCTTGGTAGCACAACCTGTCTTCTTGTGCTGCTGGGAACCCAAAAACTGTTAGTCAAATGAGCTGTGACTGTATTTAACTGGTTTGAGGAGGTATCTGAAGTCAGAATTGTTGCTGACCTTGTCATTGACTGCCTTGCACTGAGCCTCTATCCAGACTGCAGGCAAGTCCCACTCCCTCAGAGCAAGCCACTCTGGAAGGACTCTGATTTGTCTGCCTGTTAACTTTGTAGGAACAAAAGGGGCACATGAGGCCTTCTGGGTCAGGTACAGAGTACACCTTACAGCTCAATGTGTTCTGGAACAGATACTCTGCAGAGCAGGGAAACACAGGTTTCCAAATACACTTTCCTTGTCTAGACTCCTGAATACTGCTAAAGGCAAAAATGGCAAGGCCTGGCAGCTCCCATCTCAAGCTCACAGTCAGAGTCATGTGTTCCTTCCAGGATAAATGGAATTGTTGGACTTGGGCTTCCCATCTCACTCTGACTCACACTCCTCTGTGCTCAAAAAAGAGGATGGTTTTAGAAGAATTATGCACACAAAGATACAGTTTAGTACTTAGTAGGAAAGATTGCTGAAATTAAGTTCATACCCAATTTTGGAAGACAAATGCCTCTAAAAATCTGCTGCCTACAGCTAAATAGAGTATGGTTCATGAAATCCATCTCCTCTGACTTTCACCATCTATGCTCTAGGTAACTACACTAGAACTAGTGACTTAAGGCTCAAGAGAGGGAAATAGATGCTTTTAAAGAGTGAGTCATCTGACCTATTTTAGATATCTCTGTTAGGAAGAGACAAATGAAGGTCTAAAGTACCTATTTCTTTCTACAGATTCTTAAAGAAACTCTAAACACTAGATAAGAAACTATTCATGTAGGTAAATCTGACCTCGTTCATCCTGGAGCACGCACTGCTAAGCTGCAATTCACATTATCCAATTTAGGCAGTGATTGACAATGAAAGGCTGACATTTATAGCTGAGCGAATAATCTATGCCGAGGTGGTACAGCTGGTTGGGAAGGAACAAACAAGCAATTAAAGGAGTATATTTGCTTCCTCTGAATTCAGTCTGTGTGTGGTTTTGATTTGATGACTTTGTCAGAGATGCAGAAGTCTCTGCTAACCTAAGTCTCACTGCAGACAGAAATGTCTGGGTGACAGCAGGCAGGAAAAATATTCCTGTGTTTAAGAAAGTTAGTTTCTAGAGGGAAAGGAAGGACAGCTTTCTTTTTGACAAATACTGCATTTATTAAATTAGGAATCTAGTATGTAGATTCAGCTGCTCCCTTACTGGTCCTTCTTAAGTAAATGCCTACAGTTTCAGTAGTTCAGTGGAGTGAGAGAGGCTTGCTGAACACATACACAGCTTAGGAAACTGCTCTCTCCACTGTGCATCAATGCTCAAGGTGATCTTCCTAAGTTCAGGTGGCAATCCCCTAGGGAGCAAGGAAGGTGCTGGAGTTCCTGGGGCTATCTGCAGAGGAGCCTCACCATCACATCAACTCTCCAGCAGCTGACAGGATGAACTCCCTCCCTGCCTCGTCTGGGTGGCAGTGCCACTCCTGCAGGAGAGATTAGTGCATATCTCCCCCTGCTTCTGGCCAAGTACAGGGGATTCATTTAACACCTTGGAATTTTTCAGACTAAGAGAGTTACTTCAGGAATAAAAAATCCTGAAGCAGTAGAAATCAGAAGATGGGATATCACAAATTTCACAAATATCACAAATTTCATTGAAATGCTTCAGTAAAAGTTGCAACCTGAGCTGCTGTTTCCAAGGGTCTGTTATATCAAATTGCACAATGATGTCTCAGCTTTACATATATCATTCTCTCTTTTTATAAGTTTTTCTAAGCCTTTCATTTTATTTTTAAATTACATTATTGCATTAGCTCACATGGGCCTGCAATTTCTGTGTTCTCATAAAAATCTTGAAAACAACAAATGCAACTGCTTTAGTTTATATTAATGTTGCATTAATATATGAGAGGATATTCTTGTAACATCAGATCTATCTTGTCCCATATTTGTGAAAATATTTTGGAATATTTGACATTGCTTTATCTTGTCCAACTTTGTTTTCAGCAATATAGCGTGAAATTATTCGTATTCATATCTTAAGCTCTTAAAAATGAAAGTCATCTTTGTATAGAATCTAAAGTAGTGATATCTTGGGTGGCTGCCCAAGTATTTCATCCGTGGAAAAAATTTAATATTGATGCAGCATTGTTGCTAAATATAGCAAGTCAGTTGCAGTCACAGTCATCACATGTATTTTAAAGATGGTCTGGCACAAAATTTGGCATATCCTAGATTTCTCTAACAAATGTCTCATTGGGTGTCAGGCTGCTGTTATACTACTTTAAGACACATAAGGAAGTAAGGAGAGGGAAACTTGTGAAATGTATCCTTCAGTTTCTTCCACTGGAAAAAATATTAAAGAACACCCTACTCAGTCACATTTACCAAAATCTTCCGTCTTTTATTTATATGCTGGTCTTAATCATGTGTTTCATCTCTATGCTGGTTTTAGTTATTTGCTAAAAATAGCCTTTGATTATCTGTTTTCTCTCTAGGCTGTTTGTGACTGAGCGTTCACTGCTCAAAATTTTATCTTAAAAATTGGTTCAATTCATTGGAGTCCCTACATTGACTGCTATAAAACTGTTTCCAGTTCCTTCTGCAATGAGCATGGCACATTGCTTAGTGTATTTTCAACAAGGCAACCAGTCAGGATATGAGAAGGTCTTGAAGTGAAGTCTCCATTGCTTCCCTCGATAGTTCCCTTAAACAATAATTATATCCATCCCAGGTAAAAATGCGTGCTCAATTTCTAATTTTTTACTGCATGGCTTTTTATCCCTGTTGTTGGCCCTTATTACGTCACTTGTCTATGAGGTGGATTGTGTGACTGACATATTTGTTTAGCTCCTGCATACTGCCAGCCCTTAACAAAGCATTGTCCTCAGCTGGATGTGGTATGGCGAGTGAGGGTGCATGGAACTGAGGTTGTTTCCACCTCCATTCAGCACTGACTGTGGAGGCCCATTCGCAGTCGGTAACCCATGAAATCAGAGCAGGGCTGGATCCACTCCCTGCTTCTTACAGCTTCTCTCTCTTAAGAAAGTGCTACCAGTAAACTCTAAATATGGAGGTAAAAGTCCAGACTCATGGATGCTTTTACAGAGGCCCTTTCTGTCTATCTTGTGCCTGTAGTGACCCATGAAAAGCCAGCTGTGGTCAGGCACACCTGGGTAGTTTGCAGAGCTTTGTGTACAAAATGCCACCTGCTCTGTTTCCATAACTGCAGCTTGTGTGATCTATGACTCATACCAGCCAGCCTGCACCAGATTAAGGGGTTTAAAAGGCAGCCCTATTGATTTACCACTGTGTTACTGATAAGTGTGAAAGATTTATTAAAAAAAAAAAAGACTTGTAGCAAGTGTAAAAATAAAAGCTTATGGTTGCTGCCATTAAACAGCCCAATAAGGCACCTCCTATGGAAAGCAGTGAAGTTTCCATTCCACCCATCCTTGTGCAATTCACCTGTTTGGATGAGGAATTTCAGTTTTCCTGGAGCCATTTTAATTGCTTATAGTAGCAATGTAATTGCTTTTAGAGGAAAAATGAAAGAAAAAAAACCAGGAAAATTCTTTTGAAAACTTTGATGTATTTGAATTATATGGGCTAATCCAAGGTTAATTAAGTAGAGGAAAAACAGCAGAAAGTCTTACTGAGAATTAAATTATGTCCTATTAAGTGTTAGCATTAGGAATAAACTAATAGATAGGATGGCTAAGATATAGCATTGGATTTATATTTGACCTATATAGAGGATTTTCATTCTTCAGAAATACACAGTTTTTACAGAGAACAGCATATGTTATTATCACCATTATACTTTGGGGAGGCTACAGACTCATAAACTAAGACTAAATGAATTATATGCCAAAGAACAAAGAGAACTGCTGTTCTCAAACAGAACTGGGTCTCTTAATTCCCACTCTATTTTTCTTTTGGACTTCATTTAATGAAGTATAAATCACATGCATGCATTTTAAGGAATCTTTTTCTTTTTATCAGATATTGCACTTTCTATCATTTGCATAAATGGAAAGAGGAAGCCTTTCTTTGCTGGGTATACCTACTTTTTTTGTTTTTCCACAGACCTTTTGGAAATTAATTGAGACCAGTTAGAACTGGTAAGGGATGTTGTGCAGTGCTAATATCTGTGAATTCATGGTTCTAGAGTATTTCAAAATTTGAGTTCTAAGTTTCAAAAAAACAATGTTATAATAAAAAGGGAATTTTGAGTGGGCTCTATGTTAAGAAGCAATGCAGAGCATTTCTAATGTGCACATAGATAGTCTTGGTGCCCTGTGCAATGGGGTTATGCTACATGAAAATGACACCTGTCCATTGGACTGCCTTGCCCATTATATATTTGATCCTCAGACTGTCAGCTTTTGGTTTGGCTTTTTTTTTTTTGTGACTCTCTGTTCTGTCTGATTATAGTCTGAGCCTCAGCTGTCCCAGAGATGCCTGTCACAAACCTCACATATGTGCCTAAGAGCTGCCATTCTCTCTCATCAGCTGTTTGCCCCTCCTAATATTTCCTCTTTGTATCCTACTTGCTCCTTTTGTCTATTTATATATACACTAATTCATGTAATTCTAGCATATAGTTGTAATGCTTTAGCACAGAAGTCAGGCATTCTAATTCTGAATCCCCTATAGATATAACTTGTCTTTTCCTTGGCACTAACAGAATCTAGTTTAATTCTCTTTCATGCTGCAAAGGAAGGGCAATTTTTTAAAGTCTCTATGGAGCTGTTTGTTTTCTCCATGGATGCTTTTGTGGTGTACCTATCTGAGCATGGTAGAAATTTTAGTAAGGTTCTTTCCCCCCAACCCTGTCCCACCCATTGTTGTGCAAGTATTGGGACTCAGGGCTAGGCATATTTTATAAATTAAAAAGAGATAAGTCAGTACATTGAAGCAATTAGTGTAAATGAGTCAACAGACAAACAGGCAGACAGGGTTCTCTATGCTTTTTGTCTTTTCCTGTCCCCAAAGCTTTAAGTGTAGTACAAGAGCTAAATGAACAGAGTGAAAAATGACCATGTATAGTGGGCCAGGCTCCAACCTCACTGTCAGAGTTGTAAATTCAGAATAAGGACATAAAACCTGCCATTCTGGATGAGCATGAAAGTCCTTTTAGTCCTTTTAGTTCAGTCCTGGCGAACAGTGGGCATAAGCAAAGGTTCAGGACGTGGATAAGGCAGATAAAATATATTTCTCCTGTTGCAGCCTTTGAACTGTAGCCTAATTTAAAGGAGACAGAGATTGTAGTCAATGGTTGAGTTTAATAACCACAAACAGACCTCTCCTCTATGATCTAATCCCTTCTTAAATCTGTGGGTGTTGGGAGCCCCACAACATCCCAGTGTAGTGAACTCCATAACTTCAGTATGTTTTAAGTGAAAAATTTTTTTCCTTTTAACCAGCTTCCTGGTCACTTCACAGAATGCTCCTTCTTGCATTGTGAAAAACTGGGACTGAACTTTCCCATTTAATATTTTTGTGACATTTGTAATTTTATGGTAATTTCACTGATGCCACTGGAGGCCCTTTCAACTGACACTGCTGTAAGGCAAGGTCAGAGACTTGTTTTTAAGGAATCTGATTAATTCAAAAGTCCAGCTGCTACCTTGGTCAGGATAACCATCTCTGTTTGTGAGAGGAAACCCCTTTGGAGTTCAGAATGTGCAAGTAGAAAGGAGGGAGGTGAGGGGGATAAAGCCTGGGCAGTGCCCTGGAAACACAGCACTTCAACCACAGCTCTTGTCAAGATATCTGGACGGCCCAAAGCAGGAGCTTGTTCTGCAGGTAGAGCCAGAACCACAGGTGCATACAGGTGTGCAGGATTTGCAGCAACTCTAAACACCTGGGGGGTCTTTACTTTCTAGAAGCTGGGAACAAAGCTGTGCCTGACTCCTGGAGTTCATGACAACACTGCTTTGCTATCTCTGCACTCACCTTTGCAGTCCTCAGAAAGTGAGAGTATCCACACCATTCCTGCTGTATGCCTGCGCCCTTCCACATGTGGTGAGACTAACCCTGCATTTAGGATGGCTCCAGACTGAGGAAACCTGTTTTTTCCAATGCCTAGTCAGAAAGCCATGTTAGTGTGATCAGCATCATCCTCATGCTAGACCCCTGTGGCTCTGTCTTCGTATCTGCAGCTCTTTACATGTTATCAAAGCCAACACTGCCCAGAGCTCTGAGCCCCAGAAAACAAGCTTGTTTCAAGGAAGAGAACCATATGTTTCTGGCAGTATCATCATGGCATATTAGCTTTGATGTGACACCTGTGTGATGACCACTAGCTACCTGGCTGTTCTAGATATTATTAAAGCTTAGATTAGGATTGAGACCTAAAAAAATAATATCAAAAAAGAAACATACTCAATCTTCGAGGCTGAAGTTGTCGACTTCCAGTTGCTGTGAAGAGAACCAGGAGCACCTTTTGTTTTCCAACATTCAAAGCCTGGGACAACACACCACGGTAATGTCATTTATTGAAGACTGTTCAGAATACCAGAAAGGACCTCCAACAGTAAAATCCTAATGCTTTTATCCTGTTGACTATGACCTCCCATCAGCTGCTAAGGGAATTTTCCACTGGAAATTCCACTGGATTCCACTGGAATTCCACTGGATTCACTTCTTGATGTTCACCAAATGGTGCAACATTGCCAATTGTGAAAACTTTCTGCCAGTAAAATTTAAGTGGATACATCCTATAGCTGGACTTCATTCTTTCTGCTCCAATACTGCTTATCAAGAATGTTAGTTAGACTTCACAGGGCTAATTTGAAATAGCCAGATCATCTTATCTCCTGTGATGTTGCTTGGGCTGTTCAGTCTGCTTCAGAAATCTCCCTCTTTCTTAACTCCTACCCTGATATGAATAGCTAACTATTCTGTATAGCCATGAAAAGCTCTGGGAGAAATCAGTCTTCTGGAATATGTGTTGTACATGTTTATTCCAGAAGTAACAGTTCCCCTCTAACAAGAGGTGATGGTAAGCAAGATATGTCAATAGGTATTCCCAAAACCAAGAGGCACCTACTGTGGAGCATCTTTTGGCAAGATGCCGAGAGGGTTAGGACAGTAAATGTATACACAAGAATACATATATATCCTCACCTTCGTACGGTTCTCTTTCTTCTTAGCAGATCTTTGGTTGTGAATATGACATGCTTGTGTGACAACCTTCCGTTCACAGTACTTGCAACACGTTTGCAGGGATTAGGATATGTATTATCTATATTAGGCAAACACATTTATCCCAGCAGCTTATCGGACTCCTACTGAGACAGAGAAAATGGTCCACCACAGGTAGGAGTAACAAGCTCTCATGCTTTCTCCATAGAAACAGATGCAAAATTATTTCATTGGTTTTTGCATGAGACCAACTGAAACCAATGCTTAACCACAGAAACTGCCTCAATGCTACTGCTGAGATGGACTCATCAGTGTTAACAGCATGGCTATGAGGCAAAAGGAATCCACTGTGGTATCCTGAGAAGATGGTAGTCTCTTGCTACTGTAAATGCTTCAGAAACAGCTATATTACTTCTCCAGAATGAACTCCTCAAACAGGGCTGTGAATGCATCCTTCTGCATGCTGAAGAGCCCAGTATTGGTTACAAAATCAAAATAGCAGAGTAATCCTTGTGAAGACCGTTCAGAAGCATCATGATGCCCTGGGCACTTATCAGCCATTGTCAGATATTGAAGTTTCCTTCCAGTGCCAACCAAGACATGGTAAATTTTGAGAGGAGACACATGTTTTAGACTGCATCAATGCTGCTGGTGCTTTCCACCTGTCTTCAGTAGAGAAAGTCAGTGGGAGGGATCAGCAGTGTGACATACTGACTAGTACTAGTTATGCATGCTTCCATGTATAACTAGTCACCAATACCAAACCAGTATTGGTAACTGCAGGATTAGTTAGTTTGTTTGGTTTTTTAACCACAGAATCACCAGGGGTGGAGGAGACCTCCGGGGATCATCTAGTCCAACCCCCCTGCCAAGGCAGGATCCCCTAAAGCACAGGAACACATCCAGGTGGGTTTTGAATGTCTTCAGAAAGGGAGATTCTGTGATTACCCTGGGAAGCCTGTTCCAGTGCTCTGCCATCCTCAACATAAAGTTCTTCCAGCTCATGTTGAGCTGGAGCTTCTTGTACTTCAGTTTATGGACACTGTCCTTTGCCTTGTTGCCAGGGTCATGGAAAAAAGTGATGGTAATGAGCTCCAGAATGATCTGCTGCAGGCAGGGAGGTGATGCTGTCTGGCTGGCAGTTTCACAGGTCTTCCTTCTTGCATATCTATTATCTTTTCTCCTAACATCTGATTTTTCTAACTATATTTCAGATAATCTCTTCCTATTTTCTCAAATCCCTGTTGTGAATGCATGTTTACACTGTTCCCATTTTGGAGATAAAACAATATAACAATATTAAAACAATATAAGCTCTCAGTAACTATCACAAACACAGTTTGGGAAGAGAAGACGACAATTCTTCCTCCACCCTGTCTAATTACACATAAGTATTCCATTAAGTAACCCTTCATCACTCATTTCTCACCTGGAAGAAAGCAAAGGCAATATCACAGAGATACTCATAGTCCATCTAATTCCTGAGCCTTGCTTCTGTCTGGGAATCTACTTTGTATGTACTTAAAACTGGTTCTCTCTTAAATCAATCAGGGAATATAATTCTGGTGCATAGGAAAGAATGATAAAAAGAAAACCTGATGACAAATATTTAAATATATAAAAATATATTAATTTAGAGATATTTAATCTATGTGTTCTGATCCAAAGGAAATGTGTCTATCATAATGGAAAGGATTAGGATCTAGGGCATATTTTCTGCCCTCCTAGTAGAGAAATCCATGAGGAAAAAGAGAGGAGAGCTGCATTTGTGTGTGTGTGTGTGTGTGTGTGTGTGTGTATATTTGAGAGACTGTTCTGTCTTTGATTCCTCTTAACTCCATTAATCCAGTCTCTTTCCCTTTATCTGTCATGATATTGTGTCTTTGAAGAGTTCAATGCCTGAGAACAGGCAGGTCAACAGCCCCTTGGTTGGGTGCTTAATACATACAAATTGAATAAACACCCCAGGAAATTCTAATTCCCAGTGAAAAAGTTTCAAAAAAGCCCTGGCTGTTTCTTGTGCCCAAGATAACATAGAGTGACACATTTTCATCAGAGACAGTGACTCATAGCTAGAGGTTGAATTGTTGCGGGGGATTATTTTATCTGTTGGCTGTATCAAGTTAAGAAAGATGGAGGTGCAACCCTGAATGTCTTATTAACTGCCAAAATAATTACATCATGGACAAAAAGGGGAGATGAAAAGTACTTACATCAATTTATACTCTTAGTTTATGTGTTCTGGAAAAGTCTGTATCTTGTATCAAGGCCTCAGGCAAGGTTCATGCTTTACAGTTTGACAGCTTCTGCCTTTCCAATGTAAAATATTTATTTGGATAAAACATACAGATGTTATTGTTATTTTCTCATTGTCTTATTCAGCTTTTTTTTTTTTTTAAATCCTTTCACAGGATCTTTAATCCCATGTAAATCCCATGTATACTTTGTTGTCTTTTAGAGTTTTACAATGAAATATGGCACTCTTAAATGCTGTATTCTCCATGCAATCGCCTTTCTTCAAGGAATCAGTTGTTTCTGGAAGCAGGCTACTGGTATGGCTATGGGTAAACGGACATTAATGGAATCAGAATCTAACTAACTGGAAATATTAAAAAAAAGAAAGAAATCAGAAGCAGAGAGTGTAATGATGGCTGTCCTCCATGAAGAAGGTAGAAAATATATGTGAGCTTGCACTAAACCCTAAGATCAGCAATTTCTCTACTATGGTTGCCTAGACTGCATTTTTTGTTCTTAACTGAAGAAAAATGGTATTGTCAGACCCACAGTATAAGTCAGAAAATGCTGCCACTGTGGGAGGTGGTGAGAGTCCCAGCTCCTGGCAATCTGAAAATCAGGAGGAGGCAGGATGCCACCATCACCTCCTCACAGCGTCCTGCCTCTGTGAGAGGTACAGTGCCCAAGCTCGGATGTGGTGGGTGCAGAAGCTGGTGCAGGCTGTCTCGGGTACCAGTCAATAGATTAGCACCCAGCCGGTAGGAAACCCATCAGTAGACAAAATTCCTTATAGCATTGGGTTCATTCAAAAGTATATTTTTCTCTTCCTCACAAATAGCTGAAGCAGAAGCAATTATCTATGAGCGGCCAAATCCTTCCATAACAGCACTCCCAAAAATCATTAACCATACAGCAGGATTTGGATGTGCTTTGCCATCCACCACTTTTCCTCTCATAGGAACAGTGGTTGGGATATCACTCAGACAAACTGGAGGGAAAAAATATTTTAGGAAAGTGGTAGGAAGGAGTCTCCTCCCTGGAGACAGTGGTGTGGGAATTTCTGCTGACAGGAGCATGAGGCCTCTGTGCAGGAGAGGGGATGAAAGAAAAAGCCTGCAAGTCAGCAGATGGGGAAAGCTCAAACTCAAAGGAAGCTGTTTGACTATTTTCAAAAGCAGACACTGTGCAAATTGCAGAAGAGAACAGGCAGGTTTGATATTTTGAGAGAAGGACTGGGGACTTATTGTCTGCCACCCTGATTTCCTTGTGAACATCAGGAATGACTGTGTCTGCCTCTTGATGTCTGAAATTATTTTCTAAGAGGAGGATGCCTGATTGCCCTTCCCAGCACTTATTTTGAGAATCAGCTGCTGCTGTAGCAAAGTATCAGCCATTCCCTTGGCTCCTATATAAAGAGAAGGAAAAAAAGGGTTGAAGATTTAACCCTTTGTCCTCCAGGAGTCCTCTCTTCTTTGATCACCACATTCATTTTACTGCTTTCTTGCCTTCCTTATTCTTTTTGTTTCTCTCTTTCACCCAGAAAAATTCATCACACATCTTAAATGTAGGAAATCCTCTGCACATGCTGCTTTAAAGTCTTCTGCTGAATGGAGTTATATGTTTTGAAGTGACTGACAGGTGACACTGCTTTGCCAGGTGTGGATCTGCAGAGTGGGAAGACAAGTTGTCAGCTACTAGTGACAGACACGAAAAAAAGGAAGACAACCAAAATCACCAGAATATTGCAAAGGACAGATATCCCCAAGCCTTTCTTTGTGTTGAAGTAGGAAGCTTTACCTCTGAGGGAATTAGTGATTCTTACCCTGAATGTTTTATATTTAAATCTTCTCTATGTGGTGGTCTAAATCTTGAAATTTTACCATCTAAAGTAATTCATCTTCAGTGGTGTTATTTTGCATATATCTCTGAGTACAAATATATATATATATATATATATATATATATATATATACACACACACACACACACATATATGTGTTTGCACCTTTTGTGAATAACTACTGTGCTATCCAATCCTTTTAAAAAAAGAGTATTGCTGTAACTACTATACTAAAAATTATACCATAGTGACACCGGCCAAGTGTTTGACACTGAAGTGTTAATATCAGAATATTTCTTTGCTCCTGTAATTTGATGTCTGCTTTGCTCCTGTCACAGCCAGTCAGTACTGGTATCTGACAGCTGAGGCAAAAACAAGTAACATTCTGCATGTGTGTTTTGTCCCCCTAGAACTATAAGTATGGTTTTACACAAGAGAAAAGATACAGCAGGAAGGGCCAAGTCTGATAATCATTTCCCAGTAGAGAAGGCAGAGTGCTGGAAACACTGAAAGAGGGGAAAGGAGGTTTTTATGGTTGGGTCTGAGAAGAAGAACCAGAATGTCAGATACAACTGTATTTAGTTTTAGGATGAACTTTCCAAAAAAACTTTTTGAGTAGTAAAGTCCATGAAAATATGAGTTGTGTTTTGTGGGTTATTGTGTGACTGACTTCTTTTGAAATGTAACTGGATAAAAAGCTCTAGTAAGTCCTTTGGAAAACAATCATTTGGCACTAGGAAGTAGTAAATTACTTAATAAGATCTTTCTTTGTCAAATTTCTGTGGTTTCATGATTGACAGAGTCTTCTGCCTGCTAGTCTTATACTCACTCTTGTAAAATCCTGTATCATAAAATTAATGTGACAGCTGAGTTCAGTTAGGAGTGTGTGCAAGTAATGGCAATGATGCAGTAGCAAGTAGCTCTGAAATGTGAAAAGGAAGCTATGAGATAGAAAATTAAAGCAAGGTAAGAACCTATTGGCAAGTTCTTTCTCCCTGCAGTGCAGTCAATGCAATCAGTACTCTGCACCTTAGGTTCTTTAAATCCTGAATCCTAAATTCATGTTCCTACCAGCATCCAGACACAGATGAAACTTGGCTCCCTTGAGGAGATTCATTGACCTGATTGGAGCTCCTCCTGTGTAATGGCATACCCTTTCTGTCGTAAAGCTGGGAGACCTTGCACAGACATTAATGATGCTGCTACAAATCACAGAGATGTGCCCAATGAGTCATTGGCACAGCAAGCCATAGAGCTCAGGTCTAGTAAATCAACTTTTTCTCTTCAGGAAGAAAATGCTTTAGGTGTTTTTGCAGTGTTTGGAAAGTTCCTTTTATTTTCACTGAAATAACAAAAAATCAAAAAACCCCTTAAGCATCCACCCGAAAACCTTGCTTTGCAAACGCTTGTTTAAATCAGCTCTACTGGCGTAAGCAATATAGTGTATATATTAAAGAAATTTATGTGTATTAAAGCATGAGATCAAATAGAAACAATTTTATGCCAATAACCTACAAGCATACAAAATGTGTACTAGGAAAGGCACAAGAGTGCAAAAATTGGAACTTTGCACAGCTAGTCTTTGACAGGTTTTTGGTAGAAATGTAGAAATCTTGATGTGCCTTCTGTTTGTATAGGATTAAGATCATTTGAGACTGTAATTTCCACTGATTTTAGCATGTGGCCTCAATACAGTTACCCCAAGAGCTCAAGTGACTTGAGCTATCACACCACCAGAAGCAAGTCTGAAACTCAAGTCTAATATTCCCTTGGAGTGTGTTGTTTTCAGCCCAGGACAGCGAAGCCTCCTCTGCATGGCCTCCTCCTCAGCTGCACTTTTGCAGCAGAGACCTATTCACACCAATAAAGTTTTAGGTTTTAGCAGGTTTTCCTCAGTGGCCTAGGCACACTACAAACAATTTCACCTCAAGGCAGAGCTATTCCTGACAATGCAAAAAGGTTGATTTAGCCATGCCTTCATGCTTTCATACAGTCTGTGTGCCTGCCAGCCACATGCATGTCCTTGCCAGGGGACAGGGTGGTTTGGCAATTGGGGCTGTGCAGTACTGTTGATGAACACCTCCCATTGACAGCATGACAGTCGTTCAATAAAACAAAGACAAAATGCAATTTTTCTCACACTTTGCAAGTATGAGGCTTACCTTTTGGAAGCTGGAAACAATAAAGGATGTTGTCAAAGTCACCCACTGCCCTGGGCAGCAGCAAGTCAGAAATGGGAGCACTCATCCTGGCAGACCTCTTTTGAAAACAAATTGCACAACAGAGCCGATAGCAGTTCTAATGGAAGCAACAACACAGATATTTATTTGTGCAACTGTAACAATTAAGAAAAGCTAAAGCATTTTCTGCAACTCCAGAACTCTTTGAGTCAGCAAGAAAAATGAAAATGGCTCTTCTATGGAAGCCTCTGGAGAGAAACAAAGAAAATGAACCTGTAAATGCCACAGCTATCAATGCTTCCTTTTATTTCTCTCTCTTAATGATGGGTTTTAACCCTAAGAAAGAAGGAGGAGAAGCTTTTACTTTCCATTTTACCTCAGCCTAAATGATTTTTTTTTAAATTTGGATGAGTCAGTATGCACTTTTACAATATTAGGACATCCCCTGGAAAATCCCACTTTTAGACAGCTTCCTATGGTAAGCCTGAAATATTTTTTACTGTGCTCTCCCTTCAACTGCCTTGATCACCAAATAAAAAACCAAGATAATTAGATTAATTACTGTACCCTACTTATAAATTTTCACCGGAAACAATTATAATTAGAAATAATGAATGTTTCATATTTACGAATTCATTGTCGGTCTCTTTCTCCCCATCATTTTTCTTACTAGAGAAGATAGGTTTCCTTTTCTAATCCATAGGACTGTCTTTTCTGCCATAAAATTTGGCCATAAAATTTGCTGTTGGTCTACAGCAGGTAAGTTTTCCAGCGCAGCAGTATCAACTCAGGGTGTTTTTATTTTAACCATTTGTTTATATTGTCAGCAGCTTAGTGTAGATACAGTTACCCTGGGATGGAAAGTGTTTTTGCCAGTATTACTTGTTTCAATGGGAATGAGTGTTTTCTGTGCCAGTAAAATTAGTTTCTTTTCTTTTCTCCCTGGCCAGCAGAAGCTGCACCCACACAAGGATAGCTTGCCAGAGCAGTTATATTGGTAAACTTTTCCTCATGCTGACCTGGTCTCCAAAAAAGCATTGCATAAATAATAGAGGCAGGTGGGAGCAATCATAAGTGAATGCCAAAATACTGCAGCTGAGTTAATTCATATGTCAGAAACCTTGTGGTGGTGTGGTTCTGTCAAGGGTCAGCTACTTTGGGGCAGGTGGAGAGAATTGCAGAAGGAGATGACACACTTTAGCGTTGCCTAAATTCTGCCTTTAGAAATAACTTTACAGTTAAAGCTGCTTTGAAACAGAGTAGGGCCAGATTATGGCATGACTCCAGTTCCTAGGTGGTCAGGACCAGAAGGTAGGAGAGATGAAACAAAAGAAAAAGCTCTCATGGGAGTAGCTGAAGAAGACTTTTTTAGTTGAGCCAGGGATAAAAGGAAGAAAAGGATCTAAGTGTGGGGTGCTGGCAGAGGGAGAAAGGCACTTAGGTGGGCTGGGCCAGTTAGAACACCCAGCTCTTTGAACATGTGTCTCTGTGCTGGCTCACTCTGCACACTGGATGAAAATCAAGGTACTGGCTATAATTTAAAAGAGGCTGTTGGCTCTGTTCCTGGTGGTCTCCAGCACTGCCTCATGATGTCTTTCACTGCAGCTTCACTACTGGTCCCAAGGGTTGGACTCCAGTAAAGCAGTAGTATATGTCCTTCTTGGGAAAGGACTTTTTGTCTGGAATTTTCTAGTTTCTGCAATGTGGTAGCAGTAAAGTCTATAAATTATTTCGCTTTAATATTTTTCATGGCCAGTTATCGCTTAATTTTTTGCATGCATTTAATCCATATGTTTTGGCCATGGTTAATTTTCAAGAGCTGTGTCTGGCATGCCAACAAATGATCTCTGCTCTGAACCAACTCTTTTGAACTACACCAGTTGTTAACAAATGTTTCTCTGAGCAGCTGTAAGGCACCTGGACACTGTGATGAATGTCACAGTCTAACCAAACTAAATAATGTCTTTATAACACATATCAGATAACCCGAGTATCTACTGCTGGTTATGACATTTGTAAACTTATCCACTGCTCTACAAAAATAATGGCTATTGTAAATATTTAGATATGATCCTTCTCTGTATGAAATAAAAGAAAGTGAACTTTATACTGGAAATTCTAGAAAAGCAGAGCAAAAATAAAAAATTGGGACCATTTGGCAATATTTTTTACTTCCTTATTTAAATTAAAACACTGGACTTAATCAGGTGCTCTCCACAGGTCTTCCATTGTTTTCTGAATTTATGGATATTTAGACTTTATTTATTGTCAACAAAAATCTATTCACAGAGTGTCAGTGTACCATTTCTTGCCTTTATATGAAGAGAGATATTATTTTTACTGCAGCAATTGAAATTCATTCAGAATGAGCTGGAACCCTTTGCTGTTAATGCCTAGGATCTGAAAAACATTTCTTGCAACATGTTTCTACTACATCCTGTTGAACTCATTTTACAGTTTGACAATGGCATTACGGATTGCTTAATCTTTCCTTTCCTAGTAAAGAAAAGTCAAGACTTGCCTTCCTACTAGATCAGTATTTCTTTTGTCAACAGAGGGTTAATGAATAAAACTGTTTTCAAGGTCAGATTGGCAAGTCAGGCTTATAAAAAATCACCTCATGCTTCAGCAGTGATAAAACAAGAATTGCAACTCAAGTTTTGCTTCTTTGTCTTAAAACCATCTGATTAAAAATAATGACAGATCACTCTGACATGCATCATAGGTTTGAAAGCTAATTCATACTCTTCCGTATTATTGCATTAGTGACTAACTTCTGCAAAATAACATAAGGAAGCAAAAATCCCTCAACAAAAGATAAACTGCTAAAAGCAACAAAAGATAAACTGCTATTCATTATCCCTATCAGTTTAGTTATTTTAACAAAATATTCATAATAGAAAACTATTTTTATCTTTGGATATAATTTCCTTTCTGTTTATTGTTGTTTGGTGTCAATAATTGAGATTATTTATTGTATCCTTTTAAGTCCTTATAATTCCAATTGAATTTAGAGTTGGTTCTTGGTCCAAAGTAAAATTTTATCAGTTAGACCATACCTGATGTCTTCTGTGGATACTTTTGCTGTTTGATCAGCAAGATCAAGACACTTAAAAGTATTTTAAAATGGCATAGGATTATTAAATTGCATGCTGTGAAAATCTAAGCTTTGTCATTGTTTTTTTCCCTTTTGGTATACTTGAAATAATGTATATCTCAGTAGTACTTGAGATTATGCCTAATGGTAAATTTAGTCAGGAATGTGTTTTCACACTGTAGGGCCATTCCTCATTACTGCATCCATGTGCCTAACTGCCTCAGCACAGCAGCAGGCAAACAGCAGCAATGATCCCAGTAACAGCCCTGATAATAATCAGATAAACATGAACAGAAAACTCACTTCTAATTTTTTCTCCTTTTTTTCCCCAGCTACTTATTGCAAGCAAATCTGATTTTTTGGTTTTTTGGGGTTTTTTTTCCAGTCCTCCCCATGAAACCTTGCTACTTACACCTCCCAGAGTGCACACAGGTGATGGCCATATTTTGATATCCAAATATTTATGGAATGAAGATTTCACTTTCATCAGTGAAATTGAGAGGTTGCTTTTTTGCTTTGTTTTTTGAAGCCACATTCACCATTTGTAGGCTGATCCACATACTAGTGTGGTAATGTAGCAATCAGTCTAAAAACCAGAAATAACCTGACAGCTCAGCAATAGGGAAACTTGAAGAAGTGAAGGTAAATCACATTGATTTCAAATTTTATGAATTGAAAAATAGGACATTTTTTCAAGAAAGTAGTGAGGCAAAATTAATTTTTATTTAAATTAAAGAGCTAAGTTTGAAATACATGTAACACCCTTGGGCACCTTCGTCTTGTTGTTATCCTTCATCGAAACCTTCTGATTCCAAAAGCGCTCAAGGCTGAAGAACCTCCATTGTTTTTGCTTGTTTCATTGTATATAAGAATCTGCTTTTTTGTAAGCAAGGACTCAAATTATGAGGAACTTTCAATAACATTCCTCAAGCCATAATTTTCCCTAGGAGTTAATGGAGACTTGTCACTTTCTTCTCTCTTCTCTCTATTGAAAACTAATGGTACAGATAAATCATAAGCCTATTTAAGCATAGGATATAGTTTTGTCTCATTCTGCTCTTTGCATGGTATAATAAGAAGCATCTGAGGAAAATGGCATGCCTTGAGCAGTTAGGGATGAATCTGGTCATCTGCCATCTTCCAGATAAATTTAGTGTACAATAAGGATTTGAGAGTACAAAATACTGTGAATAGTAGGGGATAAATACTTGAGAATGGTAACTAAATCTTGCATTTTGGAATTATCACTGTGACCAACTGCCCATGAAATGTTTCTCATTTTAATGTATAGTGTGTCTGCATATAATTCTAGCTCTGTATTTATATCTGCAGCCATATGCTGTTAGATTACCATCTCCTGTTCTGACAAATTACTGGAGCTGCAGTTGCCAAAGCAAACAGAGCTCTTTTTTTTTTCTCAAAAGCACCGAACACATAACACATGACGCGCTTCATTCTTTCTTATGTGATAACTATTAAAATAACAAGCTACTAATATGCACAATGTGTAAATGAGCAGCAAAGTTAAAAACAGAGGAGAAAATAAGAGTCCTACATTTGTTACTGGCTGCTAATCAGAGCAGCTGTTTGGGGAGTCCTTCTCGGAGAAAGCAAGAGACACAGGTGCATGCTCAGTCTATTTTCCTGCACCCTGATGAGTCTGGAGAATGCCATTGCTCACCTTAGATTGGTTAGTGGCAGAGACTGTAAGAAAGTTTTCTGTAAATCACAGGAGATTAGTGTCTTGCAATCTGAGGACCGCTGGGGTATGGTCTGTTGGTTTTATTCATTTTGCTTTGGTTTACTCATTGGAGTGGGATTCCAGAGCCGGAACCTAGCTCTTGAAGGAGAAGTTATTGGTTTAATCAGAAATTTAACAAGTTCAGAGATTAATTGCAAGACAGGAAATAGCAATAGGCTCATTGAGAATACCATCAGTATATCACTAAACAAAGGCCCAGAAAGGTGAGTGCCTTATCTCATTGAAATCTTGTGTTCATCTGCTGATTTGACAGCAAGCCTTTTTCAGTGGAACAAATCTATACATATTTTCCAGCCAAGAGTTATGAGTGGGAGTTTTGCCTGATTTCAACAACTTAGTAATCTCTCTTTTGGCTGACAATGAAGCAATATGAATATTTTTAAACAAATATTTGTCTTGCAGGGTCTCATTTATATTCCACTGTATGAAAATGTTTAAGGATAAATTAGGCAGCATTGTCAGATCAACATGCTACTTGTAGACTTGCCTAAGTTTTCAAGAAAAAGTATGATCACCTCCATTTACCTCTACATCCTTTGACACCTGATAGATGCTTGTATATGTCAGCTAGAATTCAGCATAGAAAGCAACAAATAGTAACAAAAAAAACTGTAAAACCTACTCATCAGTGTAATAGTCAATCTGTTTCTGGGGTAAAATTAATCTGTGTTAAAGGATATAAAAATTGGAGATTTACTTTAGCATAGATCTCTAGACTCTTTGGGGTGTAATATCCCAACAGGCTTTAATATGGACTACAGGAACTCAGACCCAGCAGTGGCCCCTGTCACAAATTGTTACCAGTATTTTTGACCAAACTCAATACTTTCTTCTTTTTCAAAATATTTGCAGTAGGTAATTCCCCACTGAAGAACAAAGTACAGAACAGTACAGTAACTCTCAAAGATTGTGCTATTCTGTGAATGCTGCTGGACTTTGAAAAGAAATTATTAATACCTTCCAGGGCAGATATGGAACTGAGACTTCTAATTTTGCAATGTTCTCACCCACTGGTATTTTTCATGTGGAATAAGGAAGCATGAAACACTCTGTTTGGGCTTGTTCAACAGAATGAAGTCCAAGAAAACATTCATTAGTGAGAAGGTATCCCTTGCTTCTAGAATCATACAATGGTTTGAGTTTAAAGGCAATCTAGTCCTACCCCCCTGCAATGAGTAGGGACATCCTCAAGTAGATCAGATTGCTTACAGCCTCATCCAACCTGACCTTGACTATTTCCCAGGATGGGGCATCTGCCCCCTCTCTGGGCAACTGATGCCAGTGTTCATCACACTCAATGGAAAAAATTTCTTCTATGTATGAATTTTGAATTGACCCTTCTTTAGTTTAGAATCATTATCCTTTGTCCTATTGAAACGCGCCCTGTAAAAAAGTTCTGTTTTACTTGTAGCCCGCTCTGAGAACTGGAAGGTTGCAATCAGGCGTCCCCAGAGTCTTCTCTTTGCCAGGCTGAATAAAAGTACACACTTCCCTTTCCTATTTCTGACTCTAGGCAGCAGAGGAGGAAGGGCATTGTTCTGAAGAACACTTGTCTCAGCTGTGCATGCACTGGCTGTATTCTCAGAACAAGGTTTTTCATGTGCTCTGAGTGGTGTAAAACACAGAGGTCTTACTTAATGTGGTCCTGTAGCTCCTTCTATAGTTACTAAAGAGAGATGGACTGCTCCAGCTTCTCTCCACCCTGCCACAGCCATGTCTTGCAGTCTTTCACACTGAAGTAATCTGACTTGCCTTCTGGAGGTGGCTGATCTTTCTTCCTCGGGCTGTAGATATAAACATGATTCCTGTTTTGTCCAGGGAAATTTAAGGAATTAAAGTTGGCTCAAGCGCACTCTAGAGTTTGTTAGTGGAACCTGAGTTGTCCCACAGAAAGGTTTTCCAGCTGAAGCTCTGTGTAATTATCATACCCTGCAGTGTAGGGCAATGTCTCTACTTTCTGTTAATTGCAACAAAACCTTTGCCTTGGCAAGCCTGTACTTTCCTGTTGAAGTAATGTTGTCATCTGTGCATGAGGAAGTTTTCTATCCATTCAGATAATTACTAAGGTCACATGCAGGAATTCACAACTAGGTCTACTCACATTTATTTCCCAGTTGATATAAAGCACAAATGTATCTAAATCAGGTTATAGGGACAGCCAGGGAAACTGCATTGTTCAGGCAGTGTGTGTCACACTTGAAAAAGAATGGGCAGAGATAATGGAAAGAAAAAGAAAATCTATGACATTTATTGTTAGCTACTCAGATGTAATTAAAACTGATGTTTTGATAGTATTAAATAATGAGCTGTGTTGATGTAAGAAGGTGCCATTATTCAAACTTAATTGTGTGTCTCCAGGTTTCTTGTGCCAAGTGAGTCCCCAAACTACTTTAAAATTAGGGGAATAATTGTAGAATGTGATTCAACTGTTAACTTAAATGCAATTCACAGAAAATTACATGGAAAAAGTTATATTTATCAACTTATTTGTTCCTTGTCTTCATGCTGAATCATATGTTTAGTAGCACTGGCATACTTCTAACTGTGAGGTGGTCAAAATTCCTTAAGCAGGACGTATGCAAAATATATTCATTTTAAATTTCCCAGATATGGTGGGTTTAATCATTAACATGTCTTTCGGTTTGGTCTTAGTAAATCAAACTGTGACCAGCTTTCACCAGATGAGAACAGAGGAGGCACAAAAGCAAGATATTGTTTGTTTCATTACTGCTGGTGGTTGAAAGCACAGTGACAAATGTAGGCTTCAATTAGGTTTGTGCTTCATGTAGTGCCACAAAGTCATTGGTTCTCTCACACAGCTGGAATCTCTTTTGCCTGATGCAGTATGAAATGAACAATTGAATGAGGTAAAGTAGGGAGGAAAAAGAGTTCTCTTCTAAGGATACCATCTGCTAAAATTAGTGGGGTCTGAGCAGAACAACCACCACACTGCCCTGAACACGTCGGCCAGAACCTTTATTATTTGCCATGCTGTATTACAAAACTCTTGAACTTCAAGGAGAGTTTGAAGAGCTGGCAGTTAGGAGGAGAAAGATGTTTTTTTGCTTTACTTCTGACTGTATTTGAAAAGTAGCAGAGTCACTGCATAACCATAATAAAAGTTTCTTGTACAATCACTTTCTGTTCAGTCATCTATCAAAACTTTACAAAGTACAGCAGCACCTTCAGTCTGGATAAAAGGTTGAATTTTAATATTTTCATTCCTTTCATTTTCATCCCATTTAATATTTATTTCATTTAATTTCTGTGATTTTTGTGAAATACAAGATTTTTGTGAAATGCTATTAGTAATATGTTATTAAAACAAATTCTTATGCCCTTTTTTGCCTGTGACTCCAGTGATGGAAAAAAAGCATGACATTTACTTTTTATTTTACATACCTTTTCCCAAAATTTTGCCTTACTAAAGAAAGATCTTTCAAGAACTGTGATTCTGAGAAATCTAGACACCAGATGGAATCACTGGTTAGTTGGAAAAGTGAATCAGAGAAACAACTGTACAATCAGAGAGTCATAGAAATAATTAAGGCTGGAAAAAGGGACCTCTGAAGATCACATAGAGCAGGATTTACTCTGAGCAAAACTAACTTGAAAGCTGATCAAGATGTTTAGGACCTTCTCCATTGAATTTGTGGTTCTCCAAGATAGACTTGGCAGATTTTTGGGCTACCTCTTCCAGGACTTAAATCACTGTGAAAATTTTTCTGTATTCAATCCTTATTATGTATATTGTCCCTTGACCTTTCACTGTGCACATAAGTGTACAGCACCAAAGCCTTGTGCATTGATCTTCCCAACAGCTGTTAAAAGGATTTTCTAAAGTACCTCACACCACTTTTTCTATTCTTACCATTTTAGAAACCATTTTAGAAAACATCCTGGATGTGAAGGATGAGGGCTACTTGAATCTTGTGTTGATAGGGACCTCAGCAGTGTAAATCTAGCCTGTGAATATCTCTAAACCTCATGTCCATGTAGGGTACATACAACTGCTGTCAGTGCTGTGGTGATGCTACCAGAAGAGCACATTTTGGAATGATGGAGCATCTGGCAGACACTGACAAGTCTACATGGGGCCATACTGATAGTTTTGAAGGAGCCTGATGTTAAACATAAGATCTGAAAATGTTTTTGCTAGAAACAGTGTGAGGGACAGTTCTAGGAAGTGATCATGGGCTGAGAGGATTCTCAGTGTGGAGCTGGGCTGGCCAGAGGAAGGTGATGGTGCTCCCTAAGCAGTGAGAGAACCTTCAAAGTGAGGGTATATTATATTTTAAGGCAAGAATATCCTTCAGGAAGGTTTAAAAACTAGTAATGATTCTGAGGGAAAGAAACACTTTTTGTTCTCATTTGGGTTTAACTAAACTTCTCCTGATCTCCCCAGCAAATCCATTTGACTTGGTAGATTAGAAACACACAATTCTCTGTATTGAAAGTTCCTCTAAGTAGTCCCCAAAAGTTTGAACTTCTAATTGCAGGTTTTCTATGGTATCAAATCAACTAAAATGGCAACAGTGCCAGGGATGTTTATAAAGGAAGCAGCCTTTAATCTCCTGTCCTGCCTGATGCCCCACTGACCAGCTCAAGCTGTTTTGGTGCAGTGGCCAGAGCTCCATTGAAGTACTCTTCTGCCTGTCTCACACACAGAACAAAAGCTCTCTGCTAATCATTTTCTTTCAAAGCAGACCATTTAAAAGGTTGCTTCTGTGTCTTCAGGTCTTGTCCTTACAGGTCCAGAAAGGATTGCTCTTAGTGGTTTGTGCAAAAATAACCTCTGATTTTATTGGAGATTACCACCAAGATAAAGGCGCAGCAACAGGTCTTTAATTGTCTCTCTCACTTCTTCTAGTAACTTTCATTGGAATAAGAAGCAGCTGGTAGAGTCCATGGCAAGAAAATCCATCTTTTTTTTTTTGACATAAAATAATCCAGCAGTTTTGGGTCTTTTGATGGCAAGAGAAAACTTATTCTCTCTTCAGGTGGCATGGTGGCTGTTAATAGGAGAGTATCTACTTTTCTACCTCCTCTAAATCTGTCTTTTCAGCTACCATTAGTTAATCATACTAAAGATTTATTGCTACAAGGCTCTTTGCAGCTCCCACAAGACATTTCAGACTTGAGACCTCTTACTGCCCTGCCTTACTTTTTTTTCAGACATACTTTTTGGATTTTTCCACTTATAAATGCATAACCCTGAATGAATTGTTGTCAGCTTGTTTACAGGATCCTTTTAAATGCTTTTCCTATTGCTGGGAGCACATCTTTCTTATTCTTTGTTCAGTTTTTCCCTTGACAACTGAAAGCAACAATAACAAGAAGTGCCCAAGAGCTATTTTAAGTCTTTATAGTTATTATAATTGCAGTTTTCATAGGATTTCTCTGCTGTACTTTGGAAGCAGACGTTAGTTTCCATATTGAAACAAGTACACAGCAAAAGAGTGTGAAATAGACTTGTGATAACCTATAACTTAGGTGTTTATCAAAAGATAGCATTTTATTGTGTTAAAATCCATACCCTGCAGTAACAGTTATGCCTCCTATGGAGAAATTAATTTCCGCTTAAAATCACAGTACCAAGCACAAGGTAATACTCATCCAAAGTACAAAGAGGTTGATACCTACTGGATTTTTTGATTGAAATATCTGTCACACTTTTCAAACATATAAGGGTTTTTTAAATCTAAGTGCTTTTGAAAAATCCTTCTAGAGATCACCCTGCTTGTTTGAGCTGCTGAATACCTTTCAAAAGATAGCTAGTAGCAAATGCAAAAATTAAAATTTCACACATGGCCGATTGTGTAATGTTTCGGTAGAAGTATTAAGAATGGAAGAGTATTCATTATAGTTAGAGTGGACTGAATTTGAGAAAGAAATTCAGGAGAATAACTGAACAGATTTACTGAAATGTCAGTTTTGGGTTTCTTAGTCATTGAACTACTTTAGCTTAGCAAAATCCTAGCAAAAATCCTTTTGTTTGTATCACTGCAATACAATAGAAATGAATTATTTCTAGTAGCATCTTAATATAACAATTATTAATAGCTAGCTTTTTTAAAGGTGGCACTTGCCTGAAAAGCAAAGTTGTAACAATCAATAATTCAGCCTGTTTGCATTCTGATTGATTTAACAATAATTTACTTGCCATAAATATTCTGTTGTAATTCTCCATTAAACATCTGCTGTTTTTTTCATAACAGTTGTCAACACAAGAGACAAAACAAAGATTCTCTTATTTATGAATATGAGTACCATAGTGAAAAACCAAAAGAGGAAAATATATCTGTTTTACTATAGGACTGGTTGATACCCCCATTGCCCAAATCAAAAAAAAGATGTCTGTGCTTTTATTCAGTTATACCACTCTGTAGTGCCTTACTTTGCTGTTCCATGGTTGCTACTCAGGAAAATTTGCTATTCATTAAAAAGGCCAGAAAAACTTGGCCTCAATGACTGAAACACTGTAATGAAATGCATTTTTAGAGGAGCCTCTAGTAATCCCTGATCCGAACTGGCCCTGAGTTATTTACAGGTGTGGGACTGCATTAATCAATGCCAGGGGTAGCCCCGTTTGATGCATAGGAACGGTTCCATAAGTTTAATTTATTTGTGTGCTCTGTGAAGTACACAAGCACAGAGATTTCATCCTCCTCTTATGTAGGACATGGTAAAGTCACCTTTATTTCAGTGGTGCAACAAGAGCACACTGAGATTCGTGCAATTGATCATTCACAATTGTGGAGATGGTCATCTTGCTGAACAGTGAATTTAAGCCCCAGTCCCGCATCCTCTAAAATTACCTGAGAATATTCCCACAGGCACTGAGGGCAAAGAATCAATCACTGTTACTATAATTAATGGTAGAAGATGCATTAGTTCTGTGGGAGCATGGAATTGTTTAAATGCTGCTAAGTGCCTCAGGCTAAATAGCAACACAGGCACAATTCATTTTAAATACTCCATCTCAAACAAAAACAATATTGCTCTCCAAGCATTTTTAGAATTGATATTTTACTTATTTAAGTGAGCTTTTATGGCCGTTCTGAAAAAAAAAAAAAAAAAGAAAAACCCAAACCAAAACCTTGGGCATACATATTTTATGGATTTTGTATAGATGCTTTCATACACTTCTGGAAGATAGACACTTTCAAGGTGGGTGGTGGAAGACATCTAATTGAGCATGGCAGGAAAATACTAAAAGCAGAGAATACCAGATAAGCTGTAAATTATGTGGATAAGAAATGTACATTTGTTCTAGATTCACTCAACGACTGTGCAATTTTAGTTGATAAATTGAGTTTGAGCTGAGTATCTTCCAAGTAAAAAGAGTAAGCCTCTTTGGCTTGGGCTCAAAACTGTAGGCTCCTTGCCTGGGACAGTAATATCATATCCTTTGTGGTTCAGGCATGCGGGAGAAGATGCAGGAAACTGATCCCTACATATGTTTTTGTTCTGTGTAAGAGACTATTCCCCACAGTGTTGGCTGGAAACTGCCTACAGGATGGGGCTGCTGGGGAGTTCATATAGGTTTCTGATTCAATGTTCCTTCTCCAGATGGCCAAAGCGGTTGAGTGACTGAGCTTTAGCTTGGATCCATGAATAGCTTCCAAAGGACTGGCCATCCCAGAGTCCTTGGCACATGGACACTTTTCTCTCCTAGTGCACTCTCTGGACATTAGGAGGAGACAGTTTTACCACTGCTCTGCTGAAGACTCTATCATACAAGGAACTGAAGTTATCCTTGGAAGCTGGAACCCTCACTGCCAAATACCAGATCGCCTCTAGAGTTACAATAGAGAGCTTCTCTCAACGGACACATTTTTAGCCCTTCTTTCCAAGTGTGGTGAAATTTTGCTATGCAGAAGCATTACTTAATCAGGTTTGATTGCAGCCACAGCACAATTTAATCTCTTTTATATACTGCCGACTAGTCTAGACTACTAGCTCACACAATATTAATGCAATACAGATTAGAAGAATATTGTTGGAAAATACTGAAAGAGAGCCTTGTTTACGTCCCACTCCTACTAAAACTGAAATTAAAATGTCTACTCGTCATTTACTGAATAGTCACTTCAATAGCATTCATTTAAAATTGCCTAAAAATTCTTAGATTGACATTCTGCAATTGTAAGTTATAGAGAAAGGATTTGAATTATGCTATTTTTTCTGAACTGAGAAAAAACTGCATAAAATTTCTCTTGAGATAGAAAGAAAAGAAATTAATATATCCTCTTGGTAGCTTTTCTGAGTTTTGTTCTCTTTCTATGAACATACTCAGAACCAAGGTAAGAGAATCAGTGAATCTGGTTTAAATCCAGAGTCTATTCATGAGAAACTACTTCTGAATTCAGAACAGCAAATACCCATGCAGAGAACATGATTCTGCAAGAACAGAACCCTCTTTCCCAGTGTATTTTACTCTGTGAGACAGAATCTATATTTGTGCTTATCTGAAGGCTGAAGGTGTCCTTGCCAGGACAAACTATTCAATGAAATAGTTGCATTCAGTCTTCCAGGTCTTTGGCCTAAGAGAATGAATATAGTTTCCATAGAAATCAATGCATTTGAATTATGCACAGTTTGACTTTCCCGAAACTGTGTAATATTGCATGAAAGTGCAGAGGAGCTTCTTTTGGGAAAAAAAGGAAACCATGACAGAATTTTTAAGAGGTACAAAAAAGAGTAAAAACCAGTTTGTAGGTTTGTGGGCTTTTCATTGTTTAGATGATGATGATGATGATTATTATTATTATTATTACTATTTTAGGGCTAACAGTTACTAAGTATACCTTTCTAAAGAGTGAAAATCCCCCTTATTAAGTAATTTTAAGAATAGATGTCAGGAACAGGATCAAACGTGCTTCAGAACATAGTCTGCTGATTCAGGATAAAAAGTTAACATTAGTATCTAATATATTTCTCATTACTCTGACTTGATTGCTAATAAATTAAACTAATATCCCAAAGAGGAGTCTTCTTTGCTTAAGACTGGTCTCTCTCTGACATTTTCTTGACCCATGAGCCTTTCATTATGTTTTTACTCCCCTGCCCAGCTGAGAAGGGCAGTGATAGAGCATCACAGAGCAGCTTTGGTGGGGATGTGGTGTCCAAGCAGGGTCAACAAAAAATATGTAATTTTTTTCACTTTTTTTTTCAGTTCTGCCCTATTATTTCTGCACTTACCTGAGCTTTTCTGATTTTCAGTTACATACCTAAAAAAACAATACATAAGACTGAAAGTGAACAGACCTCTTTATCTGTAAGTAGAAGGACACATCGGAGAAGAGTGATTCAGAAGAGTGCTCATCAGTCTAATAGAGATTTTTCACCTATTCCAATAGTTCATTTACTCTCTGTTTGCATTCTAGCTTTCCCTGTTCTGTAGTATTCAGTGTATGCATGAAGTCAGTATTTCCTCCTTCTCTTTAATCCTCTTAGCTTAGCAAATATTATCTAGCTTGCACAATATTATTAATAGATAGGGTGTTAAAATAAACCTTTCAGTTCCCCATTATCATTAGGGATTCCAGATTTTTTTTTCTCAGATTTTTATTAACTCTATTTCTCCTTTCAGTTAATATTAATTCAATCTTCAGCTGGTGTTAGCCAGTATAAACTGATGAAGCTTTACTGATTTATGCAGCTGAATCTTTAGTTTATGATTTCAATAGGTTACATTTAATGGTAACCTATAAAATCAGTTGCCTATGCACCTGAAAATTAATCCACACACAGTGTGGATTGAATATCCCTACCCATGCTGATAGGAAAAGGGCAAGCTGAGTAAACACACAAACAGCTAATCTTAGTGAAGACTTACAGAGAAATAGGGAATAATAGACAATCATGGGTATAAGGTTGTCATGGAAAAGACAGACTAAATAATTCATTTCCATAGCAGAAATTGTGCACATACCTATTCTTAAGTCATAATACATTGTCCCTTTCTCTTGCTTTCTTGAACCAGCTGTTTGCCCATACTTTCTTGTTAGAGGTGTTCAAAACTAGCTGAACACAGACACCATTCTTTACCCTGATCCAGTACCTCTTTTATCCTTTTGTAGCAACTAAATGATTACAGATTTCCCATGGCTTTTACACATATTTAATTGCTGTTTCCTCTTCCCTGTTCTTGCTGAGATCTAGAGAAAGGTAATGAATCTTCTTACTGCCTTTTTCACCTCTGTATTCACCTCTCAGAACCTATAGGAAAGCGAGCAACAATCTATAGACAAAAGACTATGTAGTTTTAAAATTTCATTTGGGGTAGAATTTTGTTTGTGACTTCACTTGCTATTTCCATTTTTTAATAAAGAAACCAATAAAGGGATGACTTATCATTGAGAATGCACCAGCATGTGGGAGACTAAGGCTCAGCCAGGACCTAATCACTCACTAATTTCAGCTCATCTCCAAGCTTTTCAGCCCCACTGTATTTTTGAAATTCTACTTTCCAAAAGATCATGAGAAGAGAAGTTGACTGGTAAAGTCAAGTGCAACTGTTCCTATTGGTCAGAAATATTAGAATAGAGCAGAATAGACTAGAACTGAAAAGTTCAGTTGGAAGGGACCTACTAAGATCATCCCGTCCAACTGCGCGATGGCTTCAGAGCTGACCAACAGTTACAGCATTGTTTATTAATGTTATTAAGGGCATTGTTCAAATGCCTCTTAAACACTGACACCTTGGGGCACCCACTACCTCTCAAGCAAGCCAGTTCCAGTGGTAAAGAAATGTGGTACCAGTTCTTGGTACAGAAATGCTTCCTAATGGTCAGCCTAAACCTGTCCTGACACAACTTTGAACCATTTCCACGTGTCTGTCACTGAATACCAGGGAAAAATGTTCAGCACCTTCCTCTCCACTTCATTTCCTCAGAAAACTGTAGAGAACAATGAGGTCTCTACTCATTCTCCTTTTCTCTGGACTAGACCAACCCAGAGTCCTCAACCACTCCTCACAGCAGCTCCTATTAGTCATTGGGGATTTTCATTAATACAGCCTATGCTTGTCTGTTCACACTGAAGCACAAAAATAAAAATAAATATTAGCAGTGAAAAGAAAGTTAATGTTGATTAAAAATTTTATTTAATACACAGATGAGTGAAGAACATTTACATGACTTTAGATCAAAAATTCTTACTTGTTGATGTGATATTGCAGAGTAATACATATAATTACATTTAGTGCCTGCTTTAAAAAGAAAGAGGCATTACAGTTTTGTGGGCACAATTTGTTATAGGCACAAATGTTAATATTTTGATGGTAGTCAAAAAAACAAGCAGTCAGAGGTTTAGAAGTTAAACATTTGAACCTGCAATTTAGTGCAGAAATTTAAATGTGGATTCATATTTATTTTCATTTGCAAGGCTATATGCCTTCAAACACCAATTGTTAGCTTATTCATTAAAGCTTTTGGTAATTTAGACAGTTTCTCCACAAATTGATGTATGCCTGCATTGTTCTGTGGCCAGAGCAACAGAAAATATTGCATCAGATTATTATAAATGGTGCTCCTTAATTGCTTTTCTAAAACAATGCCTCACCAAACTATTTTCAAAATAAGAACTGTCTGACCACACCAGTTCAGCAGTTGCAGAAATGTACTCATCAAGGTTTGCAAAGCTGAACCAATATCAGGCAAGTCCATACACACATCAGTCCTTCGATGCACATCCATTCCTCAACCTACACCTGCACTTGTATTCACAGCTGTATAATTATTGTCAGCTGTACCAAGAAAGGGGACAATTACATTCCAAATGGAAATTACAAATATGTTAGTGCAAAGCTTTCTCTTTTTTTTTTTGTTAAATACTTCAACACATCACTGATGTCAGAGGCAGCAGCGTGACAACACAGCAAACCTGACCAGCAAATGTCACCTCCATCCTTGTATCCTCATGTAGCACCATGTGGGACAAGGTCAGTGCTGAGAACAAGGATTATGCAATTAGCTTTATAGGAGAAGGCTGACAGCATGCAGATGGAGGGATCAGTAAGACAGATGAATGAATTTACAGTGATTAAGCATACTCCCATCTGCACCCCCAGAGAAATGAGGAACTGACATTTAGTTACACACCACCTTGGCATTCGCATGGAGATGAAGTGAAGGTAAGGAAATTATGTGCTCTGTCATGTTGTTTTCCTGAACCACTTCAGAGAGACCTACCAAAGAAAAGAATGGCTGGCCCTGGTGGAGGTGATAATATCGAAGGATAAAGGCTAAATGCTGTGGGCTAGTAGAAATTATTTTATAAGTAAGTCAAATGTATATATATGCAAGTGCAAGTGTGTTACAAACAACTAATATAATGAGATTATCATATTCACCTTTACTCAACTCTATCTGATTAAGACTTAACTTATAAGAAGCCAAATGCTAGTGCAGAATCTGATCTATGAAGCATGCTGATACCCAGGACTTCCTCTGGAACATGCAGTTTGAGTGGCTGTCCCTTTCATACATTAAGATTTTGCATGCAAGGAGAGGCCTATGTCACATGGTGGGAATACTAACACTTGCAAGTCTTTTAAATTATTGTTTCAAACCAGTATTTCCAGAGGCAGTTACATTTTTTTGGAGACGAAGGCTCGTTTGTGCTCACAAAGGACAGACATCCTCTCCTGACACTGGAACATCAAAGGAGAGCTGGTAATGAGATAGTGGTGAGCAGAGCTGTGACTGATTGCTTCAAATTGAGGGTAGCAATAATGGTGAGGTGTAATGACTGCCTGGTAGCTATCCTGAAATGCAGGCAGTCCTTAGGAAATTGGCAGTATCTACCCCAAACATCTGGGCCCAGAGGCACCCTCTGGAGCTCTCTATTTAGGGTTGTCTTGGGCAGGTTAGACGGACTGAGTCACGAGTTTATTTTGGATTAGTGCATAGCTGGTGCCATGTTCCCTGCTGCCCTGTCTGTAGTCATTGTGGTGCAGAGCTCAACAAGCAGCTTCTGCCACACTGTGGGGTCACACTGAGGGAGGGGAGTCTGAACATTGCTGCAGTGTTCAGGTGAGGATGAGGGGACACTGAGGACTGCAGTGGCAGAAGTCCAGGCAGCAAAGCAGGCAGCCCCTGAATCAAAAATTTAATTGAAAGAAGGCAAAAGTAGCTGCAGAAAGTAATGAAAATTCAGCCTAGTGCTTAGCAGTTGGCTGTCTCCTTCCAGGATATGAGCCCTACGCAAGATGTTGCATTCTGCAGTCTTAGTTAGTTCCAACCAATAGTATGGGTGCTTCAGGGCTTGTGGGAAAAGAAAGGGCACGTGCACAAGTGGATAATAAGCGTTTCTGACAAAAAAAAAAAATCAATTGTTTTTTAGGACATTTCTTCTTTATTTAGTGATTGTTTGCCAGATCACACTTTGGAAAAAAACTTATGAGCTGGTGTAAGACTGTGGATTCCCAAAGTGTTGTCCATCTGGATCTGTGTGTTTGGTGTATTAACTGAAATGCTTTTAACTGTAGTACTGTGGGGGGAAAGTTAAAATAGTGTTTCTCTTAGGAAAAAAAGTAAGGACCAATAATCACCATCATTCAAAGATTTGAATTTCACTTCCTCTGAATAAACATGCAAAAGGTTCTATGAAGACAGCTAATCAGATGCTGATTCACCCATATATTCACAGGTTTCTTGTTCTTCTCCTGAGCATCGCTAATTAAAAGAGAGGAGATTATCAGTATAATACAGATATGATGGATTGGAGGTGTCAGAATGGGGTTCTTTGAAAACTCATTATTTCTTTTGATCTGTTTAAGAGCATTCTGCAAGCACTGTTTTGTTTTGTTGTTTTTTTTTAAATGAAAACAGCACATCCATTGCTAAAGTAGTAATCCAAATAATTGTGATGAGAATTGTGGACCCAGATTTTCCTTTTCAGGATCAGTTCAGGAGTCTTGGTTAAAGCATATGTGATGCACTGACTTCCAGAAAGTTCTCAGTATGACTCTTCTGTTAGCAATGGCAGCAATATTCAGTGCGATATCATTGGATCCGTCAATGGCAGCAATAAATAGCTGTTCTGAACACAGAGGAAACTTTTAATGTGCAAATTATCAGTTATAATAAAAAGCCCTGCCACTCAGTTGACCAGCCCTGTCTCTTTCACCCTTTTTTAATATATCCATGGCAGTCTAAATTTCCTGTTTGGTTTAATTGTTTCTGGGTGAGCTGAGCATCACTGCAAATGCCAAAATCTGTTATTGTATTTTCCATAGACTGAACTCTCCAAATTAGCACTCAGATCACAGTAAGCTTAATAACAGTTGGCCCAAATCCTTCAGATTTATTGAAAGGGAAGCTGTGATAGCTGGGCATGTTAGTCCTCCTCCACTCTCAGGAAGTTTCTAACAAGTTACTGAATTGCTTCAGGGACTTACTGTGGTGCTTTTGAGCATGGGGATTTGCAATTCAGAGGAGAAAAGGTTGCCAACAGAAGTCTAGAAATTATATGTGTTTTGAAAAAAAATCTTAGGCTCTGATAGACAAAAAGGGAGATCTTTATGTCAAAACACGTATTTAAAATGCCACAGTATCATTATAAGATTGTTCACCAGCAATAATGAAGTAAGATTATATATAACCTTGAGAGAAAAGAGAAACAGCAACATGTTGTGTAGCAGCCTGCCACTGATGCTAGAAAGAGTATTGCTATCCAATAACCACAGGGCTGAATTCAGGCATGATGTGTAAGGACATGTTGGGTTAACCTGCATAAAACACCTGACAGCTCGTCTTTCTTACCCTCTAGAAACACTTGTATAACTTGTCATGCCAGTGAAGTCATACTGAACTGAGCAAACTAGTTGAAACCAAATATGCAGAGAAACATATTTGTCATTACACTTAAGCTGACAGCTGTAGCAATTTTCTTTGTGCAGACACACACAGATTGGTGAAAAAGAGGGAAGCTTCTGTGGGTTTCTAATTTCAGAGCTCTGTTACAAAGGCCATTGAAAATGGGTCTCTGATTTTAAGAAGTATTAGGAAACAATCAAAACCAGGTGGTTTGTTTGGGTTTAATATTAATGAATCATTAGCAATTTCTAACAGAATTAGGGATTAAACTTTTCAGAATTTTCAAGAGGAAGCAGAAACTATTGTAAGATTCATAGTAGGATAGAAGTAGCATGATGAAAAAAATGGGTCAGTACAAATAGTATAAGAAAAAATCATTACAATCAGTAGCAGCAGTGGAAGAACATCTCCATTTTCACTGTAATTTAACTGATCATTGTGACACTGACAGCAGTATTAAAGGTCACTTACTGGATTAATCAGTAATTCTGATTTTCTAGTGTGATTTCACACTGAAAGTTCACACCATTAAACACATTATAAATGGGTAACTATCTATATAGGCACCTTCAAGTTCACATGAGGCAAATCAAATTTACTTAGCATATGGAAAAGAAGTACTGAACTAAGTCATATGACTGCATTTGCTCTTTTCAAAGTCACCCTGGGCTATCACCACAGCTCAGATGATTCATGTTGACTGGCTATTCAGCAGTAACTTGTGCATGTCTAAACAGTGACATTACAATATTTTGCTGAAAATGTCTTTATCTAAACATTACTGAAAACATAAACTCTGTCATCAAAAACTATTTTTGGAGTATAACTTTAATTATAACTAAAACACATGTATATAAAATCTCTTTGATAATCAATAAATAACTTCCTTTTATTCATGATACTTGAATATGTATGGTGTCAGTTTCCTTTAAACTACAGCTACTATGAAGACCTTTTACTGCTCAGAACTTACAAAAAAGTCCGCAAATATATTTTTAGACATTTGTCTTGTTTCTCTTCACCTCTAAATTCACCCAGAGATACAGTGTAATTTCTTTTCTCTCACTCATTGTTAAAGATGTCCCATTTTGACTTCCAGTGCAGTGACACTGCCATTCCACCCTTTTAGTAAGATTTTTATTCAGTTGTCTTGCAGAAACAGCCTTGTTTTGACAATGTCACTGCAGGTAATGCACTTGCAAAGTCATTTTCTTTTGTAGCTTCTACAGTTGTCTGCTCTTTCCTCTCCCTATTACTAACTCTCCAATTCTCCTTTAGGGGGTATGCATCATTCTCTCTTTGTTGCACAGTGCACTCCCAGGATAACCTCCCTGGGGAAAACCAGCCTATGCTACATTTTCACCTTCCATTTTTCTGCTGCTGAATGAAAAGCCTATCTTTCAAACCCGGTATCCTGGCTTGTCATCACGACACTTTTCTGCTCTAACATAAAATTTAGCAAGACAAAACTGAACTCCTAGCTCAGACATCAAGGATGGATACATTTTTTTTCCCCATTGTGAAATATCTTGGAAGCTCTTGGACTCACTCCATCCAAAGGTGACAGCTTTTGGGCTGAAGCTTTAGTACTGCAACTGAAATCTGAGAGGATTCCTTGTGTGTTGTGGGGATCCTGGGCTGAATTATACACCTGATCTTCCTCCACTGAGGTGTCGGAGATGCTAGAGGTAATGTTCATCAGATCACAGGAGCTGTATCCCAGCTAGAGAAAAGCTTGTGAGTTACAGCAATCTGGGAGAAAAATCACAGTTTTCTGTATTGCAATCAGAAGATTTTTATCTTCTGCTGTGTTGATTGGAATAATTGTTTCATCCTCACTTCTCCTTCACATATAGATTATTCCCTCAGTTCCTGGAGTCACTTAGATCTCTTACTTAACATCTTCACCCCGTGTTTCACATGTACAGGCTGACTGTGAAAATTAAAGGGTCTTCTATTTGCGAATTTAAGTCTCTGAATGTCTTTGTGGTTTGGCTAACCATGCTGTCCTGTGGGCATGACATGTCCTCCCTAACAGATCTGTGAGCTCATTCCCTTCAGAATAACCTGCATCATATACTCTCTCCAAACTCATATTGTTTAACAGGAACACAGACTAAGTGTTGCAATCTGTCTTTTTTTTTTTTTTTCTTTTTTTTTTTTTTCTTTTTTCCTTTGCCACTTGTTTGGGAATTTTTCTTTTACCCGTCAAAAATACTGGTTGGATATGAGGGAAGCAGAATGCAACTCAAAGAAGCAGGTGTATAGTCAGAGGCTAAGGGAGAATGGATATGATGAGTAAGAAAGTCTTTTTATTCTATAATCAGTTTTCATACTCAATCTCATTTTAATACATTAAATACTAAATTTGCAAGTCATTACCAGAAGTTATGATGATTTGTTCAGGTCTGTCATGAAAAATGTTTGTACTACAAATTGACAGTTACTGACAGTAGACTAAGTCCATTACAAGAAATCAATATCCTTTTTTTTTTCAGTCATCATTATAGTGGTATTTTATGTGTTTTCTCTTGTAAATTCAGTGAATTAAATTTCAAAAAAAATCACTGAAAACATTTTTTTCACCACAAATACAAAGCTAATGTAGTTTGTAGTGAATTGGATAATGCTGGATTAAAAGAAAGAAGAAAGACAACACTAAAAACAAGCTGCAATTGAATAGATCATTATTACAGCATATTCATCTAACATTATCTTTACACAACCTGTCAGCTTTCAGTTTGATGCTTCTTCCAGATGTTTCAAGCTCATGGAACATAAAACTACAGTAAAACCTAAATTAAGACAGCAATATGTGACATAATAACTTTGGTAAATTATTTCTTGTTCATAGGATGGTTTCAGGAATCGTGAGGATTAGTCCTTCACATTGAACATCAAAGAGTCTGGCACAGACAGAGAAGATAAACTCTGACCCTTGTGAGCTTGTTCACGTCACTTCTACCCATTTAAATTCCAGTTAGGTTGGTCAGAAGCAACAGAGAAAAGCTTTAAATTGCATTATTAACAATAGGTTAAATCTTAGACTGCTGATTATATCAATTTCTCTCAGATAAAATCATAATAGGCCTTGGCTGTATTTGTCTGACAGGAAACATGTCATTGGTGATGCTTTGTGTTGCCTTTAATGAGTGTGATTGTCATCTTCCAGCAGGTAGAGTACAAAAGGCACCTGCAGGTCTGGGTGAATGGAATCACTTATTGATCAAGTTGTCAGGCCTGTCAGGCATTTACGAACAGCAGAATGAGTACATAAAATCAATGTGATCTTGTATTTGTATGGAAGCTCCCCAGGTCAGTCAGCTGATTGAAAATTTTGACTGAATTAGCTACACATAAAATATAGTTTCCAAAATTGTCTAACTCACAACTTTCATGCTTAAAAACAGTCAAGTTGTTGAATAGTATTGTGATTTTTTGAAGACACTTAGATTTCTTAGAAATCATTTTGGCCAGCTTTGTTTTGGGGTAGAACAGCAGCCTACACAATTATTTTTATCTCTACTGGAAAATTGTTTTTTAACTCTTATTTATTATTTATATTTAGTTTCTTCTCCCCATTTGCTGAGAGTCAGCTCCATTTTAGCAATGATCTTTGCTGCTGTTCAGCCATTATATCAAGTTGAGGCTGTTCTAGGAGGACAGTAAGCAGACAAGTAGGGAAGTGCCTCATCTTCCCTAAGAAAACTGCACATTTGCATGTGGGCTCTTCGTGGTCTGAATCACCTTCCTGGGGCTCGAGCAAGGACAAGGGAAGGAGAGCAACTCCATTGAGGAGGGGTAGCAGGAAGAACTCTCCACTACCTCCAACTCAGCCTGCTTTGGCAGCCAAGGTGGATTTTAGACTGATGAATGCCCAAATGAGACCTGAGTTACTGGCAATGGAGTTAATAACATCAAAGTAGCAGTCCTGTCTCAGAACCTTCTTTACAAAATACAATTAACGTGGTCATTTTAGTCTCTGATGCAATGCATTTGCATTTCCAGTCTTTTGTTAGCTGCTATCTTTTCTGTTTTCCCTCTGTCACTCCACACCCACATTTATGATTTGTTCACTGGATTTCCATTCAAAAGCTACCCTTCCCTCACTCCATTATTCTCCCCAGGGAGCCACTTTCTCCATACTATCTTCCACATCTGTCTTCTTTCTTCATTTGTTTGTCTTATTTGCTGTCCCTAAACTCACAGAGAAATAAAACTAATTCAAGACTGAAAACTGGCTCATTGAATTTAAATGTTTTCTCTGCTGTTTTGGATACATGACATTTTTTTCTTTACAGATGGATAAAATTCATGCTTGGACATGAAATGTATTATGAAGTCTGAAAGGCACAGTGCTTTTTTTTTTTCTTTTATTAAATCTTCAAATTTTATCACTGTATCAGTAGTCCCTACAATTTTCCCATAAAAAACTTGCTTTACTCTTGAGCCTTTGGAATCAGATTAGTTCTCAGTTTCTTTCAGTGGGAGTTAATCAGCTAAAATCTTGTCTATTTTATAG